>NC_081318.1:54297876-54600054 GCF_026419965.1 Kogia breviceps
TAAAAATTGTCTTGATTTACCAAGACTTGATTCCACTTTGGAATCTATAGCTTCTGTCCCTACCCAGTTTCACTGATAACATACCATCACTTCTGCTGTATACTCATTCATCATATAGACCAGGGGTCCCCAACCCCCGGGCCATGGACTGGTACTGGTCCAAGGCCTGTTAGGCACCAGGCTACACAGCAGGAGGTGAGTAGCAGGCCAGCGAGCGAAGCTTCGTCTCCCATGGCTCGCATTACCTCCTGAACTCCACCTCCTGTCAGATCATCAGCAGCATTAGATTCTCACAGGAGCATGAACCCTACTGTGAACTGCGCATGCGCGGGATCTAGGTTGCCCCCTCCCTGTGAGAATCTAATGCCGGTTGGTCTGAGGTGGGGCTGAGGCAGTGATGCTAGCGCTGGGGAGCGTCTGCAAATACAGATTATCATTAGCAGAGAGGTTTGACTGCAGAGAGACCATAATAAATCAATTGCTTGCAGACTCATATCAAAACCCTATCAGTGAGTGGCAAGTGAAAACAACCTTAGGGCTCCCACTGATTCTGCATTATGGTGAGTTGTATAATTATTTCATTATATATTACAACGTAATAATAATAGAAATAAAGTACACAATAAACGTAATGTGCTTGAATCATCCCGGAACAATCCACCTCGGTCCGTGGAAAAACTGTCTTCCATGAAACCGGTCCCTGGCGCCAAACAGGTTGGGGACTGCTGACATAGACCAGCTCTAATACAATATGGAAGGAGATTATACAGGACATGACCATCAGGAGAGAACACTGAGGACCATCTTGGAGGCTGGCAACCACACAGTGTGACAGGAAAGATGACCATTGACAATGTTAGGATCCTTGAAGAAGAGGGTATCTTTCCTGATAGGTCTAGCAAAAAAAGCTCTAGACATAATGCTAATTGGCTCAGTTTAGAGTGTGTGCCCATTCATGAATCAATAATTATGACCAGAGGAATGGACGCCTTTAATTGAGCACATCAGGGTCATCTGCCGACCTATAGCTCTTGAGGGACAATGGTGTCATCTCCACCTAAACCACTGAATCAGAAAAGAGGGGATGCTGAACAGAAAAATTACGTATGTCCTCTGTTCTACTTCACACTTGAACTGCTTTATTAGTCTTCTAAACCTCTTCATGTTACCCTGCCTCTTTGCCTTCTTTTTCAAATGGCACATGGCTAACAAATTAATCTTCCTAAAACTCAGCTTGGATTAAGCTGTTTCTTTTATCAAAATCTTCCCTAAACAGCCCCTCACTGCTTATAAGGTAAGTCCTTAGTCCTTAATCTGGCATTCACACTCTTCCACAATCTGACTCCAAACTCCTTTCCTAGTCTAATCAATAATTTTTCACCTCTCTGAAAAACCAATTTACTCACTCTCCTCCTAAAATGGCTTTGACTCTATGGCCTTGTTCACCTTGTTCTCATTCCTTATCTCCAAGAATGTCTTTTTCTCTCTTCTTCTCTTATTCAAAGTCCACCCATTCTTCAAGTACAACTTTTGAGTTTACTTTCATACAGCTTTCTATACTCATCCCAGCCCGAAGGAACTTCCTCTCCCTTTCTCTCTGGTGATAATATTTTTGTTGTATCATTCTTCGGCAAGTATGATGTACTGCTTTATTCTATCATGAATTCATTTAATAAACAACACATTACCTACCTATAACTACTTATTTAGATTGCAAACTTTAAGAAACAAAGATTATGGCTTAGATTTCTTTTCATCCCATGTTAAGGCTTGGCTTGCAATTAATAAACACTTGTTTATTTGATTTTGATTGTACACCTCTGGGTATTTATAGATATGAATATCTTTAACCCAGTTTAGGAATTCAACTTTCTGATCAATGTACACATTAAGGAAAAATGCTGTTTTCATTGACTCTTTAATCACTATACAATGACACTCACATATTTTAAAAATTCCTTCTGCACCCTAGGTTCAACAAATTCCACACTTGAGGAAGGGCTGTTCAGAAATTAGAAAGTACTCCAGTTCTAAAAAGATGTGTACTTTCAACCACATATCTGCAGAAAATGAATTGTGACTTTCCAAACTGAATTGAATTACTGAAGCAATAATCTAGATGATTTTAGCCAACAGTTAAACACTACTACTACAAGCTATCTATCTGCAATGATTAGATTCACCACAGTTTTAAAGATTTACACTTTTAAAGGCGGCTGTTTGGAGCAAAGCACAGTCAATGCAAATGGCTTCTAGGAAACTATGAAGGAATTTGGCTATTTATGTCTTTGGCCAGAATTACTTGAGTTTTGGCTCGCAGTCTGTATTTTGCTTTCCTGGTAGAAACGTGTACTCACAGTATTCTGCCTGCAAGGATTCCTCGCCAAAAGGGAACCCACACCACTTCATCATGAAAGGACAATAACTCTCCCAGGTAGACTATTGGTGTGTACTCTAAATGAAAAGAACCCACCCATTTTTATATCCTTACCAAGTATCTACTAAGACACTGTTCTAGGTATTATGGATAAACACTCTACTGTTATAGATATATAAAATCATCAAAAGGTTACTCTAGAAGGAGTGCCAACCCAAAACAGCATGCAGGATCTACGTCGGTAGCAAGGATAATGTGTCATACATAATTAGAGAAGAGAGAGTTTTGTGTGGGCTGGGAGAACTCAAGAAAGGTCTCATAAAGAAAAGGGATCTAACCAGTGGATCACTTAGTACAGGCAGGCAATTTAGTAGAAGCTCACCAGGAAATAGGACTGAAAATGACATATTCTAGACCAATAGGATGTGAAAAGAGAGCTTAGACAGGGATATGCTTGGTAGAAGAAGGTAGGTAATTTGGGAATACACTAGAGAAGAGTTTTGGTAGTCTGTGTTTTGTCCTACAGACAATGGAGATTTTTGAAAGTTTCAGAACACCAACAAAACAGTTTTAATATAAAATGAGAAATAAAAAATCACTAAAATAATTTTTGAAGAAAAAGAGATAGACAATTAAAAACATAATCTTTTTAAATAGAAATAACAGATAGTTTAGAAAGGAATTAATAAAGCTTAAAGTCAACATTATGAGTAGGAAGTATAGAATTTAAACATTACAGTGGTTAAATCATATATAACTGAAATAATTCAGCATTTTCATTCATATTTATTACTCTTTCCTGATTATAAAACAATCCATATTCATAGGAGTCCTTAGAAATTTTAACTATGTAAAAGATAACTAGAAACTTGGCAAAAGGAAAATTATAAGTAAAAATTTTAAAACTGTTGTGATATAAAAGGGGTATCAAAAATGTTGCTCTGGGACTTCCCTGATGGCACAGCAGTTAAGACTCTGCACTCTTAATGCAAGGGGCCCGGGTTTGATCCCTGGTCAGGGAACTAGATCCCACATGCGTGCCGCAACTAAGAGTTCGCATGCCACAACTAAGGAGCCCACATGCCACAACTAAGGAGCCTGTGAGCCACAACCAAGCAGCCCACCTGCTGCAACTAAGACCTGACACAACCAAATAAATAAATAAAATTTAAAAAAATTTTGCTCTAAAATTCAAGTACTTCATTTTTGTGAGAACTTTACTCAAAGCCTATTCACAGATACTTTTGACATGGTTATCTCACACTTTTAACTAGTTTATCAGTTTGTAGCACTTCAGTTGTAACAACTTAGAGACGTTTTGCTGCTAGGTGCTGACATATTAACAACTTCAGAAAATTAAAGCTCATGTTGAGAGTAAAGACCAAAACAAACAACCTAGTCAAAAAGTGGGCAGAAGACCTAAATAGACATTTCTCCAAAGAAGACATATAGATGGCAAAAAAAACACATGAAAACATGCTAAACAACACTAATTATTAGAGAAATGCAAATCAAAACGACAATGAGGTTCACCTCACATTGGTTAGAATGGGCACCATCAGAAAATCTACAAGCAATAAATGCTGGAGAGGGTGTGGAGAAAAGGTAACCCTCTTGTACTGTTGGTGGGAATGTAAATTGATACAGCCACTATGGAGAACAGTATGGAGATTCCTTAAAAAACTAAAAATAGAATTGCCATATGACCCATCAATCCTACTACTGGGCACATACCCTGAGAAAACCATAATTCAAAAAGATATATGCACCCCAATGTTCATTGCAGCACTATTTACAATAGCCAGGTCATGGAAACCTAAATGCCCATCGACAGATGAATGGATAAAGAAGATGTGGTCCATATATACCATGGAATATTACTCAGCCATAAAAAGGAAAGAAATTGGGTCATTTGTAGAGACGTGGATGGACCTAGAGACTGTCATACAGAGTAAAGTAAGTCAGAAAGAGAAAAACAAATATCCTATATTAATGCATATATGTGCAATCTAGAAAAATGGTGCAGATGAACTGGTTTGCAAGGCAGAAATAGTGACACAGATGTAGAGAACAAACGTATGGACCCCAAGAGGGGAAAGGGGTGGTGGGATGAATTGGGAGATTGGGATTGACATATATACACTAATATGTATAAAATAGGTAACTAGTGAGAACCTGCTGTATAGAACAGGGAACTCCACTTCACTGTACAGTAGAAACTAACAAAACATTGTAAAACAACTATACCCCAATAAAACAATAAAATTTTTAAACACATAAAATATTTACACTCACCAGTTAGAATAATCTCGTTAAGTATAGAAACAAACAGCTACTTGCATTTAAAATTATTGTAATTATTACAAATTACTTTACAGTCCTAATGACCCTGAGTCATGAACAAAACATTAAATTACATAGCATTTAATCTGTTTAAGGTCTTGAGAGATAACTATCAAAAATAATTTTCTTTACATAGAGATCAGACTTGTGGTTGACAAGGCAGAGGGGTGGGGGGGAGAGGAATTGACTGGGAATTTGGGGTTGGTAGATGCAAACTATTACATTTAGAATAGACAAACAACAAGGTCCTACTGTATAGCACAAGGAACTACATCCAATATCCTGGAATAAACCATAATGGAAAAGAATATTAAAAAAAGAATGTACATATGTGTATAACTGAGTCACTGCTGTACAGCAGACATTAGCACAACATTGAAAATTAACTATACTTCAATTAAAATTTTTTTTAAAAGAATAATTTTCTTTAAAACTTTTGGACCTAAAAGGGAAATTTAAAATTATTTAAATCCACAATTGTTCAAAATAAATGATAAACTGTGATAAAAATAATTAGCTTGGGGGCTTCCCTGGTGGCACAATGGTTAAGAATCTGCCTGCCAATGCACAGGACACAGGTTTGAGCCCTGGTCGGGGAAGATCCCACATGCCGTGGAGCAACTAAGCCCGTGCGCCACAACTACTGAGCCTGCGCTCTAGAGCCCATGAGCCACAACTACTGAAGCCTGCAGGCCTAGAGCCCCTGCTCTGCAACAAGAGAAGACACCGCAGTGAGAAGCCCACACACCGCAATGAAGAGTAGCCCCCACTCGCCTCAACTAGAGAAAGCCTGCGCCCAGCAACGAAGACCCAACGCAGCCAAAAATAAAGAAATGTGTTTAAAAAATAATAATAATAATTAGCTTGGGAAAGTTGTCTATTATAATAACAGTTTTAAAACTAGAAAAATATGAAAAATTAAATAAGATAACAAAATAAATTAAAGTTGCAATTATATTCAAAGTCAATATGATCCTAATTATGACTTGTAAAAATATCTGGAATACAAAGACATAGGCACAGCAGTCTCTATTTTAACAAGCTTTTAACACTATTTCTCAGTCAGAATGTCACCACACTTAAAAGGAGTGCTTATTATTGAATCAAAATATCTTTTGAGCAAAAAGTTAAACATAAGTTGGAATGTTACAGGTACAAAATAATTGAGGGATATTATAAAATAATTATACCTCTTAATAAGTTTCATTCCAGCTAGAAATCCAGGTTAGCAGAAGTCAAACAGGAAAAACAAGGATTTTAAAAGTTGAGTGCAAGATGAGAAATGCTAACTGAAGCATTTATGGCACTTGTTTTATGTTTTGTGGCTCTGGACATTTACTAATTTTCCCTGCCTAGACTCTTCCTCTTTCAGTGGTTCTTCATTCTGGTATTCAGCCTTTCCCAATGTAGTCTATGTGCTCTGAAAGAAGATGATCTCTTTCCCAGCTGTAGGTATAGACTCTGGATCAAACCATACCTGAAGCTCTTGCTTTCCATTTCAAAGCCAATGTGTTTCTAATATTGCTTTGTCATTTTGAATTGATTTGTATTACCTTGTAAATATATGTTTTAAATTATATATTTATATAAAATTTGTATAAAATATGTCTGCGTCGTTAAAATCGTATTAATGAAATGAACACTCATGCAGCAGACATCAGCTTAAGAATAAAATCCTAGTGTCTCAGAGGTCTCCTAAGTGCCCTTCTTCGTTATAGTTGACTCCCCACTCCCATCCTCAGAGGTAGACACCATGCTCTATTAAGCCAGGCATTAAAGAAATTTGTGAAAACATGTAAACAATGCCACTTTTCTCACTTTTGTTTTGGAAAATAGAGTTATTTTTCATAAAAATGTTATTTACGTTAACATGTACTTATCTATTATTGTTATATGAAATGAAATAAGTATAAATAAATGTTGACAGATATAACCCACAGAAACAAAAACCCTTTGGGGTTCTTCAAATAATTTTTAAGAGTGTAAATAGGTTCAGAGACAAAAGTATTGGAGGCATATAACAGGAATGGTATTGCTAGGCTGAATACTGTGCACGTTTTTTTTAAATAAACTTTTTAAAAAATTAATTTATTTTATATTTATTTTTGGCTGTGTTGGGTCTTCGTTTCTGTGCGAGGGCTTTCTCCAGTTGTGGTGAGAGGGGGCCACTTTTCATCGCAGTGCGCAGGCCTCTCACTGTTGCGGCCTCTTCCGTTGCGGAGCACAGGCTCCAGACGCGCAGGCTCAGTAGTTGTGGCTCACAGGCCTAGCCGCTCCACGGCATGTGGGAATTTCCCGGACCGGGGCACGAACCCGTGTCCCCGGCATTGGCAGGCAGATTCTTAACCACTGCGCCACCAGGGAAGCCCTGTGCACATGTTTTTATCATTTTTATTTTGGATGGATGCTGCTCTTATTAATTCATACAGTTTTTATTTTTGGATACTAATCATTTGCTTACACACTGCAAATACCATTTTGCAATGCAACTAATATTTTTCAGTCCCTCCATGGTTTCTTTTGATTATGAGAAGTTTTAATATTAGTGTAAAATGAATAAATAGTTTACTCTTTTGGTTCACATTCTTTTTTTTTTTTTTTTTTTTTTTTTTTTTTTTTTTTTCTTTTTTTTGGTGGTATGTGGGCCTGTCACTGTTGTGTCCTCTCCCGTTGCGGAGCACAGGCTCCGGACGCGCAGGCCCAGCGGCCATGGCTCACGGGCCCAGCCGCTCCGCGGCATGCGGGATCTTCCCGGACCGGGGCACGAACCCGTGTCCCCTGCATCGGCAGGCGGACTCTCAACCACTGCGCCACCAGGGAAGCCCTGGTTCACATTCTTATATGTGTCTTATTTAATAAATCTATCCTCATTCAAAGGTTACAAAGATATTTTCCTATGTTTTCTTCTTTAAAGATATTTTCCTATATTTTCAAGTTCTCCTTTCAGAGTAAGTCTTTCATTTTTCCTAGACTTGATTTTTGTGGAGGAAAGTACAGTTTCTTTTTTTCAAAAACTGATGTTTTATAAATTAACGTAAACAACAGCCCACTGACATACAAGCGCTGGTACAAATCAAATTTTTCCTCTATGCCTGGGTCAGTTTCAGTGTTCTCTATTCCATTCCCTTGGTCTGTTTGCCTAATCCTGTGTTAAACAATTTTCACAGCTTTATGTTAGCCTTGATATCTGAAAGAGTAAATCATCTTATATTGTTCTTCTTCTCTGGGAATTTCATGACTATTCTTGACCTCTTGCTCTTCCATGATAATTTGGAATTAATGTGTCTAGTTCTATGAAAAATCCTGATGGGACAACCATTAGAATCACATTGAAAAAATAGATATATTGGGGGAGAATTGCAACTTTAATATACTGAGTTCTTCTAGCCAAGATTATGGAAGATCTTTATGTTCATTTGGATATTCTTTAATTCCTTTTCCAATACAGTTAATGCTATTCTCCATAAGGAGCTTGCTTATCTTTCATTAACTCTATTAGTAGGTACTTGGTGCTTGGGGTTACTATAAGAAATGGTATTTTTCCTAATTGCATTATTTAACTATTCATTGATGCTGCACAGAAATACAATTGACTTTTGTATGTTGATGTTTTTATCTAGCAATCTTGCTAAACTCTGATTAAATCTTGTACTTTATCTGTGGACTCACGGGTTTTCTATGTAAAATTACAGTTGATCTTTGAACAACAGGGATTTGAAGTGTGCAGGTCCCCTTACACATGGACTTTTTTTTCAATAAATACATACTATAATATGGCATGATCCACAGTTAGTTAAACCTACAGATGAGGAACCATGGATACAAAGAGCTTACGTCCCACTGCGTTGAAGTGGAACCTCCACCTTTAACCCCCTTGACCACCTTCTGTTGTTTAAGAGTCAACTCTATTTCATCTATGAATAATGAC
Source organism: Kogia breviceps (assembly GCF_026419965.1). NCBI lineage: Eukaryota > Metazoa > Chordata > Mammalia > Artiodactyla > Physeteridae > Kogia > Kogia breviceps. The sequence goes on from NC_081318.1 coordinate 54,306,525, forward strand.
AATTACGTTTCCTCCTTTTTAATCACTATACTTTTTATTTCTTCTTCTTTCCTTACTGCACAAGCTAGGACTACAGGTACAATGTTGAACAGTGATGGTGACAGAGGACATCTTTGTCCTGTTCATTATTTAAGGACATGCTTTCAACACTACATTAGGAAGTGCTGGGGGCAGGCCCAATGGTAGGTTAAAAACGTTTCCTTTTAACCCTCCTACACTGTTGGTGGGAATGTAAATTGGTGCAACCACTAAGGAAAACAGTATGGAGGTTCCTTAAAAAACTAAAAATAGAGCTACCATACGATCCAGCAATCCCATTCCTGAGTAAATATCCAGAAGAGATGAAAATGATAATTTGAAAGGATACATCACCCCAATGTTTACAGCAGCACTATTTGAAGTGTCCATCAACAGATTAATGGATAAACAAGATGTGATATATATATATTTTCCATTGCATATATATATATATAATATACATATAATATTGCATAAAAAAGAATAAAATATTGCCATTTGCAGAAACATGGATGGACCTACAGAATATCACACTAAGTGAAGTAAGTCAGAGAAAGACAAATATTATATGATCTCACTTATCTGTGGAATCTAAAAAATAATACAGGGACTTCCCTGGTGGTCCAGTGGCTAAGACTCTGCACTCCCAATGCAGAGGGCCCAGGTTTGATCCTTGCTCAGGGAAGTAGATCCCACATGCTTAAACTAAGAGTTATCATGCCGCAACTAAAGATCCTATGTGCCGCAACTAAGACCCGGTGCAGCCAAATAAATAAATAAATTTTTTTTTTTAAAAAAAGAAATGGAGTTGACATTTATAAAAAATTAAAAAATAATAATAATACAAATGAATCTATTCACAAAACAGAAACAGATTCACAGACATAGAAAAGAAACTTACAGTTACCAAAGGGGAAATGGAGGGGGGGATAAATTAGGAGTATGAAATTAATAGGTACACACTACTATATGCAAAATACGTGAGCAACAAGGATTTACTGTATCAAGGAACAATATTAAATATCTTATAATAACCCATAATGGAAAATAATCTGAAAAAAATTCTATATATAACTGAATCACTTTGCTGTACACCTGAAACTAACACAATATTGTAAATCAACTACATTTCAGTGTTTCTTGTGTGGTTTTTTTTTTTTTTTTTTACTTTTTTTGTTTTTATTTATTTATTTTTTTTTTGCGGTACACGGGCCTCTCACTGCTGTGGCCTCTCCCGTTGCGGAGCACAGGCTCCAGACGCACAGGCTCAGTGGCCATGGCTCACGGGCCCAGCCGCTCCACGGCATGCAGGATCTTCCTGGACCGGGGCACGAACCTGTGTCCCCTGCATCGACAGGAGGATTCCCAACCACTGCGCCACCAGGGAAGCCCTTGTTTTTAAATTTATTTGTTTAATTTACTTATTTTTGGCTGCGCTGGATCTTCGCTGCTGCACGTGGGCTTTCCCTAGTTGTGATGAGAGGGGATTCCTCTTCATTGCGCTGTGCAGGCTTCCCACTGCGGTGGTGTCTCTTGTTGCAGAGCACAGGCTCTAGGCACGCAGGCTTCAATAGTTGTCGCTCGCGGGCTCTAGAGCACAGACTCAGTAGTTGTGGTGCTCGGGCTTAGTTGTTCCACAGCATGTGGGATCTTCCCGGACCTGGGCTCGAACCCTTGTTCCCTGCATTGGCAGGCGGATTCTTAACCACTGCGCCACCAGGGAAGCCCCAGGGAAGCCCCTATACTTCAGTTTTAAAAGTTCCCTTTTATTCTGTTTGCTAATTTTTTTTTATGAATAGAGTTATGCAGAATGCTTTTTCTGCATCTATTGAGATGATCATTTGATTTTCTCCTTTGAACTGTTAGTATAGTGAATTACATTACAGTAATATATTTTCTAATGTTAAATCATCTAACATCCTTGTAATAAACTTAATCATAATGTATTATCTTTTAAAAAATTTGCTATCAAGCAGTTTGTTCATTTAAAAAAAACTTTTACATTGAATTAAAAAATAAAATTGTACTGTTTTTTATTAACTTTAGTTTCAAGGTTGTGCTAACCTCATAAAACAAGTTGGAGAACATTCTTTCCCATCTGTTTTCTGGAAAGTTTATGTTATATTGGATCGGTCTGTTCTTGAATGTTTGGATAACTGACCAGGAAAGCCTCCTGTGCCTGATTTTATTTGTTTGTTGCTTATGTTTTACTTTATAAAAAGACTTTAATTAAAGATTCAATTGCTCAAAAATTGTGCTAAAATCTCTTACTGTGGTGGTAAATTTTTAAAAAAATCTCTTTGTGGTTCTGTCATATTATGTTTTGAGGCTACATTATTAGAGACATAAAATTTAGAATTACTTTATCTTCTTGGTGAACTGAATATTTTATCATTATGTAATAACTCTCTTTAAAGTCATTTTACCTGGTAATATAGTTAGATCATGTTTCTTTTACTTGATATTTCACAGGTACCCCTTTTGAATCCTTAATTTTAGTTTTTCTGTGTTCTTGCAATTTACATCTGACTTATGTAAGTAGCATAAATGTTTGTTTCAATCCAGTCTGAAAATTTTGCCTTTTGATTGGAAGTTTATTCCATTCATAGTTGTGGTGATTACTGATACATTTAGATCTATTTCTACCTTCTTCTTATGTGCTATCTGTCCCATTTTTCATGCCTTTCCCAAAGTTTCATTTTCCCTCATCCTCACCCTCAGCAGACAATTGCTTCCTATAGCACTGAGAAAAAAGAAGCAGTCAGAGGAGAACTTCCCCAAGCTCATCTACAACATCTAGCCACTTCACTGCATCTGGACTCATCTATAGCACATTTTCTTCTGTTGAGGATAAACTGTTCATCCTCCTAGCAAAGGCCAAGTCCACCTTTTGTGCACTAAATCCATCCCCTCTCGCCTTCTCAATGACCTGGCTCCAGCAACTCTCCACTCTATATTCTGCATCATCCATCTTCCACTCTCTATGGGATTGTCCCCATAAGCCTATGTACACAATTTTTTTTTCCATCATAAAATGTTCCTGGCTCTGGACCCTGTTTTCTCCTCCAGTCACCACTCCAATTCTCTTCTTTATTTTACAGCAAAAGTCTTAAGAAGAGTTGTCTATACTTGGACTGGTTCGTTCTTTGACTTGTCTCCAGTTTCTGTTCTCCCTTTCTCTGAACCAACTCCCATAAGGTAAGTTATCAGTGACCTTCACATTTTAAATCTTGTTCTCATTTCTCATCCTACTTGATCACACAAAAGCACTTGACACAGCTGATTCCACCCCTTTCCTTGAAATATTCTTTTCACTTGGCTTCCAGGGCACTCAACGGTCCCACGTTTTCTCTTACCTCATTAGTGGCATCTTAATTTCCTTTGTCCTTTACTCCTCATCTCTCTCACCACCACACGTTGGAATGTTCCAAAGCTCAATCCTTGGAATTCTTTTCTTTTCTAACTACTCATACTCCATTGGTGAATTCGTGGTTTAAATATTTCATGACGGCGGGGATCTGCTTTGCCTGTTGTGTCCCCAGCCCCTTAGAGAGACACAAAAAGAACATTCAATATTTGTTAAATAAATCAATAGTTTGAAAAAACACAAAAAATAGAAGTTATTAGTTACTGTTTAAAAATAAACATGAACCATCTTAATGACATACTTCTGGAAAAGATGACTCAAAACATATAGATGCTCATAAAATGGGTAAATTTACTGGAGTAGAATAATCTAGGAAACAGTAGGCCCAGTATATAAATATATTGACTATTGGAACTCTGGTAACTCCTTTATTAAATAATTGCATAATAAAAATAAGAGAAATGTCATCTTTGGCATTTTTAAGCCAATGGCCTACCTCTTACTTTTTGCCTTAACAAAGTGTATTGCAAACTTTAAAAAGGTCCTTTAAATGGTAAAACCTTTGGTGACTTGCTTAGAGAGGTGAATACTTAATTGTTCAAAATTAATAAACAGGAAAAGAATAAAGAGATTATAGAAAGCCCATAGATAGTATCTTTCCCAGTGTCTCTGTTTATTAAACAATTTTATTTCTTCTTTATTAAAATGTTCATTCGATTCTTTTGTCCATTTATTGGAGCCTAAACTTTTGCTTCTATTCTGAATTTGTATGAACGATTTTAAATATTTGACATCACTCTTTTAAATTTACAGCAAACATTTCCCCTCAACTTACGTTTTTTTAAAAATAAAACTTTAAATTTTAACACTTTGACCTAAATAGAATTTATTTTGGGGGTACTGTATGAAATTAAGTATTATAAAACACTTTATTATTTATAAGCACTTTGTCAGTTCTTAAAACATTTGTATAAAAATAAATGGCAATCTCTTTTTTAGAGATAGTTGGATTTAGAGTTATAAAATTCCAACATTTTAAATGACATTTCCATTTTACTTAAATGTGTTTTAAAATAAATGACCTAGGTTAAATACAATGTCAAAAATAATGAAAACAGATTAAAATAGACTCCTGTTTAATATCTCTCCCACTCCTAATCTTCTCTGATCCTTTTACAGTCATAAGGGTCAAACATTTATGTTTATAGAAAGAGCAGTTGGGTTTTGTTTCTTAAAGCAAGTTTCTTTCATGGGTGTTAACAACAGGATTCGTAATGTTGATGATGACTCAATTATTCCTGGAAAATGCATCTTAAACCAGGCATCAAAAAGATGATGAAATGACATGAAACTGAAATAATATCTTTGTGATTTTTTTTAAAAATAATGAAACGAAGGAAATTGTCATGGAGCAACTAAGCCCGTGCACCACAACTACTGAACCTGTGCCCTAGAGCCCACAGGCCACAACTACTGAGCCTGTGTGCCACAACTACTGAAGCCTGTGCACTGCAACTACTGAATCCCGACCGCCTAGAGCCCGTGCTCCGCAACAAGAGAAGCTACTGCAGTGAGAAGCCCACGCATCGCAACGAAGAGTAGCCCCCACTCTCTGCAACTAGAGAAAGCCCCTGCACAGCAGCGAAGACCAACTCAGCCAAAAATAAAGAAAAATTTTAAAAAATGAAACAAAGAAGGAAATTGTCTACGAAAAAAAGGTATGGCTGTACTTTATTTAAAAGAGTTCATATGAGAGGGATATATAGTAGTTTTTTTTTTTTTTTTTTAGGCCAAGCTGTGCTGCATGTGGGATCTTAGGTCCCCAACCAGGGATCGAACCCATGCCCCCTGCACTGAGAGTGCAAAGTCTTAACCACTGGACTTCCAGTGGTTAAGTAGATATTCTTGATCAAAAGAGAAAATGAGCATTTTTTTGGTCCTTAAACAAGCTTACCTATCACTGCATAACAAAGTTCTGCCAAATCGACAGCTTAAAACAACTTATTTTCTGTCATATTTTTGTAAATTGACTGACTTCAGCTTGGTGATTCTCATTTTGGAGACTTTCATGCTTTTGCTCAGGTAGTTGATGGGGCTGAAGTCATCTGAAGGCTTGCCTTGGACATCAAGATGGCTTCTTCACTCACATGATTTACACTTTAACTGGGTAGGCTGGTCAGGCATCTGTCCCTTCCTATGGCCGCTCTATGAGCCTGGGTTGAGTTTTCTCACAGCATGGTGGTCTAAGGTAAATTTTAAATGGCTACTTGTTTCCCTTATAACAAGAGCTCTAAGAGACCGAGGCAGAAGCTACAAGGCTTTTTTGTGATCCAGCCTTAGATATTAAAAATCATCACCACTACTGTACTCTATTTGTTAAATGGGGCCAGCCCAGAAATCTTGAACAACAGTATGAATACTAGAAGGTATAATTCAAGGGAGACCATCTTTGGAGACCAGCTACCACAAGTGCTTTTTACAACATTTGACATAGAGCTGGTAAAGGTGCCCAAAAGAGCATCAAAAGAATATGATGGGTTAAAAAAAGTGGAAAAAAATCAGGAATGATTCTTTAATCCTACGCAGCCAAGTGTGAATTTTCCAGTTAATTTTATGATCTTTAAGTAATCACTATAACTTGTCCTTCTGACTATATTCTCTTCTGCTACTTTGGGGAATTTAACTGTGTATTCAAACTGATACCAGGCAATGAGAAAAGGACAGAACAAACACCGAGAAACTCCCAACTGAATGATATCAAATGAAAGTCTGGTCCCTTGAAAGGCACATTTCTTTTTTAAGTACTAGGTGTACATAACAACTTATCATAATATAATGGTAGGTATACTGAAAATGTCATAAAACTGTAGACCTTGAAGGGACTTGAAAGCCAATCTTTTTTTTTGGCCACACCATGTGGATTGCAGGATCATAGTCCCTGACCAGGGATTGAACCCAGGCCATGACAGTGAAAGACCCAAGTCCTAACCACTGGACCACCAGGGAATTTCTGAAAGCCAATCTTTATTTCAAAGACACTCTAACTAAGGCCAAGAGTGGTTAAGCAACTTGCTAAAGGTTTACATAAGTCATTGAAGACATTCTAACTCCTAGTCCACAAATTTGCATGCAACATGCTGCCTTTTTCATTTACCCAATAGTATTTGAACTAAAACCTTACTAACAAGACAACTGTACTTGAGTATGGTTGATCCTTATTAATTTTTAAGACTGCAAAGTGATACCTGTGATGTATTAGAGAGTACAAAGTGGTGTACAGAGAGAGAAAAAAAGCCCAAGTTTATTCCAGACCAGCGATTCTCAAATTTGAGTAAGGTATGAACTCCTTTTAAAGAAAAAAGAAGGGGGAAAAACTCTCAATGGCCACATCGTTGACTTAAATTCCTCTTTTAAAAATTTCATGATTATGTTCAAATATAAAACTTTGTGTAAATTTCTTATGATTAGAACATGTAGATAACTATGAAACCAAAACAAATGTGCAAGTTTGCTAAATAATATCTAACATATATACTAGTTAATGGGTAGTAGGCACTTTACATATAGCAACTCATTTAAAACTCACAACAACTCTATTAGGTGGGCACTATTATTCTCATTTAGTAGATGGGGAAATCAAGACACAACTGGTCAGTGGGGACCTGGGTTTCACAAAAAGTTCACAGACAACTGAGTATGAAGAATGATATTGTTGGACAGAAATTAAATTGCTGCTTGTAATGTGAGTGTGGTACTGACTGTAACTTTGTAGATCTTCTGGTTTAACATACTTAAAATTAGCTCTCAAAAAGATACATGCACCTCAATGTTCATAGCAGCATTATTTACAATTGCCAAGATATGGAAGTAACCTAAGTGTCCATCAACAGATGAATGGATAAAGAAGAAGTGGTATACACACACACACACACACACACACACACACACACACTGGAATACTACTCAGCAATAAAAAAGAATGAAGTTTTGCCATTCACAACAACATGGATGGACTTGGAGGGCATTATGCTAAGCAAAATAATCCAGACAGAGAAAGACAAATACTGTATGATATCACCTATATGTGGAATCTAAAAATTACAACAAATTGTTGAATGTAACAAAAAAGAAGCAGACTCACAGATATAGAGAGCAAACTAGTGGTTACCAGTGGGGAGAAGAAATGAAAGAGGGGCAATATAGGGGTAGGGGATTAAGAGGTACAAAATATTAGGTATAAAATAAGCTACAAGAATATACTGTACAACACAGGGAATATAGCTGATATTTTATAGTAATCACAAATGGTGTATAACCTTTAAAAATAGTGAACCACTATACTGTATAACTGTAATTTATATAATAAAAAAAGTTTTAATTAAAATGAGCTGGATAGTGACTAATTTCTCCCATCCCTTTTTCTCTTCTGTCAACTGCTAAATATACCTTGGAAGAGCACAAATTAATGTTATTTGGTCTTCACTAGAAGCGAATGTCTTGTTAGAAACTAAGTCTACATTTGCTCACTCATTAAATTTTTTTTAGACAATTCCTGATACTATTTTTTATTATTGGAATATAATTCACATACTATAAAGTTCACTCTTTTAAAGTGTACAATTCCGTAGTTTTTAGTACATTCACAAAGTGGTGCAACCATCACCCTTGTCTAATTCCAGGATACCTTCATCATATCAAAAAGAAATCCCCTATGCGTTAAGGATTCTAATTTCTCTACTTTCTCATCAACTCTTAATATTATAATACTGACTTTGATTATAGCCATACTAGTGGGTGTGAAGTGATACCTCATGTGATTTTGATTTGCATTTCTCTAAGAACTAATGATGTTGAGCATCTTTCCATGTTCTTGTTGGTCATTTGCATATCTTCTTCGGAGAAATATGTATTCAAATCATGTGTCCATTTTATAATTGGGTTATTTGTCTTTTTATTGTTCAGCTTTGAGTTCTCTAATTAGGCTTTGACAGGGTGATACTGCTAGGCACCAATGCAATGATAAATGCAAAAAACATGGGTTCTGAAATTGCATACTCAGTTATAAAGTGGTCATCTATGAGATCCAGAATCAAATCTGCTTTTACTGAAATTTTGAAGCTTATCATTAAAAAATATACATTTTAAATGTTTAATAAAATACTGATATCAGAAATATTCCCTCCACTTAATATCACAGAGAGTAAATTTTTCAAAGAAGTTAAGGCAGTGTTAGTTACAGTAGCAAAAGAATCAGAAAATGTATTATCCTAAAGCTGAGGGTTAAGAAAACAATTCTAGGGCTTCCCTGGTGGCGCAGTGGTTGAGAATCTGCCTGCCGATGCAGGGAACATGGGTTCGTGCCCCGGTCTGCGAAGATCCCACATGCCGCGGAGCGGCTGGGACCGTGAGCCATGGCCACTGAGCCTGCGCATCCGGAGCCTGTGCTCCACAATGGGAGAGGCCACAACAGTGAGAGGCCCGTGTACCGAAAAAAAAAAAAAAAAAAAAAAAAAAAAAGAAAACAATTCTATACATAGCAACTAATAATTATAAGCATCTGGACTATGTTGATATATGGAAATTCATTCATGAAACAACATTAGCTATGAAATATCTGTCTTATACAGATATACACTCATATACTCTAACAGATTTATAAATGTGTCTACATCATTTTATCTTCAAAATCTATAAAATATATTCTTATAAATCTATTAAAATTTATGTATACATGTTTGTATATAATTTTATCTTCAATCTAATTCAAACAGATTATATACATATAAATTTATTAAAATCTGTGAATGTGCTTTGGCAAAAAATGTAAGGTAATGTTAACAGAATTTTATGTTTATTGGATTCTTTGGTTTCAAAAAGCAGTGTTCCACAAAAATGGTTCTATTTTATTAATAGCATTGCTCACAAAGATTCAGTGCTAAAAAAAATTTGGGAATTTGTTGGGAAGATGTTAAGTAAATGTTTTTATGTAGAAGTTCTCAGCCTTTAATCCACTAATATGCATTGTGAATCTCTAAAAGAAAGAGGTTCTTCATGTTATTTACCTCAAAGTCTGTTATTTTCATCATGATTTACATTTATTTTACTTGTGTAAACAAATTTGTGTAAATCTCATTTGCACTTGTTTACTAATTTATCTTCTCCACTGAACTATACATTCTAACAGGACAGGTAAGTACATCTCTCTTCTTCACCATTGTTCCTAGTGCCTCAGCCAGGGCATACAGCAGGAGCTCAATAAATACTTTTGTAGTGAATGTATGACTTGGAGAAGCATCTTGAGGGACACGGGCTTGAAGTTACACACTTTGGAAACTACAACTCTAAAGTTATTCAATTGTATAATAACTTCAAAGAAAAATTTGTGTTAAAACCTCTAGGCCAGAGGCAGAGTCAAGATGGCCATGTGGGAAGACACAGAGTTAGCATCTCCCCACAATTAGGGTGCCTGCCGGCCAATGGTGGGAGACTCTAATGCCCAAGGAGATGGGAGGAACGTCCAAATGAACCGGTAGGATGTGGGGGGACTGAGGGGTGAGGAGAAGTGTAGGTCAGACAGGATCAGCACCCCTGAGGCAGGGGAGATCAGGAGAAGCAGGCAGGAGGCACTCTCCAGGAAGAGCTGGAGAGGAGCAGAGGGCAATCGCCTGGCCCACTCGGGCCGGGGAGACTTCTGAGCTCCCAGGTGAGGTGCCCTGCCCTCTGAGACCAGGGGTGGGGCGCATGCCTGGGGCCCCTTCTGTTCCTTGAGCCTAAACCCCACCCCCCACAGCCCATAGGGCTGGAAAAGTCCTAAGCATAGGCTCCGCCCATCGCCCAAACTTCACCCTTGCTTAGGCCCCACCCTCCACAGCCAAGGCCATCCCCTGCTTTTTTTTCTTCTTTCCTTCTATTTTTTTTTCTTTTCCCTCCTCCTCTTTTTTACTATTGTGATACTGATGTACCTTCTGGTTGTTGATTCATCTATATTTTTATTTTTATATTCTCTCTAACATATCTGTTAATTTCCTAGTCTAATTTTATTTTTTACTTTGTTACTGTTCTTTTTTTTTTTTCTTTGCTGCCCCACGTGGCTTGTGGGATCTTGGTTCATCATCTTGGGGTCTGGTCGAAGCTCCTGTGGTGGGAGCTCCAAGTCCGAACTGGACTAACAGAGAACCTCAGATCCCAGGGAATATTCATCGGAGTGAGGTCTCACGGAGTTCCTCATCTCAGCACCAAAACCCAGCTCTACCCAACAGCCTACAAACTCCATTGTTGGTAGCCTCAGGCCAAATAACCAGTAAGACAGGAACACAATCCCACTCATTAAAAAAAATGAGATGGCAAAAAATTATGTCACAAATGAAGGAGCAAGGTAAAAACCTACAAAACCAAATAAATGAAGAGGAAACAGGCAATCTACCTGAAAAAGAATTCAGAGTAATGACAGTAATGATTAAGAATATTGGAAATAGAATGGAGGCACGGATTGAGAAAACACAAGAAATGTTTAACAAATATGTAGAAGAACTAAAGAACAAACAGAGATGAACAACACAATAACTGAAATGAAAAATACACTAGAAGGAATCAATAACAGAATAAGAATTGAAGACAATCTCAGAGACCTCTGGGACAACACTAAATGCACCAACATTCGAATTATAGGGGTCCCAGAAGAAGAAGAGAAAAAGAAAGGGACTGAGAAAGTATTTGAAGAGATTAGAGTTGAAAACTTCCCTAACATGGAAAAGGAAACAGTCATCCAAGTCCAGGAAGCACAGAGAGTCCCATACAGGATAAACCCTAGGAAAAACACACCAAGACACATATTAATCAAACTAACAAAAATTAAATTGAAAGAAAAAATGTCAAAAGCAGCAAGGGAACAAAAAATAACATACAAAGGAATCCCCATAAGGTCACCAGCTGATTTTTCAGTGGAAACTCTGCAGGCCAGTAGGGAGTGGCAGGATATACTTAAAGTGATGAAAGGGAAAAATCTACAACCAAGATTACTCTACCCAGCAAGGATCTCATTCAGATTCAGTAGAGAAGTCAAAAGCTTTAAGACAAGCAAAAGCTAAGAGAATTCAGCACCACCAAACCAGTGTTACAACAAATGCTAAAGAAATTGTCTAAGCAGGAAACACAAGAGAAGAAAAATACCCACAAAAACAAACCCCAAACAATTAAGAAAATGGTAATAGGAACATACATATCGATAATAACCTTGAATCTAAATGGATTAAATGCCCCAACCAAAAGACACAGACTGGCTGAATGGATACATATGCCCTGAGAAAACCATAATTCAAAATGAGTCATGTACCACAATGTTCATTGCAGAACTATTTACAATAGTCAGGACATGGAAGCAACCTAAGTGTCCATCACAGATGAATGGATAAAGAAGATGTGGCACACATATACAATGGAATATTACTCAGCCATAAAAAGAAATGAAATTGAGTTATTTGTAGTGAGGTGGATGGACCTAGAGTCTGTCATACAGAGTGAAGTAAGTCAGAAAGAGAAAAACAAATACCGTATGCTAATGCAAATATATGGAATCTAAAAAAAAAATGGTACTGATGAACATAGTTGCAGGGCAGGAATAAAAAGGTAGACATAGAGAATGGGCTTGAGGACATGGGGTGGAAGGGGGGAGCTGGGGCAAAGTAAGAGTAGCATCGACATATATACACTACGAACGTCAAATATTTGGCTGGTGGGAAGCAGCAGCATAGCACAGGGGGATCAGCTCGACGCTTTGCGATGATCTAGAGGAGTGGGATAGGGAGGATGAGAGGGAGGCTCAAGAGGGAGGGGACATGGGGACATGTGTATGCATATGGCTGATTCACTTTGTTGTGCAACAGAAACTAACACAGTATTGTGAAGCAGTTATATGCCAATAAAGGTCTATTAAAAATAATAAAAACTTCTAGGCCACTAGAGAGCCATTTAATAAATTATTGCTGCACTTCAGTGGAATCCATTACTACTTCAGGGAACTAAAGAGATTTCTCAGAGAGCACGTCATGACCTGGAAAAGTCTTGCAAAATCATTTTTATATTCTGAAACTCCAACTGAAAACTGTAGTAAAAATGACAGTAACCATGGAAGTTGAAATGAATCATGCTTTGCATGAATACCAACAATTTTGTGCAACACATTTGGTGACATGAGATTTTCCATCAAGGATGTCTTCTTATTTTAATAGTTCAAGTACGAACAGCAGACATTCCTTCTGGAAACTGCAAATTATTAACTCACTGATTCTCTTTTAGGATAAGTGATTTCACATACAACTTGATTTTTTTTTTAATAGTCCATGTTATGACATGGACTATTAAAATATATATTTAAAATATATAGCTTTCCTACCTGTATTATACAATAATTTATAGTTTAGGTTAGTTAAAAAATGCTTTATTCTTTAATAACCTCTTGTGAAATTGATATAATGCTATTGTATTTTTTAAGAACATAGGAAAGCTACTTTTCATCAACTACTAAGATTCATGAATTTCCTCCACTTGTCCTACAGAAGTGTTATAAAGATGCTAATTTCATTATTTCAGAGTAGTGTTGAAACAAAATAATAAAAATATACATAAAATTTAATTATTTTTTTCCACTTAGCAAAGTGGAAAGAATTTTACCAGATGCCAATGCTGCCACATCATGACACACCACTGAAAGGTAGCTTATGTCTAAACTTCAAACCTCGATAATATTTGTTTGGGGGGAGGGGGCACATGTCAAGTCAAACAAAGAATATATTTCCAAAGCAGCATTTGCAAAGGTTAATCTCTCTATAGATTACAAAGGGGAAAGTGCAGTGTCCAGTGATCGATCCAAGACCTACTTCAAGAGATTTTTCCTGTTTAATAAACCACCGGGAGTGATTTATTTTTAAACTTAAATTTGCTGAAATGGGGATTCACTAATGCATGCAAACAAACTCCCCAAATTTGAGAATCTTCAGTGAACTGGTTTTATATTTGAGAATAAAGATCTCTTGCTTCTGCTTACATCTTCAGCACAAAAAATAAAGGATACCTGACTATTTGGCAATCTGCAGGGAGAAAATCTACATAATCCCCAAACCAAAGGTGGCCTTCCAGCTCAGGAATCCTCTGAACACTCAAGGCCATTGCGACCCTGGCAGTTAAACGTCTTTCTCAGGAACCCAGGTATCCTGACCGCCAGGCCTAACCGTCTTTTCTCCAACACCAAAGCTCGAGCGCCACCAGCTAGAGTAAAGGTCAAAGCTAACAAACTACTATGCATCCCGCCGCCTCTGAGGGTTCTCCTATCCCAGGGAGTTTTAAAATGTGGTTCACGAAAAGGCATTTCTGAACATTTTACTCCAAGGACACAGTCCAGCCAAAAGATGATTTGGGTGGGTAGAGGTGAGGGAAAGAACACGTACAAGATAAAAGCGCAGTTTCCTGGAGACTTGTCAGGAACTGAGTGGGGAAGGGGGTGGGAGTGTAATAAAAAGCAGTCTAGAGTAGAAAGGCGACCACACAGCACTCACGCAGTGGAGGAGAAAAGTGGGCTCAACTGTTCTAGAAAGGCTTCAAAAGGAACCCTGGGGGAGCCCTGCAGGAGGGCGCAGGCCAAAGGCGGATACGCAGCAGCTCCCAGAAGGTTTGGGGGTGGGAGGGTGGGGGAAGGCGGGGAGCGCGAAGTCGGAGCCGTGCCGCCCGGACTCCCCGCCTCTCTGCTGGCCCCTCTCGGCGCTCCGCGTCCTGCCGGGCTCTCCCCACGCCTGCCCCTCCCCCGCTCCGAGCTCTCCGACTCCTCCCCGGCTCCTCGGCACTCCCACCTCGCCAGCTAGGCCCTCCACTCGGCGTCCCGGGGCCCGCTCCGCGCTCTGCGCCCACACTGAGCGCAGCCCCTAGCGGCGCGTCCTGCGAGGCCAGCCTCCGCGTGCCGCCCTAACTCCCGCCCTCTCTCCTCCTCCCCTCCCCGGTCCTGCGCGATCCAGATTGGGGAGGTGGGGAAGCTGCCCGAGCGCGACCGCCGCGGCAGCCAGTGTGTAGCCGCGGGCCGGAGGCGCGGTTCCTAGGCCTTAGAGCCCGGCGAGGCCCCTGCGGAGTCGGCGCGGAGAGCTGCGAGGCCCGCCCCTACGCGGCGCGGAGGGTGCGGAGGGCGCGGAGGTGAGCGGGCTGGGGAGAGCTCTAAACGCGGTGGCGGGGGCGGAGTTGGGGGGCCAGATGCGGTGGGCGCCAAGCGCTGCATCCCTCCTCCCCTGGATTCCGCGCCGTCTGCGGCGTCCGCCTGAGCTGCTGGGGTCCTGGATCGCCTGGTACCTAGAGGCGGGGAGTGGGAAGGGTGTCTGTTCCACGGATCCCGCCCTCTACTTCCCCGAGCTCCCAGAAAGTCCTGAGGTTGGTTGGGCCCAGGAGAAAGGAGGCCAGGAGAGACATTGTCCCAGGTACGATGTGCCCCAAAGGGAGAGGACGGGCAGGTTACCTTAGCCTCCCTGATAGTCTCCTTACCACTTTGGGTTCATGCGGGCATTTCGTTGAAGATCGGGCAGCGCTGCTTTTCGAAATCTAAGTATTTCTAGTAGTCATTTTGTTTATTACCCAGTGATGTGACCGTGGTGTGTTTAGGCCATAATGTGTTAGAAAGTAATTGGCCTTTTCTTTGAGTGTCCTAAATTATCTGAGCCCCGTATTCAGCCACAGCCAGAACTTGTTGAAAATTATGCCCCAAAAATCTTGCTCTTAAAATAGAGCAGAGAAATAGAGAATTTTTGTCGAGTGATTTCCGTTTATTATCTTCCCCACCCCTTGGAGAAGGATTGATGTCAGTTTTTACTCCTCAGGCCGTACATTTTTTAGATGGAAAAACTTATTCCAGGCCATGGTTAATTATCACTCATTGCTGTGGGTGAAAATGCAAGTGGAATTCGAACTCCTGCCCCACCACCACCCTCTTGACTTCGATTGGATTCTAGTCCTGTTAACAGACCTGATGCTGGGAACCTTTTTAGTTCTCTCCAAACCAGTACCCCATCACACCCCATACACTTTTTTCATCTTTATTATTTCCTCGTCGTGTTTATCTCCATTTATTTTTTTCTTTCTTTAAGGCTGTATATATATATTTTTTACTCTACAGCTCTCTCTTGTTTCAAAGCTTAAAAGCTATCTACAGAAGAAAAACACCCGTCCTAGAGATTTTGCAGCATATTTAGAAACATAATTGGAATGGCTGCAGTTTCTTTCTCTTAGCTTGTCAGTCATTGGGGTGGTGGAGGGGTGAGGGAATGAGACAGTATTAATAATGATGAGTTGAGCTAATTGTGCAGAAAGGAAATGAAAAACTGTATCCAGGTCACTTTTTATTGTACTAGTGACATGGAAAATAGACTTGAAGTGAATGAGCATAATTATATTTTAATACTACAATTTCAATAAAGGGCATTCAGGGCATCAGGAGATGCATTTATTCTGTCTGTGCTCAGCCAGTAACCATGACATTGACATATCACCCGCTTTCAGCCCACAAGCCTTCATCAGCAAAATGAGGGATCTTATCTAGAGACCTATTACATCTCTTCTGGTCCTGACATTTTTGGATGCATTTGACAACAAAGAATATTTATTGCATTCTTATGTACATACTATGTGCCAGGCACTGTGGAGGCAATGATGGAAAAGACAAACATGGTTCTGCTCTCAAGGAGCTTCTTTTCTGGTGGGGGAAATAGTAATGAGTAAAGAACAGTTACATAAGAAAGGAAACCTAACAGGGGCTCAAAACAGAACAAAACTGGAGTGAATCATTGTATTGAAGAGACATGATAGGATGTGCAGTGTTCACAGGATGGGAAAGTGATTGGTCTTTTCTACTTCAAGATAAGGATGCTGTGGCTGGACCATAGGGAATAACAGTCATACAGGATGACATTGAAGGGTTGTGCTGGGGGACTTTCCTGGTAGTCCAGTGGTTAAGACTCCGTGCTCCCAATTCAGGGAGCCCGGATTCGATCCCTGGTCAGGGAATTAGATCCCGCATGCACGCCACAACTAAAGAGTCCACAAGCCACAACTAAAAAGATCCCACATGCTGCAACGAAGATCTCCTGTGCCCCAACTAAGACCCAATGCAGCCTAAATAAATAAATAATAAATAAAATATTTTTTAAAAAGAGTTGTGCTAGGACTAGCTAGTTCATTCAGAGCCTTCAGGTCAGGTTCATTTAGGTCAAGAAGGTGATTGCAGTTCAAAATGCAACAGGGAGCCACTGATTTTTAAAGAGGTGAAAGACATCATCTCATTTACAATTTAGGATGATCTTAGCTGCTTCCTAGAGAATGGTTTGGAAAGAGGCAAAGGAGTAAGTACAGAGACCATTAGAAAATGTTTGCAGAGTTCAGGTGAGAGATAAGAGAGACCTGGATTAAGCTGGTGTCATTGGAGAGGAATTTAAGAAATATTTTGGAAAACAGAAGTTGGTGTCAAGGGTGAGGGAAAACGAGGACTGGAGGATCACTCCCAGATTTCTGGCTTGAGCAACTGATGAGTAATGATATCATTTACTGAGAGGAGGAAATTTGGATGAATGCAAAGAGATCTGGGTAGAAAAAGTGTTTTGTTTTGAACCTGTTAAGTTTGAGATGTCTATGAGGACATCATAACCACAGCGGCTTGGGAGGAGAAAAGGGATGGTCTCCAGGACAGAAGTGGACAGACTGTCCTTTGGTAGGTGAGGTTAATGATTGTGAATTTAAGGTGAGCTGCGTCGTCTGATTTTTCTTGAGCAGCCTTCACCAACTTGGATACAGATACAGTGAAAATGGATAGCTGGTTTCTTCCAGGGCTTGAGTTTTGCCAAGTGGATGTGATGGAGAGCAAGAGAGTTGTCCTAATCTGTTCTGGCTGCTGTAACAGAATATCATTGGCTGGGTGGCTTAAACCATAAACATTTATTTTTCACAGTTCTGGAGGCTGGGAAGTCCAAGATCAGAGCAATGGCAGATTCAGTCTGGTAGGGGCCTGCTTCCTGGTTCATAGACAGCCAACTTCTCACTGTGTCCTCATATGGCAGAAAAGAACCCAGAGCTCTCTGGGCTCTCTTTTTATCTCACTGATAAAGCTTTCACCCTTGTGACCTAATCCCCTCCCACAAGTTGCACATCCTAATACCATTACATTGGGGGTTAGGATTGCAGCATATGAATTGTTGGGGGATGGGGGATGATAAACATTTAGTCTGTAACAAGAGTCGATCTTTTTAAGTGAGTAATGATAAATATACACTGTGGAATCTAGGATGGATAAAGAAACCGGGAGAGTGAGAATATAGTCAGTGGATCAGATTTCTTCTACCATCTGGAATTATCAGTGTGAACATTTGACTAAGGTTATTGGAAGGCTAAGAGATAGTGCTTGGAGATATCTGAGGTGTGGTGGAGGCAAAGATTCATTGCCTTAGATGAATAAGTGAAGGAAATGAAGCCATGAGGTTGAATGCTTCATCCATTCGAATGATGAAGTAGTAGACAAGGATGACAGCTGCTGGGCTAGAGAGGAAGAGTGCGTATGTATTGGGGGCCAAAGTCACTAGTGATAATGAATAAGCTAGAATTCAGTAGATGACAGCAGTGAGTATAAGGAGAGGATATTACGAGGTGCCATGGGCTTCAAAGGAGCTTGGGGTTTGCAGGACAGAAGGAGAAAGGTTCAGATGTGGCTTTCAAAGTCAAAAATACACTAACTTCATCTCATGGCCCTGGAGGATTACATTTTCTTGATAACACATCCAATCAGCAGGTTGTGAATGTCATCAAGATCTCTGAGGACAGCCCTTTCAGAGTTACTGTTATCCAACAATTAATGCTCTAGATGTTTATATGTGAAACAAATTCTGTTCTGTTTTATAAAATTAATATAGCACAACAGCTGCCATTCAGCCAGAGGAATGTCAAGGAAACTCCTCTCAATTGAAAATCTTAGGATTTCATGTATCTGAGTGTAATGGAATTCTCTTAGCTTGATAACATACTTTAAGATTTAAATGCATACATCAAGTCAAATGTCCACTCAAGAAAACTGTGACCTTGACATTTGAAGGAACCCATATGTTACTTAAATCACATTGTTAGATGGAGCTCATAAAGTAGAAGTGTCACAGTGTTAAATAAAAGCTAGCGATTACCATTATTATATAGCTATAAGTCTTGGAAACAAAAGAATTTTAGTGTTGGGAAGGAATGCAGAATCAAGTACAACTTTTTTGTTTTCCATTTAACAAAGGAAACTAAGACTCAGAAAACAAGGTGATTTCAGAAGCCTGGGCCTATTCTTTCTCCTCGACACCACATAAACAAAACTTTCTATAAATGTCATAGTCTTTTCAATTATCTAGTCTGTATTACCTGTGAATAAGATCGAAACAGAAGTTAGAGAAACTAGTGCCTTGCTAGTCCAAGTGTGGCCCATGAATTAGGACCATGGGTATCACCTGGGAGCTTTGGGAGACCTGCACACTCTCAAGCTCGCCCCCACCTGGAGAAGTAGAATGTGCATTGTAGCAAGATCCCTAGATGATCGTACCCACATTAAAGCTTGATAGTCAGTCCACCTGGACATTCTCGTCTGCTCAGGTCAGCAGAACCTCTGATGCCTGGAGAACTGAGGAGAGGAGCCCCTCGTCAAGTGGAAAGAAGAGACACCCTCACTGGAACATTCTGAATTTTGAATGTTATGAACTAACAGGAACAAAGTATGCTGTGTGGTGGGATGACACATTTTAAGGAATGGCACTGCCCTTTCCAGAAAATGAAGAGAGGAAATTGCAAAATAGTGAGTGGACCTTCTGAGATAGCTCGGAGCCTGCGTGAGAAAGGGGAAAGGGCTGCATGCATATTCTACAGCTTCTAGCATTCAAGGGCAGCTGTAGTCTCTTGCTAGGGTTATTTTTCAGTATTACAAACAACAGTGTGAAAAGGGGTGTAACTGAGGCTCAAAAAGCCACATCTGTTATCTCCAAATACCAAAATAAGTATGAGGTTGAATCCTAACTCTTTTAGTAGAGTTGGTTTTGATCTTGGCTGCATATTAAAACACCTGAGGATCTCTTAAAAAATCCTGATGCCCAGGCTGAACTCCAGACCAATTAAATAAAAATCTGGGTGGAGGGGCGGTGGTGACTAGGTATCACTATGTGGTAAAGCTCAGGTCACTCCAGGGTGCAGCTGGAGCTGAGAACCGCTGCTTTAGAAGGTCATTCTCTGTTGCGGGAAGAGGCAGCTCTGAGACTGAGGCTCTGCCTCTCCACTTAACCCAAGCAGTGAGTGGGACCTTCTGGTACTCCCATAGCATCCAGCACAGTCAGCAAAACTGAAGACACAGTCTGCTGTGTGTATAAAAGCCAGTGGAGCTTTCAGGACATTGTGGGAAGGAGGATTTTTTTTTTAAAGAGGCATATACTCTCTGCATGTTTTATTAAAATTTGAGTAATAACAGTTACTGCTAGTGGGAATATTCTAAAATTGGATTGTGGAGATGGTTACATAACTGTAAATACTGAAAATCATTAATTTATACATTTAAAATGGGTAAATCTCATGCTATGTATATTTCACCTCAATAAAACTTATTTTTTAGTTGTTATATATGCTTCAGTATTCATAATTTAATCATGTTGCTTGGATGGCCAGGAAGCCACTGCCTGTTTTGTATCATTGGAGTGTTAACATCTAGCTGCATGCCTGGTGGATAGGGCTCAGTAAGACATTGGATGGGGGAATGGTTGGGGATGGATGGGTGAGTATCATTATGACTTTTGGTTGTGGACTGATTTCTAAATTGATGTCAATCATCAGAGACCCGTAAAGTTCATAGCACCCAGTGGGCATTGGTGCCATTTGTAAACTGTTTATGGTATGATATTGAAATTAGGGAAATGGGTTTGTATAGAGGCTAGAATAGCAGGCCCATCATAGAAGATTATTTGTTTATGAATAAGTTACTGCAATGTAGAAAAACTTGTATTTGCTAGCCAATAAATATAGGTGTCCTTATCTCAAAGTACCATCTGCAACAAGGTTATAAGATGGGGAAATTATTTCAGCCATTATAAGACCTGCTACTCCCAGCTTCATTTTAGACATACCCCCTGGTCATGTTAAACTGCAGTGCTATGAAAGCCCAGGCATGCACAGGAGACATGGCTGTGCTTGACGTAGCAGGCTATACTATGAGGTGGATGGAAGGACGTGTATAGCTTCTTTGGCCTAAACACAGAAGAAAAGTGGGTTGGTGGGGAGGTCTTGGGATGTTGTTGCTTTAATTTATTGAAGAATATCCTAAAATTTTTTATTAACTGAAGTCCTTGAGTAATACATTTTAAAAATTGAATTTCTAGACTAACCTAAATTTAACCAGAACGCTTTTTTGTTGAAAATCTTCTTACCATGAATTAGACTGCTTTCTGACCCTAGCAGTTGCAACATAATAAACATATAAAGTTTTGTTTTGATGATTTAGGACCTAGAAACATCATAAAATCGTACCCATACAAACGTATATATTGAATACATACTGAGCCTAGGAAATATCTTGGAAGTTACTTGTAATTTTGAATATCTCATTAAAATTCTGGCTATTTGAAAAGTCTGGAAGGTTTGGAGTTAGTCAAACTTTTGCTTTAATGCTATTATATTTCTTTTCCGAAAATCTTTTGGTTCTATACAACATTAACACAAAAAGACACTCAGATCCAAGTATGAAATATTAATGAATCATTTGTAATTACCATAGTTTATAAACAGAATTTCAAAGACTAGATCTGCATAGTTTTAATAAAATTACTATTTTGTAATTTTTGGAAAATGATTTTTAAATGAGGATGCATACAGATTACCCAAAAGTTTCAGCTGAGAGAAAGAATTTAATAGTCTGACTTAAGTGGATTTTAATATTCAAATAGTGAATAGTGATTGGACTGCATTATATTAGGGCAGTTATTCTCAAACTTTAATGTGCATCAGAATCACCTGAAGGCTTTTTATGATACAGATTGCTGGGCTCCACTCCCAGGGTTTCTGATTTAGGAGGTCTCGGGTAGGGCCTAAGAATTTACATTCCTAACAATTCCCAGGTGATTCTGATGCCACTGGTTCAGGGACCATGCATTAAGAAATCACATTCTAATTTTTCAAGCAGAATTGCAGCTTTGTTTCTGGAATTGTCTAAAGGACTTAAGAATTTCTTCCAAAAAATAAAAACCTAAAAATAACCCCACCTCTTCCCTCAAAGAAATACTTTATTGTTATAAACAGTTGGGTTTTATATGTTTATTTAAATGCTGAGAATTTAGGGAATATCTTTTTGCAACCCAAAATCGTGATGGTAAGAATCACAGAAAATTTGATTGGGATATTTGATATTTCATCTGAGGATTAAGCAGACATCTGTAGCAGCAGGGAGTTTGTTCCAAGGTGCTTTTCTCCCCTCCCCAGAAATGTTTTCTCTCCAACAGGCTTAAGGAGCACTTTATATAGAGAGTTTCCTAATGTCAGACCAGTAAAATAAAAAGGAGAGGGAGAGGATCTATATAGGACTTCCAACTCAAACAGCTGTTATCACTATCCTTTTATGAAAAAAGGACATTTTGACCAGTAAAGGTAGTTAAGAGATACTCTCAGAGTAAAGGACAATTTGTTAAATTGAATAATTTTATGAAAAACTCCCTATTGTATCCATATACTTTTTAATTGCTGTCGACCAGTGATAGCTTCATATTTGGGAACCAGTACCCTAGCACTTTTAAAGTAAGGTCACAGAAAGCCAAATTTAATTTTGGATCCTTATGGTTTTAAGCTAGAATGAGCCTGTATTATACTGTCATGAGCCTGGCTTGAAGACATTCTGTGTAATTTAGAGATTATTTCCCAAGTACAATTCATAAATATATAGAATGAATTGAGGTAAGGGAACACTATGTGATATTTTTCTCTCCCTGATTTTCGAGACTAACTATGCTCTGATCATACAGTCTAGTTCTTGATTATATGCTGATATGAGGGGTTTTTTTCTGCTTTTTATTTCAAGTACATACTGTCTCTTCCTAACTGGAATGTAAACTCCTTAAGTGTACGCACCATGCTTCTCTTCTTTATCTCTTATGTGCAAAGCACACAGTGGCCTGGATAAATTCACGCTGGATCACAGCAGAGTAGATCTGCCTTTAGATTATAGTTGCATCACTCCTTGTCAGTGGAAATGTACAATGTAAGGTGCTTATTACTCTTATTTTGTAAATAGGTAAACTTTTTCAGCTATTGACATAATTCACTTCTTATAACCCCATTTTTTATGGATATCATGATTGTAAACTTCAGCTCAGCTGTTAATCAAGTGATCCAAAATGATGGCTTAGCAAATTGTAAAGTGATTGATGAGGTTTTGCTCCAGTGTCTAAGCCCCCATAGTTTGTGGAGATGCATTGCTTTTAAGTCTGTGTACAGATGGGTCCCACAGGATTCGGACATACTTCTTGGCTCTTTTTCCCTTCCCTCTTGAAGCAGTACACACCTTCACAGTGTTTGCAGAGCCCCCAAAAGAAAATGAGTTGCTATCTGGGGGTTCTCCAAGAGATACCCATCAACCAATCATGTTTTGTTTTGTAGTATTAATAAATTTAGATCTTTGGTTGGTTTTCTAAAAATTGGATTTATTGTTGATTGATTGATTTGATTGATTGATTGGTAGCTAGAATTCCTAACCTTATAGCTTTGGATTTACCTAAAACTATCCTAAGCTTGAACTATTTAGAGTTAGTATTTCTTTTGGAGAATAAAGTTAATGGGTGACATTTGGTGATCTAGACAGTTTTAAGATTCCCCATACAATGTTTGCACTGCGATATTAGAATGAGCAGAGGTCAAAAGACTCGTATTTGAGGCCTTGTTGTGTTAACTACCAACTGTACTATCTTTGATAAATTGCTAAGGTTCTCTAAGCCTCTGTTTCCTCATCTTTAAGATGCACATAATATATACTTCACAGCCATCTGACAATTTAATAAGGTAATATATGTGAAAATATTGTGAACTATGAAATAGCATACAAGCATATGGTATTATTATATGCTTTCAGCAATATACAAATAATCCATCTCTCAGATCCGTTAAAGGTTTTTTTTTTTCCTCTCATGAATGCTTTTACATTCCTTAACACTTTGATGAAAAGAGTCATTTTTTAGGCCAGCTTCTATTTGTAGGCACAGTCATACCATTAAAGGGTTCAGTTAGAACTTGCCATTAGAAATACAATGTGAATAAGGCCCAGACATGTTAGGACAGAGTCACTTATTAATATGTATAAAATACAGGGTATAATGAGGTACCCAGAGATGACATTATTAGGCCCTAATGTATTTTAACCTATTCACATTCTGATGTGCAGAATGGGTTTGAATTTGCTTTGTAAAATAAGCAGATAAGTGATACTGTTTTGTTTTTGTTTTTCATTTGAAAAGGTCTTGATCATCATGATTCTTATATTTAAAGATTTTGAAATTCTTACGTTTGAGGAGATGCTACAGTCTCTACTCAGAAGAACTTGGGACTGGGATATAGGAAACTTGGTTTCTGGTGTGTGAGTCTAGTTAACTCTTTTTACCCTTAGATAATGTATATGACTAGGGGTAGGGTGGTCAGTTCACCTTGAATTGTTTAATGAAATGAGCATTGATTTAATTACTTCTGATTCCTTTAACTGCTCCTGATTCTCCAAGTAGCCAACAATATCTCCAAGAAGATGTTGACGGTTTTGTACTACCCTGGTACCTCTGACCCCCGCCTGCCTTTCAGGGTGTATGGGGTCACTCCAAAGGAAAAGAAATAATTATCACCCCTTATATCTTGAAAAGTATGAAATGAAACATGTAATAGATTAAAAAATAGTGAGTTTTCTCCTTTCCCAAGATCCAAGTTAGACATTAAGATGACTAGGTAATGCTAAGGAGCAACGACATCACCAAAGGAGGAAAATACACTAATATGAACACAACCATCACTCTTCCACCTTGCCCCCGCCCCCATATCTTGCTTAAATTCCTTACATGACACATACCTTAGCTAGACTGCCTGGGTTCTAATCCTGGTTCCTCGAGTTTCTCTCTTGTGACCTTGTACAAATTATCTTCTGCATGTGTCAGTTTCCTCATCTGCAAAATAGGCATGACAGTATTAGTACCTATCTCATAGGGTAGTTGTGCGGATTCACTCAGTTAATTTGTAAAGCACAGAGCTGGCACATAGTGTATGCTATATGAGTATTAGGTAATATTATTATTATCTTTTAAAAGATTAATTTACTGATGTATTTGGAGTCATTGAACATGCTCCAGTTCTAGGGTAAAAAGTTGGATTTTCCTTGCTCCAGTAATTTCAAATTTCATCTAGTAAAAACCAAAAAAAATGTTTTTTAAAACATTCCACCTGTTCCTGTAAAATCCATTAAGTTCTCTGAAGTGATCCACATCTGCTGTTAGCATAAAAGAAATTGTGCATTGCGGATAAAATGGAAGAGTATTTTTTATCCAGACCCAATAGTGACACTGATTCATGGTGATCTGATTGGTATGCTTGAGCAAGTTACAACAAATATGAGCCTATAAGGTGTTAGTCACTCAGAAAAGAATTTGACAGATTTTTCCAGAAAATTAACTGCATCATGTTGTATGTAACCAATGGAAAAAAAAAAGGGAAGAAAAAGATTTCATAAGTACTGTGTACTTTAAGACCATCAACACATTATTAACCCCCTTTACACAGGGAAGCTATCTTTCTCTATGATAAGTTAATAGGACATAGGGTGAATGATAGAAGTCTATTGTATTTAATTAATTCTTTGTTATATTTTGATGCCTACTTTTCTGAAAATATTATTTAAGTGCAAGGTTTCATTCTTTAGTAGCTGATTTAGCTTACTCTCATTTAGTAATAAAGTCCCTCACTAGCTACTGAGGTAGACCCCATCACAAATGACTGTAGACAGTTTGGGATTATAAATAAGTTCTTGGTTTTTGTTATTGTTTTTCTGTTTTCTGTTGTCTTGTGAGCTATGATGAACTGTCATAGTCCTTCTCTGCCTTTAGTGGCATTTCTGACTTGCTGCCTCTGGTCTGCTGAGAAACTGGATAATCACACTTGTTAGAACTGTGTTTTTAAAAAAGTTCTCCCTTGCTGAAAACTTCAGTCTCTTTCCTTTTGTGCTCTAGAGCCTTGCTGTTCAAAGAAGGGCCTGTAGACCAGAAACGTCGGCATCACCTTACTAGAAATGCAGAATCTTGGGCCTCATTCCAGACCTACTGAATCAGAATCCGCATTATAACAAGATTCTCAGGTAATTTAAGTACGCATTAAAATTTAAGAAGCTCCACTTTAGCACATCAACTATGTGACAGGTCATTTTTCTATTTCGAGATCCATTTTTAGCTTACAAATTGTGTCTTGCAGTGTTCGAGGTTATATAGCTTGCCAAACTATTTTACCTCTAGAAACAAGGGATGTTGTTATAACATCTAGAAGTGTATTCATGTTTGGTAATAGGTAATTGATGAGCATTTTATTTTCTCTCCCCTAGGATATCCCTGGTGATCTTAGAAGAGTCTGTATCATGGAATCGATCTCTATGATGGGAAGCCCCAAGAGCCTTAGCGAAACGTTTTTGCCTAATGGCATAAATGGTATCAAAGATGCAAGGAAGGTCACTGTAGGTGTAATTGGAAGTGGGGATTTTGCTAAATCCCTGACCATTCGACTTATTAGATGTGGCTATCATGTGGTCATAGGAAGCAGAAATCCTAAGTTTGCTTCTGATTTTTTTCCTCATGTAGTAGATGTTACTCACCATGAAGATGCTCTAATAAAAACAAATATAATATTTGTTGCTATACATAGAGAACATTACACATCCCTGTGGGACCTGAGACATCTGCTTGTGGGTAAAATCCTGATTGACGTGAGCAATAACATGAGGATAAACCAATACCCAGAATCCAATGCAGAATATTTGGCTTCATTATTCCCGGACTCCTTGATTGTGAAAGGATTTAATGTTATCTCAGCTTGGGCACTTCAGTTAGGACCAAAGGATGCCAGCCGACAAGTATGTATTTTAAAATTTTATTCTTAGTTAGATGGTATTTTGTATTTAAATAGTTAAAACAAATATCATATATTTAAAAACTGAATTTTGATACTCTCCAATGATTATCATTTTGAAAACTATGTATGAACTCCTGAAGATTTGTGTCCTGACCTTGTAAGGGCACATTTCTATTCCCAAAATGATGTGAAAAGCTGAGAAAATAACTGGAACTTTCCTATCATAATCAGCTAATTCAAGAAAAAGGCAAGGTTGGCAGTTGAATAATGGGCCATCTTGCTTCCTCAAATATTAAAACAATCTCAATCATGTATTTTTTGTTTCCCTCTCTCCCTCCCACCCACCCATCCTTTCATCCTCCCTTCTTCCTTCCTTGAAGCTATTTGGTAAACAGTATCCCATCGCTGCACGAAATGCTATGTAGTATGATCCTCAAGAAGAATGCTTTAGAAGTACCTTTTATTTTACATAGATTATTCATAGAATTTTAAATAGTACAGTTTGTTTTATTTTAAGGGTAGATTTTATTCTGTGTGGGGAAGGTAGAAGCAGATTGGGTTTCTCAGGTTCTCCTTTAATCTATGAGTTCTGTTTAGTTCAGTTTGAGAATATAAAGCAGATGGGGAGCTCCATCAGTGCTTTTTGTGGAATGGGAGCTTTTATAAGTAAACACATAAAATAGTGCACCTTAAAAATCTTTCAAAAGTGTGGTTATGCATTATAATGAAGCATGATGATAAAATACTTTTATTTTTGTCCATAAAGACAGTTGATTAGATGTCTTAGAAAATAAATTCAAGTATTACATCACTGTATGCTGCATATCAGAGTCATGATAACCATTCATTTTCAAGTGTTTAATTTGGAAGAATGTATACTTTCTTACTTTCCTAGAGAGTATTTCTGAATCCTTTTTTTCTTTTGCATATCAACCAAGGTTTGGCAATGGTTACAAATCTAGCAAATTAGAGATAAATCTGAATTTAATGCTTTGACCATATTTGTGATAATTTTAATTATTCAACAAAAGAAATTGTAGAACAAGAGATTAAGTTCAATGTGAGCTACAGAAAGAGTTTCATTTGTATTTTGTAGTCCTTGTAGCTTTATCAATGTTTGATTTATTCTTTTAGGTTTATTATAAAATTTTATAATTTGTAGTTTTTTTCCCAGTGAAGTAAAAACAGTTTAATCCACCATTGTCACACCTGTAATAAATTTGAGAATGCTTTTCCTTACTTCTTTGGTATATATTTCTCTACCTTCCCTGCTCCATTTTAGAAGTTCATGAACATTTGTATAATAGCATAGACTTTGTCATTTATATGGTTAACGTTAGATAAAATTAATAATCCTAAGAGCTCTACATTCTCACCATTATGTAACTAGGTTTAGTAGGCAAGCATTTCAGTGTGGTCTGTTTCAGAGCCTTTATATAAACATCCTCAGGGATACATTTAGGAATTTGTTTTCCCTGAACAGAGCTCAGAGATTTTATAGCAAAATTTTTCTAACTCTAATCCTGGCTCACTCCAGCCAGGAACTTGTGAACTTGGTGTTCAACAAATATGTGTGAATTCTCAACTACATTAAAATACCTAAGAGGTTTTGGTAGTTTGAAAGCCCACCCTCACCTGCACTGATCACAGTCCCATCTTAGAGTTCCTATAGAGGTAACAGCTCTTAGAAAATGGCAGTTACTTTACTGTTTAAGTTAACTAAGCCTATTAATGCTATTTTTTTCCCCACCAAATATATTATCCTCATTTGAAGATGAAAGAATTTCATAATTCTGACCAATGAAATAATATATCTGAGATTATCCATGGTTTTGGTGAATTGGTTTCTAAGCCAAAAGTTAAATTTTATAGATAGTATAGCATCATGATATCATTTAGAAGTTTTAATTACAAATTCAACCATTCAGAATCCATGTTTATCTTTTCCCTTGCTGAATAGCCATAAAGGGCAATGCTTGAAATCACTCTACTTGGCAGAATCACTACAGTCCTAGAACTAAGTACTGTCCACCAAAGCCTGGAGAGCCAGCCCCACCCGGTTCCCTGCAGGAGTGAGAGAGCTGGACAGGGTAGGGGCATGACCTGCAGCTCAAACTCCTAGACTGTTGGAGGGAAGACCTTACCTTGTCTGCTCAGAACCTGATGATCTAGAAACCTTTCTCTCCTCCCGCCTCCCTTC
Organism: Kogia breviceps; assembly: GCF_026419965.1. NCBI lineage: Eukaryota > Metazoa > Chordata > Mammalia > Artiodactyla > Physeteridae > Kogia > Kogia breviceps. The sequence goes on from NC_081318.1 coordinate 54,335,261, forward strand.
CCCTGAAGACTTTTGTTCCCAGGTTCAAGCTAGATTTTTCTGCATTGTCTTTTCATGTCATTGACGGTAGCAAGGACTTTGTTGTTTTTATGATACTATTTTAAGCTATAAATAAATAGATTAATAAATTAATAAATGCTTTATTTCCTTAATTTTTTTGCATCATGCAGGGTCATCATAACTGATGCTCTGTGGATTAAATGGAGCGTGTGATTGTTACCATTTTTATAAGCAATAATAGTAATGATGAGTCTTCTGTTTTTTCCATAGGTTTATATATGCAGCAACAATATTCAAGCTCGACAACAGGTTATTGAACTTGCCCGTCAGTTGAATTTCATTCCCATTGACTTGGGATCATTATCATCATCCAGGGAGATTGAAAATTTACCTCTGCGACTATTTACTCTCTGGAGAGGGCCAGTGGTGGTAGCCATAAGCCTGGCCACGTTTTTCTTTCTTTATTCTTTTGTCAGAGATGTGATTCATCCATATATTAGAAACCAGCAGAGTGACTTTTACAAGATTCCTATTGAAATTGTGAATAAAACCTTGCCCATAGTTGCCATTACTTTGCTGTCCCTGGTGTACCTGGCAGGTCTCCTGGCAGCTGCTTATCAGCTTTATTATGGCACCAAGTACAGGAGATTTCCACCTTGGTTGGAGACCTGGTTACAGTGTAGAAAACAGCTAGGATTACTAAGCTTTTTCTTCGCTTCAATCCATGTTGCCTACAGCCTCTGCTTACCAATGAGAAGGTCAGAAAGATACTTGTTTCTCAACATGGCTTATCAGCAGGTATGGGACGTGCTTGATATTTATCTGATGCTAGTAAAATACTTGATTATTAGAATTTGTAAAACGTGAGATTTAAAACAGTGTAAAACTTTACATACCGTGTAATAGAAATTTTGGTATATTTAGGGAAGAGAAAGAATTGTTCTTTAAACAATGTTTCTGCACAAGAACTATGCAGCTAATTCAGAATCATTTAGAATAAAAGCTGCTACCATCCCTTTCTTTGCAGAATAAAAAGAGAAGTGAAGAGTTGGGTTTTGTTTTCTTTTGTTAATGTTACAATTGCAGTGATTACTTTCAGCATCAGTTAATTATTTTATAATTGGACATTTTCCATGAAATAATAAGGCAGCTCTCAGTAAACATACACAATAAAATTAGAACTAGTGAATATATAAAACAGAATAGGAAGTCAAGATCAGGAGACACACTCAAGGTTTTTGTTATCATAAAGCAGGAAAGATTCTGCTTCCTGAGGTGAATGTTTTCTAGCACTTAGCTCTTCAAGAGAATTTCTCAGAGAACTTCATAGAAGGGGCTTGATGATGGAATAGACTATGATTTTCCTCAATCATTTCCATTCAGCAAATGTAAGGGGTTTCACTGAAGCTCTTTGATGTAGCATTTCTCAATGAAAGCCGAGGACCGTGTAGTAAACAAATGTGTAAGAGCTTTTGCATTTTATAAGAAACCAAGGCATCATGGTCAAGTGTGTAGCATCCAGTACTTACACTTGTTTCAACAATAAAACCTCAAATAATTTGAAAAAAATTACTAGATTGATGTTCTTTAAGCCATTCTCTCTAAAAATAACCACTTAAATGAATACTAAGGCTTTGATATCTACTCCACTAGCTTCCTCACCTCCTTCAAGTCTTTAATTTGTTGACACAAATAATCAATAAACAATCAATAATAAGAATAGAAGAGAGTTTTATTTGCACCAAACTGAAGACAACCTCTCAGTAGCTCTGAGGGGGCTATTCTGAAGAGTCAGGTATTCTGAAGGAGCCAGTGTGTATATGAATTTTTTGGCCAGGAAATAAGTGTAGTCAAACATACATCTTTGATAAAGAATTACTGATAATCACAAAGAACAGATATCAAGTTAATGATTTTAGTGCTTTTCTATATATGGGAAGATGCAAGAATCTGGGGTCATTGAAATTCTCCCTGAGATATGCATCTTAACTACCTAGGGGCCAATATTTCAAAGCACAGAAAGCCTCATCCGTTTTCTTTTCCTCCTGAATTCCCCTTAGAGCCCGCTGTCAACTGACAGTGGGTTGTGACTGAACCCTTTGTATAACTTGATAATGGGCAACATTCTTCTCCTTAATGGTATAGCTGATATACAATTTATGTTTGACAGGCCGTAAGACAGACTGTTCTAGTTAGCATAAAGTTCAAGCCAAATCATGTGTAAGCCAGAATGACTTCCCTATACCTCAATATGTGAAAATTTCTTCCATCAAGTTCTTACCTCCTTCCTCAGCGAGGCCTTCGTTTGGACACCAATTTACATTCTGCCACCTGCTTCTGACTCAACCCTGGTACTCTCAGCCCCTCTTACTTTACCTGCTCTTCTTTCTCTTTGTTCAGTAGTATTTACCACCTTCTAACACACTTTGTGTTCTTTGTTTATTTACTGTTCTCTGCCTTCTCTCATCATAATGTAAGTTCACAAGAAGAGGGATCTTTGTTTCATTCACTGATATATGCCTAATGCCTGGAACTGTGCCTGACACATTGTAGACACTCAAAAAACGTACTCATGGAACAAAGGGATGAATTGGGAGGGCTTGTAGATAGATTCAGGTTGTAATCTCTGGGTATACTGGGGTATGCTGTTGTTCTATATTGTTGTATAGACACCAAACGAGATAATAAGAGCCTTTATCCACAGAGAAGCTCTGTGGCTCTTTTCAGGATGTTGGTATGATTGCTTCAGGGAACTAATGGCTAAGAAATAGCTTTTCTCTCTCTCTCTCTTTTTTTTTTTTCATTTCAAGTGTAAGGCCTCAACTGTACTCACATCCCCACCATCCCCACTTCCCTATCGATAACTAGAACTTTTTGGGCTGTTCAGCTGGCAGGTGTAGATAAGATACTGGAGTGTCCCTTTGGGCATTTTTGGGCTGTTCAGCTGGCAGGTGTAGATAAGATACTGGAATGTCCCTTTGGGCATAAACAATTCCAAGAAAGGGACAGGAAGCACCCTTACAAGAAAAAGGCTTGAAAAACAGGACAGGCCCAAACCGCAAAAACAGGCAAGAATGCCTAAGCCAATCAATTTAAAGATCACCCCGTTTACCCAATCATTACAAAACTCCAGATGTACCCGCCCTATGAGTAAAATAAACCTATAAAATGTGTGTGATTCCGCTTTGGGGGGTTCCTCATCGGCCTCCTGCGTGAGGACCAGGGAACCCCGATGCATCGGCTTCTAATAAACCTCTTGCGTGTTGCAGCGGCTCTCGACTCTTGGCGGTTCTTGGGCGAGTGGAATCCCTCGGAGACCGTTTAGGTCTAACACAAGTATGTTTGGTTACTTGGAATTGGACAAAAAGTTAAGCTGGTGTTAAGTTAGAATGTTTTTCATGAATAGATTACTTAAACCAAAGCTTTAACCCAAGGAATCCAAGCCTTGATTTATACTCTAATTATATTGTTTGCATGTAAATAGACAATTCTAAAACTCCCTATGCAGAATACGACATATTCAGAGTTAAACTCTGGCTTGATTTTATGTGCATTATCAATGTAAGGGAAAGTACTGAATGAGGCAACTGGACAGTTGGAAAGTATATTAATGAGGCCATTCAAGTGGATAAGTATTTGCACTCCTTAGGGCTTTATCCTCAGGGAAATCTCAGCTTCCTGGGGAAAAGAAGGTAAGAAGAGGTAAATCAACATATAAATAATCTTCATGTGAGAAAGGAAGGCACAGACATAGTTTAGAAATTCCCTGCCTGTATTCTAAATTGAACTAAGGCCAGAATGTACCCAAAATATTCAACCAAGTTTAAACTAACTTGTAAAAGCACCAGAAAACTAACTCTAACTGCCAGTACTTCTTTTGTGTCCCTCTGGAACCAACCACTCAGTATTTCACGGTCTTGGGACTCCAGAGTCCCTGTCACCATGATGTATTACAAACGTGATGACAGATTTACCCACCCTTCTCACATGTGGGTGAGAAAGGAGAGAATCTTAGTCCTCTTTTTGTTTAACTCTCCCTTCTCTTTCCCTCATACCTGGAACAATACCATCCAGTAATAGGTTCTCCATAACAGTTTGTTAAATTGAATTAGTGCAACTCAAATGTTGTATGTCCATATATGACATATTCTTAGGCCAAGAGTGAACTCTGTGCTGAATCAGTTAATATTCTACCAAACAAAGGAAATTCACGTTTGCTTTCTTGTTAGGTTCATGCAAATATTGAAAACTCTTGGAACGAGGAAGAAGTTTGGAGAATTGAAATGTATATTTCCTTTGGTATAATGAGCCTTGGCTTACTTTCCCTCCTGGCAGTCACCTCCATCCCTTCAGTGAGCAATGCTTTAAACTGGAGGGAATTCAGTTTCATTCAGGTATGTGGGGTTTGTTTGGTGAGGGACTGGGTGGCATAGATTTTTAATTCCAGTTAAGTACAGTTGGATTTTAAATATGCTGCTAATAAAAGAGTGCCCCTGGAACTGCTGTTCATGCATCTAGCTCGTGGAATGTATGTCGCTAGAGGCCAGCTTAGGACCGTTCTGGTTTAGTAAGTGAAAGACCAGTACAGGACTTTACTGGAAAGCTTTGATAGTACTGCCTACTATGTTACAGATGAAAGTTATTTGAAAAAGAAAAAAAAAAGTGGGGGATGAACGAGCTTAGATCAAGTTTAATACCAAAGTCAATTTATTATTGGGCAAATGAATGAAGACTTACTTTATATTTTGAGTCATTTTGATCTGTCTAGAAAAGTCTCATTCATTGTAATTCAAGTGGAGAGAAGCTCAGTTTGAATATTTTAAAGGAAATGTGTATACACACACAAACACAAGCGGTAGTTAATGGATTATGGCAAGCAACCAGCCTTATCATTCTTGTTAGTAAATGTATTTGGTACATCAGTTGTATACATAGGTATATGAGTGTCTACAAAGGGGTTTCAAGATAACATTGTGTTCTTTGACAAGTTAAACATTCACTTTCTCCAGTAATAGCTATTTAATACATTTGCATACTTTAAAAATATATAACTCAAACTGAGACCCTACCTAAATTACCATAAAATCAGTATTGGTTGTATCCAAATGGTTTATAGCACAATATGCAGATGAGTGTCATTTGGTGGTACACTAAATTTTGTTTGGTTTTAGTTTTGTTTTTTGTCTATTCGCTTGAGTTTTTTTTTAAGTGATCTAAAAATCTCATTCAAATTAAGGGCATATCCCTCGTCTAAATTCAGTTTTCCCTTTTGAAGGAAATAAAATGTGAATACTTTCCCAACTGCTAGTTTAATCACATCTGAAAAGAAATAGAAGGCCCACTGATAAAAGGTGCTAGACGGGTGCAAAGTATCATTATAAATTTATATGAGTAATTGCAAGCAGAACAATTTTCTGCGAGAGAGTTGATCCTTCCCCAGTGAAGTTAGAAGTTACATTATTATGCCGATGTAGTACTACATTTTGTGTAACATAGACCATTTCTTAAATAAGCAATTAAACATAACATAGGGAACCCAAAATGCTGAACTTTTTGATTTTAACCTGTGAACTGTTTGTAACAAAGTGCTCTTAATCTCATTTAATATGGTTGATAAAGCCATTTGAAATGCTTTTTATGTTACATATTAATAATGTAAGATTTTTCATTTTTATCTTCAACTAGTATATATGTGTGGGTATACCCATGAGAATGCTCTTCAGCATTTAATTTTATTATATATCTGTGTATATATGTATGTATACATCTATTATATACACACATACACACTTTTTAAAAAAAATATACACAACTGATAGAAATGTGGATAACTTTTATAAAGGAGTTTTCCAGTTTTTATCAGTATCCTTAAGGAAAACCCAGATGTTTTGACCAGTAATCCCACTATTAAAAATCAATTCTAAGGAAATAAACCAAAATATAGAAAAGGGCTTAAAGTGACATTATAGTTGAGGAAAGTAGGAAACAGAGTAAATGATCAACAAAAAGGAATGGTTAGGTAAATTATAGCACATCCATTCAATAGAATATCATATAGCATTAAAGTCATGTTTTCATATTTAATGACATGAGGCAAAGGTTCTGGATGTGATAAATAGAATATTAGGCTATATGCAATACAGCCTTATTTGTATAAAAAAGTACATATAAATATATAAGAAATATATGAAAATACTAAAATTGTTTAATGCAGTAGAGAACAAAGAGTAACTCAGTAATTTAAGATAAAATAGTGTTATCAAAATATAAACTTGGTATATCTGGATGGGTTAATTTATGAGTTTGAATAATTTGCTTCTTATTCTGTTTCTTTTTCTTTCTCCCCTATCTCAAGTCTACACTTGGCTATGTTGCTCTGCTCATAAGTACTTTCCATGTTTTAATTTACGGATGGAAACGAGCTTTTGAAGAAGAGTACTACAGATTTTATACACCACCAAACTTTGTTCTTGCTCTTGTTTTGCCCTCAATTGTAATTCTGGGTAAGATCATTTTACTCCTTCCATGTATTAGCCAAAAGCTAAAGAGAATTAAAAAAGGCTGGGAAAAGAGCCAATTTCCAGAAGAAGGTATTGGAGGAGCAGTTCCTCACCTCTCACCAGAGAGGGTTACAGTAATGTGATGATAAATGGTGCTCCCTGATGCTATATAAAGTTCTTCTCATGCCATTATTTTTATGACTTCCTTTATCTTCAGTTGTAAGTGCACTGTCAAACTGCTGTGGGCTGATACCTCTTCAGTGAGATCTCAGCTGAATTAGTGGTAGAATTTTCTTCAAATTTATTTTCACTAATGTCACATTTTGCCAATATGAGTTTTTATAGTCAGCTTATTGTTGAAACGTAGGTATGTTTTGTTTTGTTTTGTACAATCGTAAGGCTATTGTTATTTTAACAAACTTTATTCCATAATCAGGCAGAAATATTTGTAGTTAATGATTTAGATACAACATAATGTTAAAAAACTTTGCACACCAGCAGAACTTTAAGTTTTAATATAATTCAATAGATATATTTCTTTTCTGAAGCTTCAGTAAGGTTTTAATTATTATCTAGCTTAAGAAATAGAAATGCATAACCATACATTATTTTTAAGAAAGGACACATTACATTAGCATCTAGGAAAGGGTGCATGGTTAAAATCCCTATATTTCTTTCATAAGATCGGGTCTGAAGAATGTAATCAATTGTATGAACCAATGTGATTTATAAACAAACACAAATTAAAGAAACAAACTGAACTTGAAATTACGTTTAGAATGCATTGGAGACATGAACTATATACTGATCATGGGTACCTCATGAAGGATTTTATTCTTTATCTTGTTACAGAGCAGTTTTATTTGCATATTAATATACTGATCAGGGAGAAGACAGTAACATCTGGCCTCCAAAACTGATCTTTCTCACCTAGTACCAATCTTGGGAATCTTATAATTGTTTCTAGTTAGAGGGAAAGTGTTAACGTTTACATGCAAGGAGTTGTCAGCTGATCTATGCTGTTGCACCTTAGCCAGTCATACTCCGAATGGTACAGGATTTTACTGACATTCGTGGATGGATTATAACCTGCCAGGCACTGTTGTAAGCACTTTACTTGTATTTTCCCATTCAGTACTTAAAACAACCCCATGACAGAGGTAGTTATTTTCCTCATTTTACATATAAGGATACTGGAGCATAGAAAAGTTAAGAAATTTGCCCAAGGTCATGCAGTTAGTGAGTGGCAGAGCCAGCATTCAAGTCCAGGCAGTCATATTTCAGAGGCGACAGTTTTAGCCGCTAAGCTGAATGGCCCCTGCCCCATCCCCATGCATACCAATCTAGATGCTTCCTCTTTGATATAAAGGCACTGACATTCTTTACAGTGTGTTGTGGGTGTCAAAAGATATATGAAAATATTATAATCATAAATTTATCATTGCCTGTGGGATAATCCACACTTACCCTAGGAGAGGATATTGCCTGGGACAGGACCCGGGAGATCCATGGCAGTCCATAGGCCTCCCTGTGCAGTGCAGGACTCCAGCAGAGATAGGACCACAGCAGTTTTAATGAATGGCTAAGGTCCTATAGAATATTTAAGATTAAGTCCCTGTAGAGTTGGTCATCTCTTTTTCTCTTCTTGAGAAGTCCTCCTGCCTGCTCGCCACTAATTAGGGAGCAGTTTGCAAGCATGAAGGATATTTAGATGAGCAGTTAATTATAAATGTACTCTAGAGACATAGAATCATACAGATTATTCATGAAAGTTTTCAGTGCTGACATTCCACATTAAAATTGCATTTTGTTCATACTTTGGTTAGAAAGCCCTATGTTTTTTTTTCTGTTTGCTCTTTCCTTATTAAAATAGAAAGTTGCAGACAGATACAATTATATGTATTCCTCTTCCTGAAATTATAACATTTTTAAACTTACCCAGTAAGCTTCTACTGAATCCAGCTGCCAAAGATAAATGGACTTTTACTTAGTGGAGGCTACCTTTCCCACCAATGGCTCCTTACCTACTACCACATCATGTCAGTTTGGTAAACTACTCATGATTCTCTGATGTCCTCTTCTTGCTGAATTTTAGTAGCTTGTACTTGTTAGTTGAGCTTTTCTTTTTTCTTTATTTTAATTATATTCTTTCCCTCTTGATAATCATTTACTTGTTAGTTCTCAGTAGGGATTCAGTTGGGTGATAACTTAAAGGTAAACACCTATAAACTATATAGTGGACTAGTGAAATTAAGAGCATATTTTTAATATTTTCTCATTCCTATAGTTCCACTCCCGTAAGCCCATACTTACACCAGTTAACATGAAAATACAATGAAATATTTTTTAAAGTTAGATGACTACTGAAGTATATTGTTGCATGTATATATTAATTAGCCAGTAAGATAAATAAAATTATCACTATTACAGATAAGTGGGGCCTTTGAAAATATGAAAAAGCAAAGTTTATGAAAACGTATATAAGATGTAACAGTTGTTTGAAATGGTGATACCTCCTTTTCAGTACTACAAAGAGGAAATAATTTTGAAGTTTTAGAATAAATATAATATATTCATTATAATTCTAAATGTTTAAAAGCTTTTCTAAAAATGCAAAAAAATATTGACTTTTAACTGCTTTACTTAAATGACTTTTAATTGCTTTATTTTACTATTTCCTACCTGATTATTTTTCTTAATCATTATTTCTCATAATCATTCTTTAAAAATCATTACTCTGGCCTCAGAAGTAGGACTGAATTCTGCTCTTGCTAGATGTGAGAAAGTAGTGGGATTTTTTTTTTCTTAACTGTATTTTGAGAAGCACCCCTGAGAAAATTATAAGAATGTAGAAAATATACCTAGTTTTAATCCTATGCAAAATAATTAAGTCATTTTTTTCCTAAGAGGAAATTAATCATTGACTGAATCTTGCTACCTAGCTTTTATGTGCAGATTCCATGTCTCCTCTATTAAGAATATTTAAAATCATGTTTAAATAAGAATATATTCATGCTAGCATATATTTTTCAAAACATATATGGAAATTAGCCTAGACTGTCTACATGTAGAGATTTTTATTTAAATTTTAAAATATTTTAAAGTATGAATAAATTATATTTATAGGTATTTATCAGAGAGAAATATTTTGTGCTACATATGGGATTGGTTAATGAGCTCCAGTGTTAAACTACCTGATTAATTTCTTAAAATTAGCATAATCTTGGGTTGATTAAGGAATTTTACTTTTAAAATTAATTTGATAATAGTAACTCAGTGTATGTTAATCCTTACAGTCAAATTATGAAAATTATTTGTGTAAAAGGGCTTTTAGGAATATATCATATCCAATTTTTTAAATTGTTTATCTCTTATGTAATATGTAAAAATCCTAATTCTTTTTAATTGCCTTTTGCCATTAAACTATTTCATAATAAATTCTGTACAGAGAGGTTTCCCCTCCAAAAAAGTTTTATTTGTGAAAGTTAAAGATTCTTATGTGATGTTTTAAATAAAGTACCATCAATATAACTTATAAATATTTCTTTAGGAATATTATGAACACTGAAACTGTGTCAGTCTATAAAATCTGTTTTGAAATAAGTATTTAAACAGCCTAAAATGTCGTGTTGAAATTATTTTGTAAATTCATGACATAGAGCACACATAGTATAATAACCTGAGTCTAGTGTTAAGATCTGTATTTGCGATGTGTTGTCATGAAAATGAGCTGCTCCACCCTCAGTTGTTCATAAGTCAGTAAAGCAAATTCTGATACATCTTCAGTGTATGTAATTGCTCTAAATGAGTATATATAATTGCTCTAAATGACACTGTAATAATTTTAGTGGAAACACAACTTGTTCATACCTTTGAACAGTGAATTTTACAGGGATGAATAGGTTCTTCAATTTTTTTTAAGTGCAAGAAAACTATAAAGTGCTAATATTCAGAGATTCTGTCGATATGATACCAAAAAACATTTAGTTCAGCTTAACACATGTATACACAGTAGTTCCCCCCTTACCATAGTTTCATTTTCTGTGATTTCAGTTACTCACAATCAGCCATGGTCTGAAAATATTAAATGGAAAATTCCAAAAATAAACAATTAACAACTTTTAAATTGTGTGCCATTCTGAGTAGCATGGTAAAATCTCGGGCATTTCTGCTCCATCCTGCCCACCAGGGAGGTGAATTATCCCTCCGTTCAGTGTATCCTTTCCGTTAGTCACTTAGTAACTGTCTTGGTTATCAGATCGACTGTTGTGGTATCACAGTGCTTGTAACCCTTATTTTACTTAATAATGGTCACAAAGTACAAGAGTAGTGACACTAGCAATTCAGATATGCCAAAGAGAAGCTGTAAAGTGCTTCCTCTAAATGAAAAGGTGAAAGTTTTTGACTTAATAAGAAAAAAAAATTGTATGCAGAGGTTGCTAAGATTTATGGTAAGAAAGATTCTTCTATTCATGAAATTATGAAGAAGGAAAAAGAAATTCAAGCTAGTTTTGCGTTAGACCTCATGCTGCAAAAGTTACAGCCACAGTGTGTGACAAGTGCTTAATTAAGATGGAAAAGGCATTAAATCTGTACAATAAGATATTTTGAGAGAGAGCGAGTCACATTCACATAACTTTTACTACAGTATATTGTTATAATTTTTCTATTTTATTATTAGTTATTGTTGTTAGTCTCTTACTGTGCCTAATTTATAAATTAAACTTTGTCACAGATATGTATGTATAGGAAAAAACATATGTATGTATATATAGGTTTTGGTACTATCTCTGGTTTCAGGCATCGACTGTGGGGTCTTGAAACATATCACCTGTGGCTAAGGGGGGTGCAGACTACTGTACTCAGATTTTTTTAACCTTCCAAATCATTGGATTAACAACATACAGTCATCCCAAATTAGGGCAGACTATTTGGATTCTCCTAATGGCTAGATGGGCTAAATTAAATTACCAATGCAGGTTCTTTCTTTATGATTTCCAAATTGCCACCTCCAAGGAAGATTCTCTTAGGATTTTCTTTAAAGGTCTTTCATAGCTTTATAGATATCCAGCCTGAATGGGGCCTGGAAGTTGTCTCTCAACGTCTAGTTACCCTACTTTAAAAGCTGTTGTCCATCACATTCCTCAGCTGTCCTTGCCATTAGGTGTTCCTGTGTGACTGAGTGTTGGCCAGCGAGATGTAGGGGTACATGAGTGACTTCTTGGAAGTCTCTTCAAAGAGAAGCAGCATGTGTTCCTTTATCTTATTCCTCCATCTTTCTGCCGAACTGTGATGTAACAGGAGCCCTTGCAAATATCCAAGTAGACCAAGGCCTAAGGACGGCATGTTAGAAACTAAAAAGATCCTGACTACTTCACTACTTCAACTGCCTTTTCCCGTATTTAAGCCATTGTAAATTTGGGTTTCTTTTTATGAAATCAAAACTAATCCATTCTGGCCTTCAGTTCTTTATCACAATGCCGTTTAACACTGTTTGAATAAACTAGATTGCAATAATTCTTACCTTTAAAAGTTTTTAAAGGATAATGTGCAATTCACATTAGAATTGATTTTCCATCGTTAATTAATTATACTCATTTTCCTGCCTTGACCTTTCATTAGGTATTTTGTATCTGCTTGGAAAATACTGTCTTCTTTATAACTGTGTAATAGATATTTGCTAAAACTCTGTAATCTCTAAAATATCGTTATCAAATTTTATGCCATGTTTTTATATCATTCTCATAGATCTGCCTTATAAACATCTAAATAAAAAGTACTGTTTAATGTGATTTAACTTTTTTGAAATGTTATATACAAATGGATTTTTCTTTCTTACTGAATAATAATTCCAGTATTTGGTGGAAGCCATCTAATACTTTTCTGACTGTTTCTTTTCAGAAGCATCCAGAAAGCAATTGCATGTAACAGTTTTGGGTTTGGGGGGAATTTTGTTTGTTTTTGCCAAAGTAGACATTTAGAAAAACATCCATCTAATGAGATGGTATTCTTAAAAGTATTTCAGGGCTTCCCTGGTGTCGCAGTGGTTGAGAGTCCGCCTGCCGATGCAGGGGACACGGGTTCGTGCCCCAGTCCGGAAAGATCCCACATGCCGAGGAGCGGCTGGGCCCGTGAGCCATGGCTGCTGAGCCTGCGCGTCTGGAGCCTGTGCTCCGCAGCGGGAGAGGCCACAACAGTGAGAGGACCGCGTACTGCAAAAAAAAAAAAAAAAAAAAAAAAGTATTTCATTTCACTAGCATTTATTAAGTATCTTTTGTTTTAATTTATTTATTTAATTTTGGCTGTGTTGGGTCTTCATTGCTGTGTGTGGGCTTTCTCTGGTTGTTGCGAGCGGGGGCTACCTTTTGTTGCAGTGCGCAGTCTTCTCATTGTGGTGGCTTCTCTTGTTGTGGAGCACGGGCTCTAGGCACTCAGGCTTTAGTAGTGTGGCACATGGGCTCAGTAGTTGTGGCTCGCAGGCTCTAAAGCGCAGGCTCAGTAGTTGTGGTGCCGGGCTTTGTTGCTCCGCAGCATGTGGGATCTTCCCGGACCAGGGCTTGAACCCGTGTCCCCTGCACTGGCAGGTGGATTCTTAACCACTGTGCCACCAGGGAAGCCCTATTAAGTATCTTTAAACCAGGACTGAACACAATATTCAAGCTATATTCTGTTAGTTCCTGATAGGAACCCTATCTGTCTTACGACTATATTCCTAGTGTCTCGTGCAACATGGTTCTACAGGCACTAACGAGATAGTTTAATGAATGTTGCCTCATTTTTACAGCAAATTATGTTATTTATCATCCCACATCCATGCAGCCATGCCTGCATCCTCCTGCACATGCCCCTCCCCATCACTGTCTCAACTTCTTGCTTTTCCTCCTGGCCAGTGGCCTGGAGCTGCCCTGTGGTCCCAGAGCGGAGCCACTGCTGTTGCTACCACTGCCGCCGCCACTGCCGCCACCATCACCCCTGCCACATTGCTGTACTGAGGAAAAGAAACTGACCTTTGTGCCTGACTGAGCACAAGATCTGTGGAGGCTATGGCTCCCCCTGCAGCTGCCTGGAAGTGCATGGGTGTTAATGTCCTGAGAGTAGGGTTCAGGTAAAATACAGGATACTCAATCAAATTTGAATTGCAGAGAAACAGCAAATAACTTTTATAGTATAATTCTGTTACAAATATTGCATGGGACTTTTTTTTCCCCCTCTAAATCTGGCAACCCTACTTGGAGGGTGAATTTTGACCAAAGAGATGCAGCACAAGAGGGAGCTGGTAGATAAATTCTTCTCCCTTCATCTCCCCGAGATAGACTGTTCCAAAGGGCAGTCATCCATGAAAATATCCTAAAAGACTGAGCAATTAACCACTCTTGTTGAAAAGCTTATGGCAGCTCAGTAACACCTATATTTGTACACCCTCCTCCACTGCCTGCCTCACTTCCATCTTTTCCTCCCTTCTGCTTCCCAGAGATAGTGCCCCCCAATGAACTGGCAGCAGGTGAATGTTTCTTGTTGTTTGTGGCAGGCTCTAGGAAACCTAGGCTAGCATAGTAATTTTGGTAGTGGATTCTTCAACTGGAAAATAAAACATGAAATAAATGATGGTTTGCACAAAGTCAGGCACAGGGTCCTGCAGACTCAAAATCTAGACTGGCTGAGAGTGTTGGGAAAGGGCCTTTAAAGAGGTAATTAAGGTAAAATGGGGTCATAGAGGTGGGCCCTAATCCAACATGACTGGTATCCTTATAAGAAGAGGAGATTAAGACACAGAGGGAAGACCATGTGATGACAAAGGGAGAAGCCAAGGAGAGAGGTCTCAGAATGAAACCAATCTTGGACACCTTGATCTTGGACTTCTAGCTTCCAGACTGTGAGGAAATAACATTTCTGTTACATAAGCCACCCAGTTTGTGGTATTTGTTCCCACAGCCTTCAAAAACTAAAACACGGTTCATGGAATCAAAACAAGTCAAGTTAATTATAGAACTTCACTAATTAATGTCACTGGAATAAGCTTGTCTGATTAGTCCTGCTCCACAATAAAGACACTTCTCTCCTGGGGGTACTTCCCACCATGTAAACACAATAAATAGTTTTTAGTTCTAAAAGCTCAAGAGCATTTTCAGTTCATGGAACTATGAACTGGAAATATGTTATGAAACTGAAGCTTTGATCAGATAAACGTCACTCTTTTTAAATTAATCTTATTTATTACCATTTATTTAGTTGCTCCACTAAACATGAATAGCTCCTGCAGCTACCTATTTCAAAATCACTTGCAGAAAGTGACAGAGTGGCATGGACATATATACACTACCAAACGTAAAATAGATAGCTAGTGGGAAGTAGCCGCATAGCACAGGGAGATCAGCTCAGTGGTTTGTGACCACCTAGAGGGGTGGGGTAGGGAGGGTGGGAGGGAGGGAGATGCAAGAGATATAGGGACATGTATATGTATAACTGATAAACTTTGCTATAAAGCAGAAACTAACACACCATTGTAAAGCAATTATACTCCAATAAAGATGTTAAAAAATAACTTGCAATTTGGATTATTAAAACATTTTTTATATTAGAATGGTTGACTTCAGGTGTGGCTGTTCTTTTGTTTTCTGTTCCAGGTACTTATTATCAAATTTACATTAATTCTGTTAGTAAGAGGTAATTACTTTTGTTTCTTTTTTATGCATTGTTTCTGCAACAATCAACCTCAAAGATTTTTTTTTGCGGTATGCGAGCCTCTCACTGTTGTGGCCTCTGCCGTAGCGGAGCACAGGCTCTGGACGCGCAGGCTCAGCGGCCATGGCTCACGGGCCCAGCCGCTCCATGGCATGTGGGATCTTCCCGGACCGGGGCACGAACCCGTGTCCCCTGCATCGGCAGGCGGATTCTCAACCACTGTGCCACCGGAAAAGCCCCTCAAAGATTTTTTAAAACAGTAAAGTAGATTAAATTCCAGCTTTTATGTATTTCTTCTGTTACATAATTTCCCTACATCCAACCTAGTAAGACTATACTCTAATTACATTTCACATGTGCTATAAAATTTTTCTGTTTAAAACAAATTACTCTGACTCAGAAAGGAATAACATTTGCTTGAACATTAAGGACACCTGGCATTACGTTAGCAACTACCAAATTCATATATAATCTAAAATAGTAATTAGAAACATTTTCAATTCATGCTAATGAATAATTATAATTTTACTAAATATTGCTAATTAGGCAGGGTGCAAACAAGTATCAGGAAAAAAATCAGAAGAAGAATATTATTTCTTAAGATTATATTTATATTAAAATATATTTAGTTTTCTTTGTTACTTTTAGAAGTAAAGTGGTGCACAGGTCAATAAATTACTAAAACTTGTAGTTAATCTTTAAGTCTACAGAAGCTTTTAAGAAATTGTAATTTGTAACTTAACAGAAATGTTAAATTCTGCTGAACTGTTACCAGATTGAAGCATTTCTATTCTCTGTGTATAATTCATCTCTCATACATTTCTCTACTATTAATTTATATTTTTGCTGAAATAATTTACCAATTCAACAGTTAGCCATTTCACCCCTACCTCTTTCTGTGTTCTGGTGTCATCATGTCTCTTGTGCTCGTAACTTATAACCTTCAAAAATCGATATCAAAGAAGGATCAATGAATAATGATTAAACCTAAATCTAATAGCTAATTTAAACAGGTAAAGCTTTTAAAAAGCTTAAGCTTGGTGCATTTAACAAGAAGAAAAACAAATAAATACACTCAACATTATCATCAGTAAGAAAACAAAGGACATGGAAAATTCACAAATGGAATATTTAATAAAAGCCAGTTTTACAGCGACTGCCAAAACAATACTAATGAAAATATACAACACACACCAGAGCAGTGCTTCTCAACTTTTAATGTGTGTACTAATTACCTGGGAATCTTGTTAAAATGGAGATTCTGATTTAGTAGGTCCAGCACAGGGCCAGAACTTCCGTGTTCCTAACAAGTTCCTATGTAATAGCTGTGTAGGTAGTTCAAGGACCTCACTCTGAGTAGCAAGGACTTAGTGTGTACCTTACTCTGGGTAAACTTATGAAATGCTTTAATTTGGTTTCAAATCAAATAAAAATGTAATCCTTGAAATATTTAATGAACATTTATTGAGTACCTAGTATGATCTAGACCAGGAGTTCCCAAAATATGGTTGCCAGAACAGAAGCACCAACATCACTCAGGAACTCATTATACAGCTGACCCATGAACAACGTGGGGGTGGGGTGTCGACCCTGGCTCAGTCAAAAATCCAGGTGTAACATTACAGTTGGCCCTCTGTATCCAAGGTTCCATATCCATGGATTAAACCCACCAGATTGTGTGGGACTGTAGTCTGTATTTATTGAAAAAAATCTATGTATAAGTGGACCCCTGCAGTTCAAACCTGTACTCTTACAGGGTCAACTGTAAATGCAGACCCATGAACCCCACCCGGACTTACTGAAGCAGACTCTGAAGGTGGGACTCAGGAGTCTTTTAATTAGCTTTCCAAATGATTCTGGTGCATGCTAAGTTTTGAGAAACACTACTCTAGACACTACGCTGAGGGCTTGGGATGTAAACCTGGGTATGTGACTCTTCTTGCTTTAAAAATATCTCAGTCTAGTAGGAAGTCTGCTGAGCCAGTAAATACCGGTCAAATATGCGGTCAGTAGAAAACCAGAATGACAGACAAAGTGGCACCTAACATAGCAGAGCATGTAAAGAAGGTTTCCTAGAAAATGTCACAGGAGCTGAGGCTTATAAGGAGTTAGACATCAGAAGACAGTCACATGTACAACATATGCAAAGGTAATACAGGAGGAAGTTTGGCACCTGTGAAAAACTGCAAGTAATTCAGTCAAGATGGCTTGAGTGTGGGGTGTTTGAGGACTTCCATTCTGGTTGCTTTTCACCTGTCAAAAGATAAAACAAAAACCATTAGAGCTGATCAAAATTACAAAGTTAGATCTATTAACTTCCTGGTAAGGGAACCCATTCTATGAAGAATTTCACTGATGGGGAAAAGTCAAAAGTTTTTAAGTGCTAGAAAGGGGGACTTCATGGGAGTAGTGCTAATTAAGGATGGGAAACTCGTGCTCTGGATATGGAACAGAATGAATGTATAGGTGGGTACACAGTTGGTTAAAATAAAACAAAAAGCCTGTTGTTCATTCGTTAGGGGAATGTCTTCAGTCAAGTCCAGTGAGGAGAGTCTGACTTCTCAGGGCCATTGAGATTTATGGACCCTTATCAGCTTCAGTCTACTGTGCTGAATCACAAAAGTCAGTTGATATCTCCTAGGCAAGCTCCACTTTAAGTGGGAAATTTTCCTTGGCAATCCCTCCTCTTTGTCCTTCCTCATCTTGAGATGCCAGATGAGCACACAAAGGATATCAAATAATCAGATTATCAGCTTTTCCACCACCATTTTAGGCTTGGGTACCGTTCTCACAGGATTCCACTGTGTTTATCCAAGTGGTTTCGGTCTCCTCTTGATGTAGTATACTTGGAATGTACAACAGCAATTAAGGTTATGTTAATAATACACTTGACACACTCTTTGCACTTTCTCGGGTTAACAGCAACCTTAGACCTACTGAACCACTTCTAGGTGTAAGGCCTGAGAGGAGCTCTAAAAGTACAAATGAGTAGCTGTAAAGATAAAAAAACAGAAACCAAAAGAATGCTGAAGTCCGAGCTAGGGAGTTTCAAAAAGGGGTGAGTGGTCAACAGTGTAAAATATTACAGACAAGTACACCAAAATGAGGACAAGAAAGTGTCCACAAAATTTTACCACAAGTGTTGGTGACCTCAGCGCAGTTGAGGAAAGCCGAAGAATGAATTGAATTGAGTAAATAGGGATTGGAAATGCTCAGTACTCTTTCAAAGAAACTTGGTTTCTTTGGCTGTGATTCACATCAAGTGCTGCCAAGCCAAATCTAGGTTTTCCATTTCTTTTTATTTGCAGGGCCAGAAATGTCATTCAGATCATCTTGCTTACTATGTGCCGAGTACCACTTTACAAAACTATCATTTCATTCTGTCTTCTCACAGCAATCCTATTGATGAGAAAAGTGAAAAAATTATGAGAAAAATGGGGCTTCCAGGGGTTTACTTGCTCTAGATTCAATAATTTGATTTGAAAGCCTTCTAACATTGTGTACAATGCCTTGGTGGTTATTTAAGTTGTCTGGGAGAGCCACTAAAGTACAGAAGAGGTAAAAGGCTGGGGAATGTAGGTGATACTAGTCACTTCTCTGGGGTGAAATAAACTGCTTCAGCGTCCAACATTATCAGTTCATCATCCATCATTCCTGCATCCCACATCCACCCCTCATCCCTCCACCCGCCCATGCTTGTTTCAAGAAGGCCCAGCGCAAACTACAAAGACTAAGACGCACGTGTCGCCAAGGTAACACTCCACTGTTACAAACCGAGGTCCTCCCCCGCTTTCCTCTGGTACGCAAGCAAACCCAGCCCCTCCAGATTTAGAGGTTCAGATAAGATTCTGGGGTAGTTTGGATCCTCGGGCTTCCGTAGGTGCTGGCGCTTCAGCAGCCTCTGGCCCCGCTCCTAGCAACGCATTGGCTTGTTAACAACCCGCCAGCAAGCAGGCTGCTAGGTGCACTGGTGGGCTGCCTCCACGGGATGCGGATGGCGTCGCGGTGGCCGAGTCCACGGCCGGACCCCCGGGACCTTTCGCGACTCTAGTGGCTCTCAGGCGGCTTTCACTTCTCGGTGGCGGGGCCTCTTGCAGTCTCGCGGCTGCGGGCACAGTGTAGGACAGGAGGACACCCCCCATCCCTCACTCCGCCGCCACAGCCATGTCTACAGAGGAGGCTGCGGCGACGGCCCAGGCCCGTGCACCCGGCAGCGGGATCAAGTCCAGCAGCCCTCGCCAAATCCCGGTAGTCGGGGTGGTGACGGAGGACGAGGAAGCGCAGGTATGGCCAGGTGTCTGTGCTTTGGAGGCCGTGGGGGGCGGGGTTTGAGATCTGGGGGCGGAGATGATGCGTGGGGGCAGCAAGGGAGGAAATGGGCGCCCGATGGGAAACCAGGGGAGCCCGGGGGGAAACCAGGGGAGGCCGGGGAACTGTGGTTCCAAGCTCAAAGGTGATCCCTTTGAGAACTGCGCCGCCTGCGAGGGGAGGTGGCTGTCGTCGACCAACCTGTCTGGGGACTCGTGTCTCGAGGTCCTCCCGGAGCGTCCCAGTAAACTGAATAGGCAAGGTTTGGCGGCTTTTCTTCGAAAAGTGTGACCCCACGAAAGGCCTGAGAGGGAGGGAAACATTCTTAGCGAAAACTTGGATTTGATGACCCCTTTGTTTGTACTGGGCTTTTATATGCAGTTCGCTGTTATCGTGTGATGTTCTTGATATAGGGGTAAATCCTCCTGTGTTTAAATTTGCTGCTACCAAAACCTGCACCTGGAGGGGAGGAAAGTACTATTAAAATTAGAAATTTAGCAACATTTTTAAATGAAATTGGAAGCTGGTTAGGAGTGCGTTGGAGAGAATTGGGATCGAATAGAATTGATTTATTGTGCTTGTGTTTGGTTTTTAGTTTACTCTTTGTCATACAAAACTAGTTCTTTCGAATTTCTGTTGAGAAATTTCACTTCAGAACCCTGGCTTGGATCTCCATTGGTAGCGAGGGTGTTTAGAAACTCCAAGGCGTTTGTTTCATACTAGGGTTCCATTGCTCTTCCCCAGAGATCCATGATCAAGCCCTAAATTAACGTGAATTCTATGGAGGGAATTTGCCCTACCTCCTCACGCTGATGGCGTGGGACTACTATGGGAATTCCTGCTGAGGCTTCACAAGTCTGCGTCAGGAACCTTGTCTCCTGCGTCCACATCCTGGAGGCTTGGAGAGTTCCTTATGAGAGGCTAGTTGACTGGGGACCTCTTCTATGGTGGGAGTAGGGTTGCGCTCTCTGAAGATGGCCAGACATTCAACCCACGGAGAAACACCACTTCTGCATGAGGAGGAGCAGGTGTTAGGGGAATTTACCTAATCGGGTTTGTGGAAGTATTCCAATCCAGGTGCAGATAATTTTGAGGAACAACAGCTGTCCCTTCACTCCCAAGGCTGCAAGGGGGCTCAACAACTACTGCTGTTCTCCCAGGCATGGGGCAAAACTGACAAGTAGGTGAATTTGTTATCTGATGGCTGTCATACTTCCTTTACTTGGTATTAAAAAAGGGGGGGGATGGGGTCTCAAGGATATAGGAGGCAGGCAAGAGTGGGTTAAAAAGAAGAAGAAAAAAGGGGAAATACTTTTAATAGGCTGTTGCCAAAATAGTCCACAATGTATCAAATAATGCAGAACAAGTATACCTGTGTATATGTGTGTTTATTTTCTCCCTTCCCTTTCCCTTTCTTTTCCTCTTTCATTACTGCCTCTTCTTACAGGGCCTAGGTTTCTCCTCCAGGAAGAAATCAGTTTGTATTAATTAAAGTTCCTACCCTGTTAATAACTGCTTCTAGGGATATTAACATTTTTATAGTATTGAAGAAAAGGGCAGTTTCTACCAAAAGAAATGAAATCGAATAAAGACATCTTAGAGCTGGGAGAAATGGTCTCTAAGCCTTCCTGGGTTTTGTTTGTGGTTGTTTTTACAAATGAGGACCCTAAGGCCATGAGAAGTTAACTGAGAGTCACTCAGTTTCTTTACTGGGAGTGGAGTCTAGTGCTCTTTGCCACTTAAAATGATAACCTTTATAGACCTCTGCCTTGGAACTCTAAATGTTTCCAATCTTTTCAAACCTTTCCATATTTACAGCCTCCTCCTCCTCCTACAGTGGCAGTACAGTATATCATAGTAGCTAAAGGTGAGAATGTGGAGTCTACCTCAATCCATTAAGACAGCTTCATCATATGCTTGAGAAATCACAAATTGTTCACCCTTTATCTACTTCCTATTTATTTTAATGTTGTTCCTCTTATTATAAAGAATCAGAAGCCCTTTAGAGCAGTGATTATTCAAAATTTAATGTGCATTTGGAGCACCTGGGGAACTTATTAAACTATATAGATTCTAATTCTGTAGGTCTGGGTGGAGCCCTGGATTCTGCTTCTCTAACAGGTTTTCAGGTGATGTCATTGCTACTGGTTGAAGGACTCCATTTTCCACTCAGAGTAGCAACACTTAGTGTATCCTAGCTGCAGTATGGCATGTACAGTGTGACAGTTTCACAGCAGCTAACTCCTGGAAAGCCATAGGAGATGGTTTTACATGGACTCAGATTATAAAACAAAGTAAACAATAACAACAACAATAAAAATTCCAACCCTCCCCCTGCCAGGTCAGATGATATGGTACCAAATGGGGCTTTAAAAGAACTACTTGCTCTCCTTTCCTGTCACCACAATGCCTCAGTCAATCCTGGATTAATGTCACATCCTTTGGGTCGCACCTCTTCCTCTCTTCCCACTCCGTTCTCCGTAAACACCACTTTACCATCCTCCTTGCTACCTCTGAGTCCCACCTGTTCTTTCAGGCTTCTGCAGTAGCTCCTTATTGCTTCCCTCACTTAATATTGACCAGATCACTCAACTCTCTAAACCTGTTTCCTTTTCTGTAAAACAAGCCTGTACTAGATGAGTGTTCCCCAAACTTGGGTGACTATCACAGTCATCTGGGGAGCTTTTTTTAAAAAAAAAACTGTACATAGCTGGGTCCTTCCCTAGAATTACTTAATCATAATCCTTTAAGTGATTTTTTAGCCTCAGAACCACTGAACTAGGTGGTATCTAAGGTGTCTGCCATCCTCAAAGTGCCTCAGGTCTACTTCTTGTCCTGTTTGCAAGGTTTCTCAATGTATAATCTATACATTATCTGTACCATGTACTCTGCTTAGTGCCACCTCCATGAGGGCAGAAACCTTCTCTGTTGTTTTTTTCTGTAGTGTCCCCTATTATCCCCCAGTAGCACCCAGCACAATACCTGGTACACAGGAGGTTCTGGATTTAAATCTTACCCTACCTTCAGATCCTACCTCTCCACCATAAAGTAACCCCCAATAGGACATACTTCCCATTCATTTTCACTCTCACAGAACTTCTTCTCATAAATGGGTATAGTCCTTGGTCTGAGTCTCATAGTTTCTCACCTAATTATCAGTAGTTTTATGTTTGTTACTATTTCATTTGTCTTGTTTTGTCTCTCCCTCTCCTTAAGTGTAGAACATATACCTTAATACTCGCGTGTCCCTCCCCTCTCAACTCTTGAGTTCAGACTAGAAATTTAAGTCCTCCTTAGTAGCTGATAAAGCCTTCTGTGTTCCAGCCACACTGGCCTCCTAGCATCTCCTCAACCATGCCAGGTGTACCCTGCCTAAGGGCCTCTGCACTTGCTATGCCCACTGCCTGGAAGTTTTCCCCTTCTTATCCATGACTTGTTCCCTTACCTCCTTCAAGACTTTGCTGAAATTTTACCCACTCTGTGAGTCTTTTGCCGACCACTGCTTAAGCATCCTAGCACTTTCTACTCCCGTTTCTCCAGAGCATTGTCTTGCAATACACTATATAACTTATTGTCTCACCCAAAGCATATCAATTCTTTATAAAAGCAGGAGATTTTGTGTGTTTATTCAATACCATATCTTCAGCACTTAGAACAATGACACAGTGGAGGCACACAGTAATATTTGTAGAATAAATATGATTGCAATTAGTTTTTTGTTTTTGTTTTTCACTTGTGTAGTATCATGGCTGAGCTTCCTTGCCCAAATTTGCTTTCCCTCTGAGAACCTGCACAATCTGCTAGTTGATGTCATATCCTGCCACTATCTCTAATACTGCCATGGACTATGTCCTTAAATTGCCTATCCCTGCTTTGGAGTAATTGCTAGAAGTAGCCTCTGTGGTCAGCTGAGAAGTCAGGCAGAGAATGAAGGTGCAAAGAACCAGTGTTTCTGCATCAGACAGCCCTGCTAGCCCATATACTAGCTATGTGACCTTAACAAGTTAGATATCAGGGCCTCAGTTTCAACAACAGGGATAATAATGCTATCTTCATATGGTATATTTGAGGATTAATTAAGATATAAAGTACCAGATACATAAATGGACCACAATAAATGTTAGATCCTTTCCCTATAACTAAGTATCAAAGGAGCAGTATTTTCCCCCTTTGAAATGTTCCTTGGTAAAGTGGGAAAATAAGTTCATTCTATAACTTGATGTAAGTGGAGGTCTAGTTTTCTTCAAAGCAGTTTATTAAGCTTTTGATCTTAAAAGGTTTTGTTAAATGTTTTTACAATTCTCCATAAACATCTTATGATGATAATAACAGCAATTATTTTTGTTTTTACATCTATATGTTCTCTCTTGCTTCTACACCCTGCCTGTGTGATCTCATTTACCCAGACTGTTCCAAGTATTACTTTAAGCCTGTGACTTAGAAATCTCTGCCCCAAATTTAACTCATCTCCAGCCTCAACACAAGCTTCTTCCTCCAGCGTCCCTGTCTCAGCAAATGGTGCCAGCCACTTATGTCATTCCTCAAGCCTGTCCATCCTCCTTACCTTTTCCTTCTCTTTCCCACCAAATCAAATCACTCATTAGGTCCTGCTGATTCTGCCTCCTTGATGCTTTTCATTCCATTCATTGTTGTGTATCCTTATTGCCACTGCCTTAGTCAAGGCTTGAGGTCACAGACTGGCCTCCCACCTCCAGTCTAGATCTTTCCAGTTCAGTCTCTACTCAGCAGACAGAATTATCTTTTTTGTTACATTCCTCTGGTTAAAACCTGTGGGAATCAATGAAGACCACCCAAGTGAGAACGAACAGGGGCTTGCTGTTCAGAGCTTGCTATAGAAAGACAATCTGCCAGCATTGTTCAGAGCTTGCTATAGAAAGACAATCTGCCAGCATTGCTTACATTTAGCAGAGACTCCCAAGCCAGGCAGGGGAGCTTTACAGTGAATAAAAGGGAGGCTTCTGATTTGCTCTGGCTGGAGGTTGTTGCCTTGGGGAAGCTGGAAGTGAGCTAGCTAGAAGCAAGGCAACCTGTGTGATTGATTTGGGAAGCATACTTGTCTTTTTCTGGTTGGCCCTGAGGGACAAATTGGGGTAAAAAAAAAATAGGGAATCTGACAATCATTGACCAGATACTGACTTTTCTGAGCCAATTGCTGCAGAAGTTATGACTTGACTCCCCAGGTTGGTTGCTACAGAGGTTGTAGGACAGAGTTCTGTTGCTAGATGTAGTCTGGCCTTTGTCTGGTTTTATATCCAGTCTCTCAAACCATTCAATAGCTTCTGATTATCATTAGCGTAGTATACAAGGCCCTCTGTAAAATGGGGTTAATAATAGTATCTACCTCATAGAATTCAGTTAGTAAATTCATTTAGTGCTTACAGCTGTACCTAGAAATAGACTTTGTCTAATAAGTTTTAGCTATCACCATTATTGTTATTATTATCATTATTATTATTCATGATTTGACCTCTACTTACCTTATCAGCACCATCTGTAGCTACTGTCCTGTGCACTATCTTCTCCAACCTACTGAATGTCTCACCAGTCCTGTAAATGCCATGTTTTCTCTTGTCTCCGGGCCTTCACATGTGCTACTTCCTTTGCTCCATCTCTCAAATCTTCAGTTCATCTCACAAATCCTACTCAGTCTCACCTCTGCTTGAAGATTACTTCTTTCAGAAGCTGTCCCAGATTCCCATCCCTCCTCCCCATACCATTCTGTCCCCCTCTATATAGTTCCAGAGCACACCTCTCAGCATTCATGAAGCATTTTGTAGCATGTTATCTGTATTACTCGCATCTCACGCCAGATTGACAGGTACCTGAAGTCAGGGCAATGCATTCCCCACATCTAGCACAGTTTCTGAAATGTCGAAGCTGCTTATAACTATTAATAGAAGGAGGAAAAGGCTAAGGGAGGGAGGGAGAGAGGGAGAAATCTTAAAAATATAATATGTGCCATGCAAGTAAAACACAGGGTGACATGAAGTAGTAATGTAAGATAAATTTAGAGATAATACAAGAGAAATCTATGCTTTAATCTTTATACACTCTTTCTTGGAAAAGTTATACCTGGTCATTTGTGGGAAAAAATTCTGAAAATACATACAAGTATTAAAAAAAAAATGTTTGCTCCGACATTTCATTTCAATATCTTTCCCAACCCTCAAAGCCAATATTGCAGAAAATCGGAAAATAAAAACTCACTATATATATTTATTTCTCTGAGAACACAGGAAGAAAAAGGACAACTGAGGTAGTGGCAGATGACACTGTTAAATCCCAAAACCTTAAAAGGCAAAATTCTATTTATCAAAAAATTTTGTAACAGTAAATTTAATAAATTAAACAATTTAATAGTAAGATGTAACAATTTTAATGGTAATCATAATACCAAGGATAAAAAAGTATATAGTAAATCCTTTTTTTTTCTTTTTTTTATACAGCAGGTTCTTTTCAGTCATCAATTTTATACACATCAGAGTATACATGTCAATCCCAATCGCCCAATTCAGCACACCACCATCCCTACCCACCCACAGTTTTCCCCCCTTGGTGTCCATATGTTTGTTCTCTACATCTGTGTCTCAACTTCTGCCCTGCAAACCGGTTTATCTGTACCATTTCTAGGTTCCATATACATGTGTTAATATACAATATTTGTTT
Organism: Kogia breviceps; assembly: GCF_026419965.1. Classification (NCBI taxonomy): domain Eukaryota; kingdom Metazoa; phylum Chordata; class Mammalia; order Artiodactyla; family Physeteridae; genus Kogia; species Kogia breviceps. The sequence continues at coordinate 54,361,438 of NC_081318.1, forward strand.
TTCTCTTTATGACTTACTTCACTCTGTATGACAGTCTCTAGATCCATCCACGTCTCAACAAATGACTCAACTTCGTTCCTTTTTATGGCTGAGTAATATTCCATTATATATATGTACTACATCATCTTTATCCATTCATCTGTCAATGGGCATTTAGGTTGCTTCCATGACCTGGCTATTGTAAACAGTGACGCAATGAACATTGGGGTGCATGTGTCTTTTTGAATTATGGTTTTCTCTGGGTATATGCCCAGTAGTGGGATTGCTGGATCATATGGTAATTCTATTTTTAGTTTTTTAAGGAATCTCCATACTGTTCTCCATAGTGGCTATATCAATTTACATTCCCACCAACAGTGCAAGAGGGTTCCCTTTTCTCCACACCCTCTCCAGCATTTATTGTTTGTAGATTTTCTGAGGATGCCCATTCTCACTGGTGTGAGGTGATACCTCATTGTAGTTTTGATTTGCATTTCTCTAATAATTAGTGACATTGAGCAGCTTTTCATGTGCTTCTTGGGTATCTGTATGTCTTCTTTGGAGAAATGTCCATTTAGGTCTTCTGCCCATTTTTGGATTGGCTTGTTGTTTTTTTAATATTGAGCTGCATGAGCTGGTTATATATTTTGGAGATTAATCCTTTGTCCGTTGATTTGTTTGAAAATATTTTCTCCCATTCTGAGGGTTGTCTTTTTGTCTTGTTTATGGTTTCCTTTGCTATGCAAAAGCTTTGAAGTTTCATTAGGTCCCATTTGTTTATTTCTGTTTTTATTTCCATTTCTCTACGAGGTGGATCAAAAAAGATCTTGCTATGGTTTATGTCAAAGAGTGTTCTGCCTATGTTTTCCTCTAAGAGTTTTATAGTGTCTGGTCTTACATTTAGGTCTCTAATCCATTTTGAGTTTATTTTTGTGTATGGTGTTAGAGTGTGTTCTAATTTCATTCTTTTACATGTAGCTTTCCAGTTTTCCCAGCACCACTTATTGAAGAGACTGTCTTTTCTCCATTGTATATCTTTGTCTCCTTTGTCATAGATTAGCTGACCATAGGTATATGGGTTTATCTCTGCGCTTTCTATCTTGTTCCATTGATCTATGTTTCTGTTTTTGTGCCACTACCATTTTGTCTTGATTACTGTAGCTTTGTAGTATAGTCTGAAGTCAGGGAGTGTGATTCCTCCAGCTCTGTTTTTTTCCCTCAAGACTGCTTTGGCTATTGGGGTCTTCTGTGTCTCCATACAAATTTTAATATTATTTGTTCTAGTTCCATAAAAAATGCCCTTGGTAATTTGCTAGGGATTGCATTGAATCTGTAGATTGCTTTGGGGAATATAGTCATTTTCACAATATTGATTCTTCCAATCCAAGAGCATGGTATATCTCTCCATCTGTTGGTATCCTCTTTAATTTCTTTCATCAGTGTCTTATAGCTTTCTGCATACAGGTCTTTTGTCTCCCTCTGTAGGTTTATTCTTAGGTATTTTATTCTTTTTGTTGTAATGGTAAATGGGAGTGTTTCCTTAATTTCTCTTTCAGATTTTTCATCATTAGTGTATAGGAATGCAAGAGATTTCTGTGCATTAATTTTGTATCCTGCAACTTTACCAAATACGTTGATTAGCTCCAGTAGTTTTCTGGTGGCATCTTTAGGATTCTCTATGTATAGTATCATGTCATCTGCAAACAGTGACAGTTTTTCTTCTTCTTTTCCAATTTGGTTTCCTTTTATTTTTCTTCTCTGATTGCTGTGGCTAGGACTTCCAAAACTTTGTTGGATAAAAGCGGTGAGAGTGGACATCCTTGTCTCGTTCCTGATCTTAGAGGAAATGCTTTCAGTTTTTCACCATTGAGAATGATGTTTGCTGTGGGTTTGTCATATATGGCCTTTATTATGTTGAGGTACGTTCCCTCTATGCCCACTTTCTGGAGAGTTTTTATCATAAATGGGTGTTGAATTTTGTCCAAAGCTTTATCTGCATCTATTGAGATAATCATATGGTTTTTTTTTCTTCAATTTGTTAATATGGTGTATCACATTGATTGATTTGCCATCCGTGGGCTAAATCCCACTTGATCATGGTGTATGATCCTCTTAATGTGTTGTTGGATTCTGTTTGCTAGTATTTTGTTGAGGATATTTGCATCTATATTCATCAGTGATATTGGTCTGTAATTTTCTGTTTTTGTTGTATCTTTGTCTGGTTTTGGTATCAGGGTGATGGTGGCCTCGTAGAATGAGTTTGGGAGTGTTCCTTCCTCTGCAATTTTTTAGAATTTGAGAAGGAAGGATGTTAGCTCTTCTCCAAATGTTTGACAGAATTCACCTGTGAAGCCATCTGGTCCTGGACTTTTGTTTGTTGGAAGATTTTTAATCACAGTTTCAATTTCATTACTTTTGATTGGTCTGTTCATATTTTCTATTTCTTCCTGGTTCAGTTTTGGAAGGTTTTACCTTTCTAAGAATTTGTCCATTTCTTCCAGGTTGTCCATTTTATTGGCATAGAGTTGCTTGCAGTAGTCTCTTAGGATGCTTTGTATTTCTGCAGTGTCTGTTGTAACTTCTCCTTTTTCATTTCTAATTTTATTGATTTGAGTCCTCTACCTGTTTTTCTTGATGAGTCTGGCTAATGTTTTATCAATTTTGTTTATCTTCTCAAAGAACCAGCTTTTAGTTTTATTGATCTTTGCTATTGTTTTGTTTCTATTTATTTCTGCTCTGATCTTTATGATTCCTTTCCTTCTGCTAACTTTGCGTTTTGTTTGTTCTTCTTTCTCTAGTTCCTTTACGTGTAAGGTTAGATTGTTTAGTTGAGATTTTTCTTGTTTCTTGAGGTAGGCTTGTATAGCTAAAAACATCCCTCTTAGAACTGCTTTTGCTGCATCCCATAGGTATTGGATCGTCGTGTTTTCATTGTCATTTGTCTCTAGGTATTTTTTGATTTCCTCTTTGATTTCTTCAGTGATCTCTTGGTTATTTAGTAACATATTGTTTAGCCTCCATGTGTTTGTGTTTTTTATGTTTTTTCCCTGTAATTCATTTCTAATCTCATAGCGTTGTGGTCAGAAAAGATGCTTGATATGATTTCAATTTTCTTAAATTTATTGAGGCTTGATTTGTGACCCAAGATGTGATCTATCCTCTAGAATGTTCTGTGCGCACTTGAGAAGAAAGTGTAATCTGCTGGTTTTGGATGGAGTGTCCTATAAATATCAATTAAATCTATCTGGTTTATTGTATCATTTAAAGCTTGTGTTTCCTTATTCATTTTCATTTTGGTTATCTGTCCATTGGTGTAAATGAGGTGTTAAAGTCCCCCACTATTACTGTGTTACTGTCGATTTCCTCTTTTATAGCTGTTAGCAGTTGTCTTATGTATTGAGGTGCTCCTATGTTGGGTGCATATATATTTATAATTGTTATATTTTCTTCTCGGATTGATCCCTTGATCATTATGTAGTGTTCTTCCTTGTCTCTTGTAACAATCTTTATTTTGAAGTCCGTTTTATCTGATATGAGTATTGCTACTCCAGCTTTTTAAAAATTTCCATTTGCATGGAATATCTTTTTCCACCCCCTCGCTTTCAGTCTGTGTGTGTCCCTAGGTCTGGAGTGGGTCTATTGTAGATAGCATATATATGGGTCTCGTTTTTTTTTTTTTTGTAGGGTTAATTAATTTTTCACACACACACACACACACACACACACACTGTATTTTATTTTTACAAGAGATAAATAGACTGACACCAAGCACTGTAAATGGATGACCACAACAAAAACAACAGTGACTGCAATTACCAAACACAAAACACACTCATACTATGTCATAATGTTGACATTCAGTCCAGTAATACTCCAGTGTAACAGCTCCTTTACTTTGCAGTGAAAATTGATTTGTATATTTTTTGCCTCTGAGTCCTTGTGGTATTTTTTTTTAATTTATTTAAACAGAAAGTCACAAAAATTATAATCATCATCATCAGTTCATTCAGTCCCATGTAATTAATTTTTTTCATCTTGATCTTTTGTTAGCACTTTTATGAGTTCATCAGTTTTCCATTAGAGTTCTGAAAATACTTATTAATTCAGTTCAGCAGTACAGTCAGTTACCAGAAACCTGTACTTGTCAGTCTTTTCCATGAATTCCTTGAAGATGAAACCCTTTTATAGGAACATATTTGCAAAAGCATCAGAGTACACCCAGAACTGTCTGTAAATGACAAAAGACTTAAAAATGACCACAGTTAAAGATTTGATGAAAGTTCATAATAATTCAATTGACAAGGAAATTTAGTTATTTCTGAGACATACATTTTAAAGTAATAACTAGAATTTTGACTTATAACATTATACTAGAACATATAAGATTTTTAGATATTTCATGTAATGTCTGAAACATTTATATTAACATATTTCCATGCAAATAACCCAATGAAAGTTTAGTATTAGTTGTTTTGTTTGTTTGTTTTTTTATACTGCAGGTTCTTATTAGTCATCAGTTTTATACACATCAGTGTATACATGTCAATCCCAATTGCCCAATTCATCACACCACCATCCCCACCCCACCGCAGTTTTCCCAACTTGGTGTCCATACGTCTGTTCTCTACATCTGTGTCTTAACTTCTGCCCTGCAATGGGTCTTGTTTTTGTATCCATTCAGCAAGCCTGTGTCTTTTGGTTGGAGCATTTAATCCATTCACATTTAAGGTAATTATCGATATGTATGTTCCTATGACCATTTTCTTAATTGTTTTGGGTTTGTTTTTGTAGGTCATTTTCTTCTCTTGTGTTTCCCACTTAGAGAACTTCCTTTAGCATTTGTTGTAGAGCTGGTTTGGTGGTGCTGAATTCTCTTATCTTTTGCTTGTCTGTAAAGCTTTTGATTTCTCCAAGGAATCTGAATGAGATCCTTGCTGGGTAGAGTAATCTTGGTTGTAGGTTCTTCCCTTTCATCACTTTAAGTATATCATGCCACTCCCTTGTGGCTTATAGATTTCCTGCTGAGAAATCAACTGTTAACCTTATGGGAGTTCCCTTGTATGTTATTTGTCGTTTTTCCCTTGCTGCTTTCAATAATTTTTGTGTTTAATTTTTGCCAATTTGATTACTATGTGTCTCAGGCATGTTTCTCCTTGGGTTTATCCTGTGTGGGACTTGCTGAGCTTCCTGGACTTGAGTGGCTATTTCCTTTCCCATGTTAGGGAAATTTTCTACTATAATCTCTTTAAATATTTTCTCGGGTCATTTCTCTCTCTCTTCTCCTTCTGGACCCCAATAATGCGGATGTTGTTGTGTTTAATGTTGTCCCAGAGGTCTCTTAGGCTGTCTTCATTTCTTTTCATTCTTTTTTCTTTATTCTATTCCGCAGCAGTGAATTCCACCATTCTGTCTTCCAGGTCACTTATCCATTCTTCTGCCTCAGTTATTCTGCTATCCTTCTAGTGTAGTTTTCATTTCAGTTATTGTATTGTTTATCTCTGTTTGTTCTTTAATTCTTCTCGGTCTTTGTTAAACATTTCTTGCATCTTCCCATCTTTGCCTCCATTCTTTTTCCAAGGTCCTGGATCATCTTCACTATCATTATTCTGAATTCTTTTTCTGGGATGTTGCCTATCTCCACTTCACTTAGTTGTTTTTCTGGGGTTTTATTTTGTTCCTTCATCTGGTACATAGCTTTCAGCTTTTTCATATTGTCTATCTTTCTGTGAATGTGGTCTTTGTTCCACAGGCTGCAGGATTGTAGTTCTTCTTGCTTCTGCTGTCTGCCCTGTGGTGGATGAGGCTATCTAAGAGGCTTGTGCAAGTTACCTGATGGGGGAGGGACTGGTGGTGGGTACAGCTGACTGTTGCTTTAGTGGGCAGAGCTCAATAAAACTTTAATCCACTTGACTGTTGATGGGTGGGGCTGGGTCCCCTCCCTGTTGGTTGTTTGGCCTGAGGCAACCCAACACTGGAGCCTACCTGGGCTCTCTGGTGGGGCTAATGACAGACTCTGGAGGGCTCACGCCAAGGAGTACTTCCCAGAACTTCTGCTGCCAGTGTCCTTGTCCCCACAGTGAGCCACAGCCACCCCGTGCCTCTGCAGGACACCCTCCAACTCTAGCAGGTAGGTCTGGTTCAGTCTCCCCTGGGATCACTGCTCCTTCTCCTGGGTCCTGACACGCACAAGTGCCCTCCAAGAGTGGAGTCTCTGTTTCCCCCAGTCCTGTTGAAGTCCTGCAGTCAGTTCCCACTAGGCTTCAAAGTCTGATTCTCTAGGAATTCCTCCTCCCATTGCCGGACCCCCAGGTTGGGAAGCCTGACGTGGGGGCTCAGAACCTTCACTCCAGTGGGTGGACTTCTGTGGTATAAGTGTTCTCCAGCCTGTGAGTCATCCACCCAGCAATTATGGGAGTAAATCCTTTTTGATTTTTAATTTTTGAAGTAAATATCATATTGAGTAAATAAACTCACTCAGATACTTATTCTGCAGACTTAATGTTAGAACACTTAACTGAAAATTGTTTTTGAAAGACATTTCTGGAGATCAGACCATGTGAGTTTGTAATTGTGAAAGGAAAGGAAATTCTAGCCCTAAGAGGCAATGGAATAATGACTGTGTAGAAAGGTGACTGTGTAGAAATATGGAACAGTATGTATTATAGATTTAAAAATCAGAATATACAATACTGTTAACACTAAGTGAAATTATGTAAGGTATTTATACATGTAAACAAAATCAGAAAATAAAATAGTAAAATACATATATAAAGCAGAAAATAATAAAAACGTATTTTGATGATAAGACTAAGATTTTTTTCTTTTTGAATATTTTTTATATCATCATTACATCATCTTTTCAAACAGTTATTTTGAAGTAGAAATAAGTGTGAAAGCAGGAGAGATGGGAAGAAGGAAACAAAAGAGACTGGGATAGCTTGACCCATCTAATAGGAGTGAGCAGTATTGATATAGCATTTGAATTAAAGAAAACGCCATGCAGCAAAGCATTAATCCCCAAGATAAATATAGCCAAAACTGCATTTAGAATTTGGACAATTTCTGTACTATCATAAGTACTTAAACTTTGGATAACACCTTCTATTTCCTTCCTCATTTACCTACAAATAATCTATATATGTTACACCCAGTGTTTGGTGCTGGGGATGCCAGAAAACAAAAGTCTTCCCTCAAAGTAAACTTTGGGATAGGGGTTAAGGATGTAAACCATTTTAGAATAAGGTGACAGGAATTGTGATGGATATACATTCAAGGTGCTATGGGATTACTCAGGAGGGATATTCATTGTATCCTTTTTCCTTCCTTGGTGAGGTGACACCTGAACTGTGTCTTGAAGGACCTGCGGAGGTTAACCAAGAAGACGGATAGGATTGTAACAACATAATGAAAACAGAGGAGGGGGTGAAAGGCATTAGTGGAGAGTCATTGAATGATTTAGATGTGTTGTGTTCAGATTTGAGTTTTATTGTTCTGACCAGAGGGTAGAATCGTAAGGGTGCAAGACTAGAGGCGGGGAGAAGAAACAGCAGGAAACCTTCAAAACTGTGTGAGAAATGAGAACTGAATAAATCATTAAGATGGGGTGGGCCGGATACTATAAAACTCTTAGAGGAAAACATAGGCAGAACACTCTTTGACATAAATCACAGCAAGATCTTTCTGAATCCACTGCCTAGAGTAATGAAAATAAAAAGAACACTAAACAATAGGACTTAATTAAACTTAAAAGCTTTTGCACAGCAAAGGAAACGATAAACAAAATGTAAAAACAACCCTTAGAATGGGAGAAAATATTTGCAAACAAAGCAACTGACAAGGGATTAATCTCCAAAATATACAAACAACACATGCAGCTCAATATCAAAAAAACAAACAACCCAATCATAAAGTGGGCAGAAGACCTAAATAGACATTTCTCCAAAGAATACATACAGATGGCCAAAAAACATATGAAAAGATGCTCAACATCACTAATTATTAGAGAAATGCAAATCAAAACTACAATGAGGTATTGCTTCACACCAGTCAGAATGGCCATCATCAAAAAATCTACAAACAATAAATGCTGGAGAGGGTGTGGAGAAAAGGGAACCCTCCTACACTGTTGGTGGGAATGTAAATTGGTACAGCCACTATGGAGGTTCCTTAAAAAATTATAAGTAGAGCTACTATATGATCCAGCAATCCCACTCCTGGGCATATATCTGGAGAAAATCATAATTTGAAAGAATGCATGCAACCTGATGTTCATTGCAGCACTATTTACAATAGCCAGGACATGGAAGCAACCTAAATGTCCATAGACAGAGGAATGGATAAAGAAGATGTGGTACATATATATACAATGGAATATTATTCAGCCATGAAAGGAATGAAATAATGCCATTTGCAGAGACATGGATGGACCTAGAGATGGTCATACAGGGTGAAGTAAGTCAGAAAGAGAAAGACGAATATCATATAATATCACTTATACTGTATGTGGAATCTAGAAAAATGGTGCAGATGAACTTATTTGCAAAGCAGAAATAGAGTCGCAGATGTAGAAAACAAACTTATGGTTACCAAGGGGGGAAGGGGGATGGTAGAATGAATTGGGAGATTGGAATTGACATATATACATGACTATATATAAAATAAATAATTAATGAGAACCTACTGTATAGCACAGGGAACTCTACTCAGTGCTCTGTGGTGACCTAAATGGGAAGGAAATCTAAAAAAGAATGGATATATGTATATGTATAACTGATTCACTTTGTTGTACAGCAGAAACTAACACAACATTGTAAAGCAACTATACTCCAATAAAAATTTTTAAAAAAAGATGGAGTGGGCTCAAGAAATATTTAAGGGGGCTTCCCTGGTGGCGCAGTGGTTGAGAGTCTGCCTGCCGATGCAGGGGACACGGGTTCGTGCCCCGGTCTGGGAGGATCCCACATGCTGCGGAGTGGCTAGGCCCGTGAGCCATGGCCGCTGAGCCTGCGCGTCCGGAGCCTGTGCTCCACAATGGGAGAGGCCACAACAGTGAGAGGCCCGCGTACCACAAAAAAAAAAAAAAAAAAAAAAAAAAAAAAAATATATATATATATATATATATATATATATATATTTAAGATGTAAACTCTGTAGAACTTGGCAGTTCCTGTTTTCTACTACAGGTGATGTAAGCCTGCTGGGAGAGGGGATCCCTGGTTCAGGAAGGCGATTGCCTACCTGTAGTGTAGAAGCTAGTCTTATGTATATCTGCGTAGGCAAACTCAGTGTAATGTGTATGCATGAGATATGTAATATGTATGAATGAGATCGTTTTATTTTCCAAAGCATGGAAGTGCTATTATTCCAGATGCTCTCTTGGGCCTTTCAGGACTAAGAAATTTAAAGACATTAAGATTGTAAGATATGGGGGTGGGAGGTAGATGCAAGAGGGAGGAGATATGGGGATATATGTATATGTATAGCTGGTTCACTTTGTTATAAAGCAGCAACTAACACACCATTGTAAAGCAATTATACTCCAATAAAGATGTTAAAAAATAATAATAATAAAGAAAAATATAATGCAAAAAAAAAAGATTATAAGGTAATACTAGAATTCAAGAGGGTTTGGGGGGGGTTCACTCCAAAATTTATTTACTCCTATAAGTCTCATCTGCTTTTCATTATCCCTTACTATCTTTTTGTCATAAGATATTTTTAAGTTTCTAAGAGATAATGCCATATAAAAATAGTGTGTTTGATGTGATTTGTTTCTCATGACATATGAGTTGTATGTTTTTTAGGGTGTTTTCAAGCCTATGGACCTAAATCGTGTCATCAAACTCCTCGAAGAAACTGGCAAAGTAAGCTTTGAGAGAAAATTTCTCTATTTCACTTAGAAACTGTGATTTCCTTGAAAGGTAACATGTATTCCCCTAAGTATGTCTCATTTCTCTCCTTTTGTTGAAAACATTTCAAATAGTATATGTCTCATCTTGAAGAACTATTTAAATTTAGTTTGAATATATTTAACCTGGTAGGGAGGCTGGAAAAGAATAGATGTGATTACATGGGATGGACAAATCCATGGTGGATATAAACAGAAGAAATCATAAGAGTAAAGAAAGACTGATCTAGCCTCTGTTCATAGCTTATTACCAAGTAGGATATGGGCACAAGGGTAGAAAAAGTGTATCATGATGTAGTACTTAAAAATTTCCTGATAAGAAATCAGGATATGTACATACTCATATCCAGTCATAAGTAATTTATTTGGAGAGAACTCTTATACAGAATGTAATGGAAATAAAGATATAAGACTCAAAATTGAGAGTTTAGGCATTGGGAGAAAGGATAATAAATGCATATGCATACATGTTTATATGACACTCTCCTGATGTTACCTGAGAATTGACTGAATGCCTAAAAAGCCAGTACACACTATAAAATTACTACAGGATGAAGATTGAATACTTTCAGTAAGTGGGAAATGGGCTGACCATGGTATAGCAGATCAAAACAATGTCCTGTGATTAGCAGGTGCAAAAATTTAGTCATTGTTTTAACGTTTTTTAGTCTCTACATTTTTACATAGAAAGAAGAAAAAAACATATTAAGAATAATGAATTTATAAGAATAATTTAGCTTTTGTTGGCTATGATTATTGTGAAAGTTATTTTTAATTGTGAATATATCTGCAGTTTTTAAAAAAGGAAACCCAACTACGTAGAGCTCCTACTAGCTGTTAAATAAGGGTAGGCAAAATATTTATGTATGTGTGTGTGTGTATGTATATATATGTGTGTTCATACATATGTATATATACACAGATATATATATATATATATAATATATATATATGTGCCACAGTTTCTCACAAACAATTTAAGAAGGTTAAAAGAACAGAAGTGATTCAGTCATGAAAATACATCAGTATACAGAGTTTTTCTTTGTTTTGTTTTAATTGGCTGAAGATGTTTAATTTGAGCCATTACATTGGGTATATTTTAAAGGTTAAAAATACAATTTCTGGAGTCAGATTGTCAAATTTGACTTCTTACATCACCATTTATTAGCTGTGTGACTTGGGTAATTACGTAGTGTTTCAGCTTGAGTTTCCTATTCCGAAAAAGAAGGATAATAAAAGTACCTCCTAATAGGGTTATTTTGAAGATTAATGAAATGATATGTATATACCTTGCCTAAATGGTACATGGCATAGAAAAATGCTCAACATACTTCAGTATTGTTAATATTATTTCTGGAAACAATTACTGCTTTTATATTAACCTAGTTTTGATTCACAATTTCTTATTCAAATATAAATGGTAGTTTATTTTTACCTTCACTGTTTTATGAAACATTTTTAATGCTTACATTATAATATAGTAATTTAAGAATTACTTGATAACATGTCTACTTTCTTTTTACACTAAGGAAAATTTTTTAAATCTCAACAGAATTAATAACACAAAAGAACTAAAATAGATAATTTGTTTTAGGATGATTTAGAAGAAAAACAACTTAAGTCTGTCAAGAAAATGGTGCAGTGTTATCAGAATGGACTTGTATCCTTTACTTACATGTGTATGTTTGTTTTGTTTATCCTGAGATGGGAGAAATTTTATTAGAAAACGCATTAGCTTCCTATTGTTGCTGTAACAAATTACCACAAACTTAGTGCCTTAAAACCACATAAATTTTTTGTTTTACAGTTCTGGAGGTCTTACTGGTCTAAAGGCAAGGTGTTGTTGGCAGGGCTGGTTCTTTCTGAAGGCTCTAGAGGAGAATCCATTTCCTTGCCTTTGCCAGCTTCTAGAGGCAGCCTGCATTCCTAGGCTTCCTGGGCCCTTCCTTGAAGTAGCATCACTCTCCCCTCTACTTCTGTCATCATATCTCCTTCTCTGACCCTCTCCTGTCTCTCCTTTCCGTATAAGGACCCTGTGATTACATTGGGCCTACTTGTATAACCTCGGATAACTTTCCCATGTCAAGGCTTTAAACTTAATCACATCTGAAAAGTCCCTTTGCCATGTAAGGATGGTAACAGTCACAAGTTCTAGGGATTAGGACAGGCCATTATTCTGTTTACCACAGAAAATATCTAACATTTTGAGCTTTTTGCAAAAGTATATTTTTATCAGAGAATATAAATTTGAAGAAACAGTATAATGCAATATTAACTGTGCAGATAGTGTCAGTTTCTATAGACTCAGAGAGACAGTTTATGTAGTTAGCAGGGCCAAGTCAAAGTCTTGTTTCTACCAATTTACTTGACTATTTGCATTGTTGATAAACTTCTTAACTTTTCCACCCTTATAAAATAGGGATAACAGCCCCTCATGAGGTCCTAGGAAGACTAGATGAGATAATGTATGAGCAAGTTCTTGATAATCTGTAAAACATTCTATAAATATGTTATCCCCAATGAAGATACCACCCTGATCAGAATATGTAGAAACCAGTGTGTCTCAAAACTATCTGTGATTAAGAACCAGTTTGCTGTTGGGGGTTGTTTCTTTTTTAAAATCCTTTGCATATATATGCTATTGTAAACTGCAATGAAATTGTCACAGGAAACTCACTTTCTGCAGTTATTTTTCCACAGACTGGTAACATACAATTCCAGAACTGGCATGGTCCACAGACCACACTTAACAGTAGTATTGATCTAACTAATCTCTAACAGTTGTCCATTCTGGTCCCAAGAAGACAGCAGTCTCTAATATTAGCTTGTTCCAATATTTCAAAACGTCTTAAGCCTCCGATTCAGGGAAGTGGTGCCTTATAATTTTATCTCTTTTCTCACCTTATTTTAGCCTTGTTTTATATGGATTTGTTCAGTCAGTTACCTGAGGGCTTGTCGATATCAAGCATTGTTTACTGGTAGCCAAGAAAGTCTACTAGCAAGTGATTTCTTATCTTAAACCAATAACTTATCACCTCCATTATTTTTTCTTCTTCAGGCTAGAGAGTTGGTGGCAAATGACTGTTTCTGAATGCCTTTAGTAGGCTAGATTTAGAGGTTATAACCACATAAAGCAAAGATAAGTTAGTGAGGTATCTTGGTCATTTCTCTAGGAAGTTAACAGAGGTTTGTATTTCTAATACATCCAGCTCTCCTATCTTTTTCTAAGAAGCTCCTAGAGACTAGAAGTGATCAAATTCAATCAAGAAGTGCAAGTCACAGCTACCATGTCTCCTTAACTGTATTAAAAAACAAAACAAAAAATGTGAAATTTGTTTATGTACCAACTGGGTTTTTTAAATAGGTAAAATAAAAGATGCTTTCACCTGAAGATCTAGAAAGGGTACATTTTGCTTTCATAAACTAGTCTTAAATAAAATTTTCAACCAATTTAAACCTTAAAAACAAGACCACACATGTGAGTAATGTTAATAAAATAATGCAGAAAAGTAAGGTAGGTTTGGGTTGCTTATTTCCGAGCAATATATGTTTTGTATGTGGGTGGAGATGAAGGATATAATTGAGCCATTAAGTTAGTTTTTTTTTCAAAGTGTTATTACTCATTGCCAATAATAAGTTATTGTTCAACTGAATATGTGGTATAATAGTTGGTAATCAAATTCTAAAGATGTGGTGAGAAGAGAAAAAAGTATTTTGAATAAGAGGTTACTGAGACAAAAATTAAATAATATTCCTTAAAAAAACACGGTTCTGTTTTCCTCTTTAGATTTCAAAATTGGCATAATTAAACCACATTTAACAAAATAGATGGAATTCTATAGACTTTTCTTGACAGAAGTGCCGTAAAGAATATTTTAATAAAAATCTTAATTTTATTTCTTAACTAAAAATATTAAAGCCCCTAAGGGATTTAGCACAGATATTTAAAATTCTGAATCTGTGTGCAGGAAAAATTAAAAAACTGCCCCATTTCATAGAACCTGCATATAATATCCTAAAATTATGTGGGTAAGTTTTTTTAAACTTTGTTTTATATTAGCATGCAGTATTTTCTGTTTTATTTTGTCTTACAAAAATATTATGCATTATGGTATAGCAAAGTGATACAGAACTCAGGACACTTCACTTGATCACTTGATTCCAGCAGCTGGTATCTCAAAGGTAGTACATTTTATTGTAGTCTGAGATTGCTGACCACAAGAGATTAAACTGTAAGTATGTTCAAATGTTTTCTCATAATAAATTGCTCTCAAGTGAATGATAAATGTGAGATAAAACAAAGAAATAATATTTTTAGAGAATCCTTGAGAAAAATTATGGACAATACTTAATAGTTTCTGCCTAGTTTTTTTTCTATCTCTCTAAGAAATTTGACTCTCAAAGACATGAGAGTCAAAATGTTTTATTTGATCTTCCAAATTTGAATAAAGAATGATTTATCACCAAATTATTTTTGGCATATTTTTTTCAAAATGTAAATTAGAGATTAGAATTATAAAATTTATATATTCCATCCTCTGTACTATTTTTTCTTCAACCGTTTGGGGGAACTAGCCACATAGTGGCTAATCAAGATGTATATTAGGGCTTCCCTGGTGCCTCAGTGGTTGAGAGTCCGCCTGCCGATTCAGGGGACACGGGTTCGTGCCCCCGTCCGGGAGGATCCCACATGCCGCGGAGCGGCTGGGCCCGTGAGCCATGGCCGCTGAGCCAGCGCTTCTGGAGCCTGTGCTCTGCGGTGGGGGAGGCCACAGCAGCGAGGGACCTGCGTACCACAGAAAAACAAAAAAAAGAATTGGTTCTCTATGAAAGCTGTGACTGAATGTTTCATTGCATAATATGAGAAATCTTTTGAAATGCACTCCACTCATATTTCATAATTACATCATTTTTTTTTTTTTCCTAATTTCTACTTTCATCGTGCATTTTTCCATACCACACCCTCACTTGATTCTCTTTTCAGGACATTTTTGGGAGAAAACATTGAAAATTAAAAAATAAAATCAAACCCTTCTGTTTTGGCCTCTAAGTAATATGTTTCTCTCAGTGCATCAGAAGTATGATGCTTATTTCTTTTCATAACCTTTTTGGTGGAAAACTCTTCTGATGCTTTATTTTTTAGGTTGTTTCCTTTATTAAAAAAGGAAAAAATTTGAAGACAAGAACAATTCATTTTATAGTTTTTCACTTTAGAGATTCAACAATGAGCTGGATATCAAGTAATTAAGTTATTTATTTCAAATGAAAAATTCTAACAAACACCAGAAATGAACCTCTATGGCATTTATAAAATATTCCTTTTCATAACTTGCCCTTGAAATATCTTTTAATTCCAGTTGACCTATATACATCCACATGTGATAGTTCCAAGTGCTGTTTTTCAACTATTTGGTTAATTTTTCTTGAAAATCATGAATTTAAAGTCCTATATGTAAGATATATTAAATATCTTAAATAGGATACAAAGTTCAAATTTTGAACTTCTGAAATGCTGAAATAGTTTATATTTTTTGTTTAGGAAGTGACTTTTCTCTCTCCTCTGACACTTAGACTAATGACCTAGGTTCGAGTGCCCTATCTTTTATGATTTGTGAATAAATTATTCTCAAATAACTTTGGTTATATTAGCTGTGAAATGTAATTCTAATATAATTAACATTTGTTAAATTCTTTAGTGTCTCAAAAAGTGTACTTGCTATTTCGTGGATGGTTACTGAACCAATTAATAAGGAAAAAGTCACTGACCTTTAAGAACAAATAGACCATTGATCTATTAACTGGAGTTTCAAAAACTTCAGAAAAAGCCCTTGGACAGCCTTTAAGTTATAGGTGAGACTAGATCTGTGATTTGTATCAGATTTTCCAATGTCTTCCTAATTTTAATAGTACAGGTATAATCTAATATTATTTTGCCCTCAGAAAGAAGATTCTTAAGTTTTTTTATTTATGTAGTGTTGCAAGATGGCTTTCTTAACCCTTGCCTTGTATGTCCATCTCTCTTCATTTTTATAAACCTATTTTATTTTGTTTTATTTTATTTTGGTCAACTGGTTATAAACAGAAATATTTTTGGTAGTTGTTAATTCTCCAGGGCTAAGGAAACAGGATATTTATCCTCATTTTAATCTTTAGAAAAGAAATTTTCCTCTACTTTGCAAATGATCCTTCAATTAAGGATTTCATTAAACGTAACTCATATATTCTTCATTCTTATTGAAGCTTGCCATTTTTGAAAATGAAAGTATTGGATGAAATAACATATGCTGAAGATACTGCTAATTCAATTGCACTCCTGGGTGAGTTGAGATGATAGGCCCTACTGACAAGAAGGAAATATCTCTTGCACAAAGTTTCACTAAGGATAATTCTTCTCCAAATCTAGGCTCTTTTCTTGTTGGGAATTAATCACAGTGTGCTTGGTGATGTTTTTTGTATTATTTTCTACTCAGGTGTTTCATGATACCAACAGGATTTTTTGTTCCTTAATTTTAAGGACTAGCAGATACTTCTTTGTACTTATTTGTCTTGATGTTATATATTTAGTTTGATAAAATGTTTGGTAACTTTTTTTTTGTAAATCAGAAGTATGTGTTCCTCTTTTTCAGTAATCACAAAAATATTTTTATCTTTGAACGCTAATCATTGCTTGAGCCTAACTGATTGCTGGAATTGTTAGCAATTCTAACAATTTAGCAAGGGCCAAATTGTTCATTAAATAATTTAAAGTCTTAAATAAAATCATAAAATGGTGGGATATTGGGAGCTTTAGTATAATATACATAATGATGCCTGTGTTTTTGTATATAAAAATATGAAAAATATTATAAGCAGGTTTCATATTTGGGTTATTGCTCAGTTTTCTAGAGAAAGAAAATAATAATTTTTTAGAAATGAGATCAAACACTATAGCTCCTTGAATCAGCCCCTGAGACATAACAGCATGTTCCCAAAACAAATCGCACATTAAATTTATGCTTATTAATTTAGGTCTTTGTACAGGAGAAATAAAAGATACACAAATGGCCTAACAAATTAAAAATAAATATTTACTGAACAGTTTTGTTCCCAGCATTATACTCCATACTAAAGATGATAGAAACTAATACAAGTAAAAGGCATTTAAAAATTTTAACATAGACACTAACACTTTTATGTCTAAATAAATTTCATAATCTTCAACTGTAGATACTTTGGGAGGAATTATTATGGCCTAAAGTGGGTGAAGGTGTCAAGGAAATTAGAATAAACATGGGGAGTTAAGTAAGATGACCTTAAGGAGCAGGAAGACTAGAAACTAATGGGAAACTTTAATTCTGTGAATCTGTCATCAATGGAAATTTGCAGTGAGAAGCCAACCTAGAAGAGGATATGATAGTATTAACAGATAAAAAGTGTAGGTTTGGTTGATAACATTTAAAAAATCTCTGTTGCCCTTATTATTTTAAAATATGCATTTGTATAATAAATACATGGAGCTTTTTTACTGTGTCAGTCTACTCTTTGCTGAATGCCTGCCTACAGAACATATTACTGTCTCATTTGAGGGCAGTATGAATTCTTAGCTTAAAATGAACTACTTTCACTGATTACTTACCATAAGTACTGCTGCTCTGTCCCTCATTTTTTAAATTGCTGGAACCACGTTTAAACTAAAATAATTGTTTGTAGTACAAAGTTTTTTGTTTTTTTTTTTTTTTTTGCGGTACGTGGGCCTCTCACTGTTATGGCCCCTCCCTTCTCGGAGCACAGGCTCTGGACACCCAGGCTCAGCGGCCACGGTTCACGGGCCCAGCCGCTCCGCGGCATGTGGGATCTTCCCGGACCGGGGCACGAACCCGCGTCCCCTGCATCGGCAGGCGGACTCTCAACTACTGCGCCACCAGGGAAGCCCTGTAGTACAAAGTTTTGAACAAAGGCTATTCATTTTTAGTAACTTCCAGTTTCTACTATGTACTAGTAAATTATATTTTTCTTCTAAATGATAGATATTTCCGACTTAAGAGCAGGATTCTGGAAACATATGGAGGAAGTTGGTACTCTGCCTTGAGATTATAAAACAGGAAACTATGAGAGATGATCTAAACCTACAGGAACTAAAAGGGTGGTGAATCAGACGAGAAACCTTAGAATTTCCCATAAACTTGAACGTTTGGATAATTCTGTTGGAAAAGTTTAGTTGTTCCTGTTGCCTAATTTTTTTCAAAACATAGTTTTCAACTTCAAAAGATGGGTCCAAAAAAATTAAGAGAATAATCTTGAACCTATCTTTTTTTTTTAAGTGCTAGCTTTTGCTGATAGATTCTTCTCAAGGTAGGGTGAGCCTTTCCTACGTGCTCCCTCCTCCTGTCTGCTTGTTTCCCCACCCACTGGCTACCCCCAGAGATGAACATTATGCAGAGCCTGATGCAAAACACAGGTCTTCAAGGAACACCTAATTATCTCTTTCCCTCAGATAATCCAAGCAGACCTGCTTCAGTCCTGAAGCTGATATTCCTGACTCCAGTTGTCCTCAGGCTCCCAGAGGACATTCTGGATCATTTCCAGAATCCTACTGATCATTTTCAGATTCTCTTAGGGATCATACTTGCAGGACTTCACCAGAGCACATACAATCCAGTTTGAATTATAGGCTGAAGCCAATTCAGAAGTAGTTTAGATATGACTGAAAAGGAATATTCCCTATCCTCCATCCCCACCCACAATAACCTGAACATAAAACTATTACCTACAGGGCAAAGACTGCCTAGAAACTCACTGTCTTCCAGTCTGTCAATAAACTGAGGGAGCAAAGCTCACTTGGAACTTCTCTAAGCAAAAGATGCATTATTAGAGGCAACAGATTACTGACTAGTTAGGGAGGAAAACTCTCAGCCCTTTTCTCATACTAACGCATTTAATTCTCACAGCAATTTTTAAAGTGGTAACTATTGTTATACCATTTTATAGATGAGAAAACTAAGACACAAGTTTATACAGGTAGTAAGTGGCAGAGCCAGGATTTAATCTTCGACAATCTAGTTCTAGCATTTATGCTGCTAATTACCATTCTTATCTTCCTGGGAAGGAGAGACTGAGTTGATTGAGGGGCCAAGTGTTACAAGGATAGATATTCAGGGTGTTTTGTGCATGCATGCGCACGCACGTGTGTGTGTTTAAAATTACATGATCCAGTTTGAATCTCTGATGATATTTTTAATCATGTTACTAACACTGTATGCTTAAAACTGCAAATAAACTTATGGCACTGTTATTGAATAGCATTCGTTTATCTTTCTGGCAGGTGACTTAATGATAATACCAAGTTCTGAATTGAGGATACAAATTTGTAAGTGTATTATTGACTTTTATCATGCAGAACCACCAAAGAAGCATATTACAGGTAAAGTTTTCAATAGTCTTTCAGTAATAACTTATGTCTTTATAAAACAGAACAGTCTTTCTCATTTCTCTTTGAACTTGGAAAGACAGAGTGGGATCATAAATGCAACACATTGGGCTTCCCTGGTGACGCAGTGGTTAAGAATCCACCTGCCAATACAGGGGACATGGATTCGAGCCCTGATCTGGGAAGATCCCAGATCTAGGCCACAACTACTGAGCCTGCACTCTAGAGCCCGTGAACCACAACTGCTGAAGCCCACACGCCTAAAGCCCATGCTCTGCAACAAGAGAAGCCACCACAATGAGAAGCCCATGCACTGCAACGAAGAGTAACCCCCGCTCGCCACAACTAGAGAAAGCTCGCGTGCAGCAGTGAAGACCCAATGCAGCCAAAAAAAAATTAATTAAATAAATAAATTTTTAAAAATAAATAAATGCAACACATCAAAATAGTTCTTTCGGTAGTCTCAAACTCTTCAGTCATTTTAAACAAAAAAATTTATGTATTTTTTTCAACTTTAGATTTTTACTCTGATGCTAAATATAACAGAATTTTTAAAGTCATACCCAAGTTAGCTTAATTATAATTATTACTATTAATGTTATTTAATACTGTTGATAGTATTATTTATTATTTTCTAACATTTATAATTATTCATAATATCTGTCCCACCCAACTGGATGTCAAATTCCTAATGCTAATAACATTCTCTACCATATTTGGAAAAAGAGTTCTGCATGTTACAGCTAAGAGATCATAATATATAATGATAAAATGAGTCACACTGAAATGGGTGGTATCAAGATAGAGGGCACTTGCAATGTAGAGGATATAATATTACTTAGGACATACTTCCTACCTTCGTAGTTTCTGTAATTCATAATCAATCTAGGAAAGGAGAGAAGATATACATTTTTAAGTTATATGTTCCTTTAGATGGGTGGCAACAAGACTCTGGTAGAAAAGAAAGCTAACTTATGAATAGGGGAAAATGGGAGGACATCTGAAGTAGAGAAATGAGTAAAGAAATTATTAACTGTCAGATTCGAGCTACTGATGAGATAAAGAGGAGGAAGTGTTTGGTAGATAGTAGACATTGGATACTAAAAGCAGAGACCAGAAATACAGGTTTGGAATTCACCCAAATAGAGATGAAAATTGAAACCATCAAGGTGCTTGAGTTTTCCAGGAGATAAAGCATGTAAGCAGCAAGGGACCAAGAACAGCAAAATGGAGAGTGCCCATATTGACATCTGGGGAAAAACAAGACAAAACAAAAAACAATCCAAAGGAACTGGCAATGAAGGAAGATTCAGAGAGGAGGAGGAAAAGCTAAAGACTGCCATGTCTTGTGTGCCAGTGAATGAAATGTTTGATGAAGGAAGTAGTGGTCTCTGTCAAATACTGTAGAGGCTTCTGTAATTGAGGAATGAAAATGCCAACTGATGTGATTTCTGAAAAGTTGTAGTTCATTTTTGGCAGATCTATTTCCATAAAGTGGTCAGGGCAGATACAGGACTAAAGAATGAGAGGATTGTGAGAATAGAGGCAGTGAATGCAGACATATATATTAAAATCAGATGGAGAAGAAAAAGAAGGAAGATGGAGAACAATTCAACTGGTAGCAAAATCAAAGAAGATATTTGGTTTTATTATTTATAATTTTTAGGATAGGGAAAAATGAAGTTTTCCCCTATAGGCAGGGGAATAAGAAGCTAGTACATGGAAAGTTGGAGGGTGAAATTCCCAAAGAAGGCATGAGAGAATGGAATTAAGAGCACAAGCTTAGGGTTAACCTAGGCAATATATACACAGTCTTTTTAAAATAGAAAGAAAGGGAGACAAATGATATATAAGATATGACAGAGGAGTTAAGGTGCAGAGAAGTGAGGTTGATCTTAATTTGACCAGGCTCTAAAAATTGGGAATCTTAGGCAATGCTCTCACTAAGCTGTCACACAGTTGGTTTCAGGTGATGGGGATGGCTGGATAGCTGGGACCACAGCTGAAAAGTCCTCAGTAGACCAGTTTTAAGAGACACAGCCCTGGAAACAGGAATCAGGTCCATGAGCCTTAATATTACTATATCCTTCTGTAGAAATGTAAACTCAATATATAAAGATACAGTAAGTATAAAGTACATTTTGGTTGGTCCATGCATACGACAGGCTATTATGCAAATAAAATCATGATTTGGGAAAATATAGAATGAGAAAAGGCTTACAATAAAATCTTTAGTGGCTGCAGTTGAATGTAAAATTCTGCATATAGTATATTGTTAAAGTTATATGCATACATTAAAAATATCAGTAAGAAATATACCAGATTTACAATAATCTGTAACATAGTAGCTGCTTAACAGATATCTATTGATCAAAAAAAAAAAACCAAAATATACGAGAATGATAAGATTGTTCTCTCTGGATGGTGAAACTATGCAACTTGTGGTTTTCTCTTTATATTTTTTAAATGCCTTAAGTGAGTAGCTAAGGCCTTACCATAGAGAACCCATCACAGGAATGGACAGATCCTGGTCCAGGGCTAAAAATCAAATTCAGAAAGACAAGACAAACTGACAGACATCTCAGAACTATGGCAAAGTTAAAGAATCTAGTTGGTCTCAAAAGTCAAGAAGTCAGGGAGGTAGATAAGTATATCACTAAGAGAGAAAATAGCTGCGTCTCACGTGAGCAGGTACCCTCTGCTGTGTATTTAATCTCTCTAGTTGAGTGTAGTTGGTCAGGTACCTGTGCAGCTGTATCAAAGGAGAGGTGGTGTTTCTCACAGGCACTACAGAAGAAGGAAATTATTATAAGACATGTTGCCAAGAATCAAACTTCCCTAAAATACCATTATATTCACTAGCATTTATCAGAACAGCATTATATTTTCACCTCTTCTTTCATCACCAAATTACGTAATTATGGTCCCTTGAAAGCACTAAAGTAATGTATTGACTTGAATAGTGAAAATATTTAGTATTTGTAATCATGCCATTTTCCTTTATGGAAAGGTATATCTAGAGAAAAGAAATATTGTTCTTTTTTAGAATTTAAGATATGCCTCCAACTCTGCAGTCCTATTTCAAATGCTACACCAGGGATCAGCAAACTATGGACCCCAGGCCAAAATTGGCCCTCTGTAAATAAACTTTTATTAGAACACAGCCATGCCCACTTATTTTTGTATGGTTTATGCCTGTTTTCATGCTATGGTAGCAGAGTTGAGTATTTGAGAGAGAAATCTTATAACCTGCAAAGCCTAAAATACTGATACCTGGCCTTTTATAGAAGTTTGCCAATCCCTGTGCTACACCATTTTAACATACTGTACACCGTTTTAAAGTTTTTGTTGTTGCTGTTGTTTAATGTTTACTCATTCTTTTGTTTAATGTAGATGATTACTATGTGAAATAATTGTACATATTTATTCACTAATTGTTGTTAGGTTACCAGCAGGCTAGTTCATCATATAAGATTAAAATGGCTGAAGTTGGAGGATTGGCAAAAACAATGGTCCAGTCATTGGTGTTGCTTGAAAATCAACTTGTTGAGAAACTTTGGGTACTTAAAACTCTACAACATCTCTCAACTTCTGGTTTGTATATTATTGTACATATTTGAACACTTCATTCTCAAATATTTTTGTTTTTATCTAGTAATGTCAAGACTGTACAGCATAAATAATTTTAAAATTTATTTTCAGAAGTGAATTGTACTTTAATGGTGAAAGCACAAGCAGCCAGTGGAATCTGTGCTCACCTCAATGACCCAGATCCCTCTGGACAGCTTCTATTTCGTTCATCTGAAATACTTTGGAACTTATTGGAAAAATCTTCAAAAGAAGAAATCATACAACAGCTTAGTAACTTGGAATGTTTGCTGTAAGTATATGTGGTTAGATAGGGATTTTTAACCTTAAAACAACAGCCAGTGACATAACTAAAAATTTTTTTTAAATTTATGTTCAGTTAGGCTTTTGATTCATGTAATGGCTATGTTTCAGGACATTTTTTTGTACCATGGTATAAATGCATCTGCACAATAACAAGTCTTTTTTTTTTCTATGTGGAAGGCTTTTAAAGTAGCTTGTTAACAAAACTAAATTATGTCCTTGAGTATGTATAAAGTAAAATTAGATATTTAAAAGAACTATTTCCTTTGTTCATTCAGTAAACCTATTTTTGAGTACTTACTGTCTTCCAGATTCTACAGTAAGCATTAGCAATAAAATGAGTGAGCCTTTAAGTTACTTATTCATATATTCATCAAATAATTATTGTCTGCTCTGTGCCAAGTTCAGTACTAGGCTGTGGAAATACAACTGAAAACAATACAGAAATGGTCTCTGCTTTCATGGCACTTGTATTATATTAAGAGAGAGAGACAACTAAATAGGCAACTAAAAGACAGCATACTAAATGTTATGAAAGAGATTACTGCAAGGTCCTTCATGTTCTCCCGAAGATGGTGGATCAGCACAGTTTTGTTTGCAAGTGACTGAACCCCCAACCCAACTGATTTAAACCGAACAGGAAATTTTATGGGCTCATGTAACTACAAAGTCAAGGATAAAACTGCTTTCATGTGCAGCTGTATTCAAGGCTCAGCAAATATCAGGACTTGGGCCCTCTTCATCCCTCTGCACTATTTTCCACTGTGTTGGCTTTAGTCTCAAGATCCATATGGTAAGACCTACGAAGTCTAGCTTCACATAATCACAACCCCAAACCAAGCAGAAGATAAGACTTGCTATTCCAAAAGCTCAAAGAAAATTCTTCGAATTGGGTCCCTGTTGACCCTTAGTGGTCTGGTGTTGGCCATATGCCCATTTCAGAGTGAGTTACAGTGACAGAAAGAAGGAATGCTCCAACTCGCTTCCTTTTAGTTGAAGGCAGCTTCACAAGACCAAAAGTGGGTAAAGAGCGAATGCCTAAATAAAAATAAGGGTACTGTTATCACAAGAAGGGCAAGCGGCTCCTAGAAGATAAAGCAACAAATGCCCATTGTACAGGGAACCCGACCCAGACTTGGAGAGTTAATCAGCACTTCCTAATAAACCCTAATCTGGTATCTGAATGATAAATGTGACTAAGCAACACAGGAGTTCTGCATGCAGAGAGCATCCTAGACAGGGGAACAGAAGTGAAAGAAGAATTTAGCAAAATCAAAACATTGAAAGAAATTCAATATAGTGAGAGCAAAAAGTACAGGGTAGAATAGTGAGAGATGAAGCTAACAATGTTAGCAGGGACTGTAACATGAAAGGCCTGATAAGCCTTGGTAGGGAGGTAGGACTTTATCCTAAGAACAAAGAAAAGCCTTTAAGTATCAGTAATTTTAAAAAGGAAAATGATGTGATTGAATCTTTATTTTAGAGCAGTCACTTTGACCACCATGTATAGACTGGACCGAGGAATTCTTATCTAGTCCCTCAGTGAACTAGAGGCAGATTTGTAAAGATAGAAAAGATTAGAAATATTTTGAAATGAGTAGTAAAATGTAAAAAGGGAGATTTTGTTGGTAGACACTTAGGTGGTATTTCCATAGAAATATGGCTTTAAAGGTATGGTTTCACTTTTTAGGGCTTTGAAGAAAGTATTTAAAAATCTGTTTACAAGAGGTCTTAGTCATTACGATCGTCAGCTTAGAAATGACATATTAGTGATCACAACAATTATATCTCGAAATCCTGGAGCACCAATGATTGTAAGTATGAATCAAACTGCATTTTAATTCTAGTTGTGGAAGTGGTGGGTGTGTGCAGGGGAGGGAGTCCTGAACTATGTTGTAAGATTTATGCACTTTGTTGTAATGCCAAATTATATTGTAATGTCATTATGGTCACCAGTATACTTGCACTCTGCCAGTTCTTCTTTGCATCCCTTTGGAAGGTTGAGATCCTCCTCATGTATTATAATTTACTCACAAATATAATTTACTCAGCTGGGCATAAGACCTAAATAGACATTTCTCCAAAGAAGACAAACAAATGGCCAATAGGCACATGAAAACATCCTCCTCATTGCTAATTATTAGAGAAATGCAAATCAAAACTACCATGAGGTACCACCTCACACTGGTCAGAATGGCCATCATTAAAAAGTCTACAGAAAAACAGGGATTTCCCTGGTGGTCCAGTGGGTAAGGCTCTGTGCTTCCGATACAGGGGGCCCAGGTTCAATTCCTGGTCAGGGGTTGGGGAACTAGATCCTGCATGCATGCCATGATGAAGAGTTTTCATGCCACAACTAAGAGGTCTGCATGTCACAACTAAAAAGATCCTGCATGCCGCAACTAAAGATCCAGCATGCCCCAGTGAAGACCCCATGTGCTGCAACTAAGACCCAGGGCAGCCAAAATAAATAAATATTTTTTTTTAAAGTCTATAAAAAACAAATGCTGGAGGGGGTGTGGAGAAAAGGGAACCCTCCTACACTGTTGGTGGGAATGTAAACTGGTGCAACCACTATGGAAAACCCTATGGAGGTTCCTCAAAAAACTAAAAATAGAGTTGCCATATGCTCCAGCAATCCCACTTCTGGGCACATATCAGACGAAGCTATAATTTGAAAAGATACATGCACCCCTGTGTTCATAGCAGCACTATTTACAATAGCCAAGACAAAAACAGATGAATGGATAAAGAAGATGTGGTACATACATACAATGGAATACTACTCAGCCATAAAAAAGAATGAAATAATGCCATTTGCAGCAACATGGATGGACCTAGAGATTATCATACTAAGTCACATGGAGAAAGACAAATACCATATGATATCACTTATATGTGGAATCTAAAAATGACACAAGTGAACATATCTATGAAACAGAAACAGACTCACAGATATAGAGAACAGACTTGTGGTTGCCAAGGGGGAGGGGGTGGAGGAGGGAAGGATTGGGAGTTTGGGATTAGCAGATTATTATATTATATATAATTATATATTATATATTATATATAAACTTATATATAGGATGGATAAACAGCAAGGTCCTACTGTACAGCACAGGGAACTATATTCAATATCTTATGATAAACCATAATGGAAAAGAATATGAAAAATAATATATATATGTATAACTGAATCATGTTGCTGTACAGCAGAAATTAACACAACATTGTAAATCAACTAGACTTCAATAAAATTAAAAAAAACAAACCAGTCATGGAATTTATACTGCAAATGGAGAAAACGTCCTACGTAGCTTCCTAGTCAAGGTTGCAATGTGTAGGTGGGCCTATGTTTCTGTAGAAGCCCCTGGTCAGTCAATAAATTCTCATTAGCATCCTTGCAAACATTCAGGTGAATTTCATGAATGTGAGTCAATAGGAATAACATCTTCACATTTTAAAGAAACCATATGGATCTTAAAGTAGTAGGAATATATAGTTGCAAGCTCAAAAGCCCAAGGTTTGTCCCTATAAATTCTCCCTAATGTCCAAGTCCAACTAGGATATCTCTGTCAGGAATGAGTTCCCTCATGCTGAAATGATTTCTGGTCATTCTTCAGGGCTTTTCATGTTAAGTAGGAATTGTTTGTTGTCTCTTGACCAAACCTTTGACATATTTGAGAGTGGTTGGGGTCAGGGTGGGGAGCCAGGGGGTGTTTAAGAAGAAAAGCTGTTGAAAATAACTGTTTTCTTCCCTTCTTTCATCCCTTGAAGGTATAGATAATGAATTACATAAGTTAATTTTAGCAGTACGTTTTGGGTTGTTACCAAATTTTAAACAGTATCTTGTAAAATATTCATAGAATAATATATTTCTTAGAACCTACAGAAGTAAGTTTAATATTAAATAAATTACAAGTTTATCTGGCTATATGCTTTTATTTTCTTGCTTTCATCCCTTATTATTAGTGCTTTATGAACTCAGATGAATGACAAGGAGAGTCTGATTAAAGAACACCTACATAGGGCTTCCCTGGTGGCGCAGCGATTGAGAATCCGCCTGCCGATGCAGGGGACACGGGTTCGTGCCCTGGTCTGGGAAGATCCCACATGCCACGGAGCGGCTGGGCCTGTGAGCCATGGCCGCTGAGCCTGCGCGTCCGGAGCCTGTGCTCCACAACGGGAGAGGCCACAACAGTGAGAGGCCCGCATACCGAAAAAACAAAACAAACACCTACATATTAAGTAAATATGGGCATCTCTAACTCAATTTCCATATAATTAATTCATCCTTCTGTTTATTTTCTGTATTTATATTAGGAGTGCGGCTTTACCAGGGATTTGATATTATTTGCAACCTTTAATGAAGGTAAAAACCATAAAACTTTCAACTGATAATTATCTTAATGAGTCATACATCATTTCAGCTTTTATTTTACTCTTCCTTTTTTTTCCCCCTCACAGTTAAAAGCCAAAATCCTTTGGTAAAAGGTCTTAAGTTTTCTAATTCCTATGAAGATTTTGAGTTGAAGAAATTGCTATTCAATATAATTGTGACCTTTTGTAAAGATTTATCTACTATACAGGTAAAAAGTAATCAATAAAAATTAAAATTGTCTCACTTTGTAGTATAACTTTTTAAAAGCCACAGCTGCAAATCATCATCAGCCCGTATATTTACCATAGAAGGTAACAAACTTGTATTCACTGGAATTTCACTTTTTCAAAATTTCTCTTATCTACTAATGAACAGTGAATTTACCTAAATTTAAACCACAGAAACCAAGGAAAAGCAGGAGAACCATGGAGATTTATTTATATATTTAGAGCTCTTGAATAAGAGAACATAAACTGAAAGAAAATCCATATAGGCCCACCCAGCCTAATAGTCTGTCTTTGACCTTAGTAATGAGGGATGATTTAATGCTGGAGGAAATTGCTCATCTCTATGCTGCCCATCTAAAACTGTATGAACCTGCTTTTTCTCCACACAAATCTAACCTCCTTATGTACATATTTTTATTACCCATGAATTATCTTAATACTTTATATTCTATATAAAGCATGGTGTAATTTGAAGAGCACTGGAAATGAATTTCACTTCTGTCTTATCGCCTACTAGCTGTATGGCCTTGGCAAAGTCACCTAAACTTTCTGAGGCTCAGCTCCTCCTTCTGTTGTGAGACTGAGATAAAGGCTTTGTAAACTATAAAGCAACAGAAAAAAATATACTAATTACTAACAATTCCATTAGTTTAGTTATTACTGCATTAATTGAAATTTCATTTTAGTCTTAAAACTCTTTCAAGTTCCAAGGGAGGATTCATTCTATCAATTTCATTAGTGATAATATAAACGTGGTAATAATATGATGGTTAAGGTTTTAGTCAGGTGGAATCCAGTGCTGTTGCTTTCTAGCAAAATGATCTTGAATACATAGTTTAGCATCTCTAAATTCCAGTTATCTCAACTTCAAAGTGGGGAAAACACCTATCTCGTGGAATTATTATGAGGATTAAAAGAGCTAAAAACAATTTTTTTTGGTAATGCCACTTTGAAGAATATACTAAAAAATGCTCAGAAAAAAACTGTCTTTACAGTTATAACCTTATTATTCATATCAAAAACGTATACTCCATAGAAGTTAAATGTATCTTCCGAAATGTAATATAGAAAATCATTCAATAGAATATGGTTTATTATTATAGTGGAGTATTATATAACTATTAAAGTGACAGATAAAAAGTTAATAAAATTTACACTATAGTTTATAAACCAATTTTATTTGACAACAGAGTCAAATGGCACAAAGACTGATAAGCTTCTTAAAGTACTATGTGAGCAATGGAATCAACTAATTTTTTTTCTGTCAAATGTTTGTTTGCGGCTTAGTAATGGTAGTAATGATAAATATGTGTACTATTATTTGCAGTTCACAGAGTATTTCAAAAAAATTATCCACTTACTACTTACAGCAGTGCTAGAACTAATTGTTATTCTTGTTTTCTCACTTCTAAATCTTGTGTTCTTTCCATGTGGAATAGTAGAAAATTTAGAAAAATTCATAGATATTATTGTGAAAAAATCTTTGTAGAATAATGCCAGATGAAAAGAAAATTGAATAGAATATAGCACATGGTGTGTTACTATCTTGTGAACCATAAATATATATCAATCAGAATCAGCTATAATATTAACTTGATTGTCATATTATAATAGCTTTGCATTTTTGTTTTATTTTTATTGACATCATGGATTCAATACAGTTTTAAAATTCTTGGCATGTAATTAACTATGGCTTGTGATCTGACTGGTATTCACTGGATAGAGTATTTATATAAGTTCTGTTGGCCTATGCTTAAAAATAGCCATAGTATATTATCATAACTTCAGACAAAATTGATTTCTTAAAGTATGTACACAGCTGAGTCTCTGAAATGTTTCCTTTAAGAAACAAAAGTAAGGAAGACAGAAATAGCCACCAGTTTATTTGCTCTAAATTTTCGACTCTTGTGGTTTTATCATAAGCAGGAGGTAAACTACTTATATAAGCAGCATAGATTAAAAAACCTAATAGTTATTTTATATTATTGTCAGCCATAGAGTGCATATTCCAGAAAGGGAGATCAGAGTGAACTGTTGTTATTTGTGAGTTTGGTTTTGGGTTTTTTAATTTTTGGTACTTAACATAGCTTGGAATCTTTAGGAAGAAAGTATTTTGAAATGATCATCAATAACACATCAAATTGGAAATCTTTTATTAAATTTTCTTAGATTAAATAAAATTGTTTTAAATATGTTTCTAACAGTACTTTTTGCCCTTTCTCATAGCTATTAATTGATGGCAAAGTTATTTTGGCTTTGCTTACCTATGTTAAAAAGCCTGAGAAACACAAAATAGTTGAATGGTCTGCAGCACAGTATGAAGAATTACAACTGCATGCAATTGCCACTTTGTCATCAGTGGCTCCTTTTTTAATAGACGAGTACATGTTGTATCAGGGAAATGCTCATGTCCTTGCATTTTTAGAATGGTGTGACAGTGAAGGTAAGTGGCCTTTCAGATTCCTGTCAAAATTCTAATCTACATATTTCAACTGAATGGTGGTGTAGAAAAAGAAATACAGTTAAAAGGAGAACCAACAATGTAGATCTGGCCTTCTGTGATCTTAATGTGTTTAAATGGTGTTTTATAGACCTGGAGTCTATCATACAGAGTGAAGTAAGTCAGAAGGAGAAAAACAAATACCGTATGCTAACACATATATATGTAATCTAAGAAAAAAAAATGTCATGAAGAGATTAGTGGTAGGACTGGAATAAAACACAGACCTACTAGAGAATGGACTTGAGGATATGGGGAGGGGGAAGGGTAAGCTGTGACGAAGTGAGAGAGTGGCATGGACATATATACACTACCAAAAGTAAATTAGATAGCTAATGGGAAGCTGCTGCATAGCACAGGGAGTTCACCTCTGTGCTTTGTGACCACCTAGAGGGGTGGGAGGGAGGGTGACGCAAGAGGGAAGAGATATGGGAACATATGTATATGTATAACTGATTCACTTTGTTGTAAAGGAGAAACTAACACACTATTGTAAAACAGTTATACTCAAATAAAGATGTTAAAAAGAAAAAAGAAAAAAAAGAAAAAAAAATGGTGTTTTAAGGAAAAAAGCCTGAGATTTCATTTATAGTTAGACATTAGTAAATGTTAGCTATAGTTGATGCATACCTTTCAGTAAAATAAATCATTCATATAAACTGATTTAAATTTTTACATTATTAGGCCTATCCAATAATTATACTGTCCTGTAATATTTTAATTAGTCATTCAACAAATATTTATTGAATGCCTACTAGTAACCATATATTGTTTTAGTTACTAACGAAACATTTATGTTCAAAATAAATGAAGTCCATACCTTCATGGAGCTTCAGATCTAGATCTCTAGCCACATGTAGTCTGCCAAGTTAGCAGAGCCCTAATTAGTATGAATATTTCATTTCAATTCTGATAATTCTTAGAAGGGAAATAAAAAATACATTCTTTTTTTAAAAAAATTATAAGTAAGATACTGTATTCTTCTCTGGTAGTAACTTTGCTCTGGAAATAATTTTGTATGGTACATTTTCATTAGATCAAGAATAGCACTCATCCATGAGGAAGAAAAAATTGTAGCTTATTTTTATTCTCTAGTTTTTAATATGCTGAGTTACTAAATTTAGTCATGTTAAATTACTGTGCATTAAGTAAAACAATTTGCCTGTCTCTCCTTTATATTATTTATGTTTACAGAAGTCTATAAGGCAAAAAAAAAAAGGAAATTCTGCCTAACAAGAAGAAGCCTGATAGCTAACAGTTATTGAGTACCTACTATGTGATAGGCCTTAACCCCCTCAGCAGTATTAAACCATTTAGGCCTCACAACAAATCTAGGAGTTATAGGTTCTATTATTAGCCCTGTTGGTCCGTGGGTAGAACTCAGTCAGAGAAGTTAAATAACTTGTTCCTTGCCACATAGTAAGTGATTTAATGCAGGCAGTCTAGTTCCAGAATCCACATTTCTAAACCTATACACACTACTGAGAACAGTATATTGAACTTTTTTTTTTAGCCTTAAACAAAAAGCTACTTCTAAAAGAACCTTTCAAAGAAAACATATTATAACGAAGAAAGAGAGCTTGCCTTGTTATTTATCAAGACTGACCATAAAGCTATAGTAATTAAAATTGTATGGTACTTGACCAGGCATAAACCAGTGGAATGGAATATATGGGAGGTTGGCATCATCAGAGATGATATTGCCAATCAATGAGAGAAGGATGGTGCTCCGGCAGTTGGCCCTCTGTGCGAAAAAATAAAAATTAGATCCTTTCAATTTGTTTAAAAAAGTCAATTGCAAAATGAATTAAAGCCCTAAATGCAAAAAGTTAAACTGTAAAAATCTTAGAAGAAAACATGGGAAATTATCTTTATGATAACAGGGTAGAAGCAGACTTTTTAAATACAGAAGAGCTTAAACTATAAAAAAGATTATTAAAGATTATTAAATGTATTTACTGTAACACAGAAATATCTGTATGACAAAATCTGAATAAGATAACAATCTATAAATTGAGGGAAGACATTGACTCACCACTCTGACTGATAAACGATTAGAATTCAGGTTCATAAAGAATTCCTACATATCGAAAAGAAAATAACTCAGTAGAGAAATAGGCAAACAATAGAGATTGCCAAGAAAATTCTTCAAAATTTTTGGAGAAAATCTCAAATTTTCAAAAAAAATTAAAAGACACTCAACCCCACTGGTAATCAGAGAAATGTAATTGCTCTGCAAATTAAGATAACAATGAACTACCATTTCACATTTAATAGATTGGGAAAAATCTATTTCTTATACATTGTATCCATATAACCACTTTGGGGAACAATTTGGCAACTTTAATAAAATTCTATGTGTGTATATGATTCTGGTGTCACAGGCAAAACACTTCTCAGTGGGAACAAGAGGACATGAACTAGAATGTTCATTGTAGCAATTTGTACTAGTGAATGGATAAACTGTTATTTATAAACTTATGTGGAAAGCAGTTAAAACTGAGTGAGCTAGATCTACTTGTAACAATGTGAATAATTTTAAAAATACAATGTTGAGTAACAGAAACAAGTTACAAAAGATACATACAATAATGATACATTTGAGTAAAATTTAAAAACACATATTTCTGTACTGGAAATAGAAAGAGGAGGGGGATGGAATCATATTTACTTCTCTAAAAAAAAAAACCCTAAATTATGACAAAATTTTAACATCTCTTTAAACTTATATAGATATAAAAGATGTCTAATCTAAATTTCTTGATGTAAAGTAACTATTAATATTTCTCTACAGATTCTTTCTTTAGTCACGGGAACAGTTTTCATGGTACAGGTGGCCGTGGAAACAAGTTTGCCCAGATGCGTTACATTTTAAGACTCTTGAGAGCCATGGTCCACCTTGAGCATGAGACCATAAACAAGGATCTTTGTGAAAAGAGAGCAATTCAGCAACTGATAGGTAAAAACATAACATGTTTGTGTCCTGATGAAAGTAGAATGTTTATAAATTAGAACTTTTGTTTGAAATGTTTTTCTACACATTTATTTTGTCCTATAGCTGACAAACTCCTGAATATTTTCTTGATTTTTGTTTCATACTGTTGCTATAAATTAGTTTGTCTTTACTGAAACATCATGATCACTTATTCTTTAAACATTTATTTACTTAATTCCGATACCGTTTCATTTAGGATTATCTTTATCTTTTTTTTTTTTTTTTTTTTTTAATGGGCTAGTGTTATATTTCACTCTTCTAGGAGTAAGATCACCACTTTTTGGCCAGGCCTTTTGGAGTCATTTTAAAAGAGGATAACATTACATTTTCCAGTGCATTTGACATTACCAGAACACTGGTACGCTGGTGTATACAGAAATGTACATAGGTTTTCTGATGTGAAATATCAGGATATCCTTAATTTTCAACTTAAAGAGTTGACTGTGCTAAGTCACTTTATCTCCAACATACATAACATGCGAGCTCAGTGTAAAATTCAGAACCCCTAAGCAAAAGCTTTCTACCTTTTGTTATTTAAAAAAATAAATAGTTCTCTGGCCCTAATCTTTCCTGACTTTGAGAAGTAAGAGCTATATTTGTCATGTCCATGTTCAGTGACTGCCTCATGAGTAGGTGATATAATTTGCTGGATGTCAATTAATTACAAATGTTTACTCAAAAACTCTTCTACCTGTTCAGTGCCTGCTCTTCCATCATTAGTGGATTGGGGTGTGCCCTCTAATAATAATACTAGTAAGCAAAATGAGGATATTGAAAAGGGGGCTAGGCAAAAACATTCACTTTTTTGATGAGTTTACTGGGGGATGACCAAACCAAAAATGTTTCAAAATTTTATTGTGAATGACATTCCATCAGTGTAAGTGGCTATTTTCAAGTCTTTTAAAAGTTTGATTGGAAGGAGAGCTTTTTTGATTGGAAGGAGAGCAACATGGGAATATTGCTACCTAAGTTGTTGAAGATGCCTTCGAGTGGACATAAGGAGATGATGCAGGAAGAAGTACAGGAATAGAAAACGTACTTAGGGATATCTTCCACCTTTGCTGAA
Organism: Kogia breviceps; assembly: GCF_026419965.1. NCBI lineage: Eukaryota > Metazoa > Chordata > Mammalia > Artiodactyla > Physeteridae > Kogia > Kogia breviceps. The sequence goes on from NC_081318.1 coordinate 54,395,790, forward strand.
GATTGACCCTGTTAACCACAAGGACAAGAAGAGATGAGGCAAAGCTATGATCAGGCATTTTGGTCATATATTTGCAAAGGCACACATCTTTGCCTCATGAAACTGCATATTTTTAAACAGTTTTGTTTGCTTGGTGAAGTATCAGGTTGTTAAGGGCTTCTTTTAATGACACACCATTAATTATGTACTAGAAATTCTATATATATGGGGCTACTGATTGTTTTGGGAGCCCAAAGAATCCATTTATCACCTTCTGTCTACAGCTTCTAGGAAACCATACAATGAAAATAGCCCTTTTAAAAATAGTTTTTCTAGTTGAAATTTTATAAGAAAGAATTTCAGAACAGTAACTGATCAAAATAAAAACACAATGTTCAATAACTTTACATTCTTTAACTTTTTTCAAATCAGGAATCTTTAAAAATACAATAAGCAAGTATAATGATAAGGAAGAGGCCATTCTTTTGGAAATTCAATCTGATATTTTACTTATTTTATCTGGTCTTTGTGAACATCATATTCCTAGGAAGGTATGTATGCCTGTGAATCAGTTTTGTTCAGATCTCTCAATCACATAACACTATGAAATTTTTCTTAGTAAATGTCCATAAATGTTGGTGTTTTTTAAATCTTATAAAGATTTAATATTCTTTTTTAAGAGTATAATTACAAACAGTAAAGTATATAGATCTTAAGTATTTAGTTTGATAGGTTTTGACAAATGTATATATCCATTTAACCAATATTGTAATTAAAATATAGAATATTTTTTATCTCCCTGTAAAATTCTTTCATGCCGCTTAGCAGCCATGCCCCCACTTGCCTATAGGCAACCACTTTTCTGATTTCTATTCCCATAAATTAGTTCTGCCTATTTTTTAACTTTATATGAATGGAATCACATAATTATTAGTTCTGGTGTCTATCAGCCAGCACCATATTTCTGAAGTATATCCATGTTGTTGCATGTATCAATAATTCATTCCTTTTTATTGCTGAATAGTATTGTATGAATACAACAAAATTTGTTTCTCTATTCCCTTATTGATAAACACTTAGGTTGATTCCATTTGGGACTACTATGTTTAAAGCTTTAATTAACATTCTTGTACTAGTCTTTTTGTGGACATAATGCGTTCATTTCTCTTGGATAAAAACCTAGGAGTGCAACTAATGGATCATAAGATACGTGTATGTTTTGAAGAAACTAGCAAATAGTTTTCCAGAGTGGCTGTACCATTATAAATGATGTTTTGGGTTTGAATTGGGTTCATACCTAAAACTAAAAGTTAGAAAAAGAGCTTAATTCCCTCTGATCTTTTTAATGCCATAGCAAACTCTGAGTCTCAGAGATTAATAACTTAAATAGCAAGACATAGATTTGGAAAGATAAAAATTAAAAATTATGAAGGTTTCAATAGAGTGATTTGAGGGAGAGGCAAAAAGAAAAGTCAACACATACTTAGCTCCAAGCTCTGGTGGAACTTCTTATATTCTATCACCCTGCGCCTGTGTTCTTCTGGAAAATACTCATAGTCTTGCTTACTGGGAACCAGAACTGAATGAGAAGACAATAGGAAAGGTACTTGGTAACAGACAAATATTAATTGGTGATAACATGACATAAATTATTAAAGGTTTTAACTGCTATTTATAAATTTATTTCTCTCTTGGGAACATTGGAAAATCTTCCATGATAGAATTTTAACCCCTTAAATTAGTTGTTGCTATCTAGTACTCATCTGACATGATGTTAGATTACATTCATTACAATGTGGAAGAAAACCATGGGATAAGTCTTATGGTTTATTTTTTTTTTTAAAGAAAGAGAAAGGGAAAAAATATAAAGGGGCATTAAGCTGGCATGTTGATTGATATCCTCTCTAAAATGACTAGCTTTAAAATAATTTGTCTTAAATTCCTGAGAACAAGTGAGTACAAATTTGAAAAAAAAAATTGTATTAAAGTACTATTTTCCTAAAAATGTTGTTGTATTTTTCTGGTAGAAAAAGTTTTAGGGGACAGGATGAAATGGGAAAGGAAAGGATTATTTATTTATTTCAAGATATACTTTTAAATAAATCTCTTAGGAAATTTTTGGAACTGAAGGAGTGGATATAATTCTTCATGTAATGAAAACAGACCCCAAGAAGTTACAGAGTGGATTAGGCTATAATGTACTTCTTTTTAGCACACTGGACAGCATTTGGTGAGTATTACTGTACCCATGTTAGACAGAATTACAGTAAAAGAAAATTACCTCTTTTGGTAGCTACGTATGCCAATTTTCTTCCCTCAAAACTACAGCAGAGAGATAAGCCTTTTTCTTTTCAGTAGTCCAGAAATGACACTATCCTTTGGAAAGTAGTCTTGTCCATCACTCAAATATAAAACCATTCTTGTATCTAAACTTAAATCCTTGTTTTCTGTGATTTGAATGCATTCCATTTTGCCCTGGCCTGGGAAAACACAAGCATCTACTATTACTCATACAATATTCTTATTCTTGAAGACTGCTGAATTCCTCATTCATCTTATCTTAAAAAGTTGAAAACCACTTGATTAGGTATTTCCTAAACAATATTGTTTCCCAAACATTTTAGCATTCCAAAGGGCAAATATATATAAATATATATATATACACATACACATACATATATATATATACACATACATATATATATATATATATATATATATATATATATATATATATATATACTACTTAACATTAATTTATGAAATTTTGTCTTGGGAAAAATTAGTTGAGTTTCCTATATCATTAACACTTAACACATTTCTTCTATTTGGGTGGAATTCATGAGAGCCACACTACAACACATTAGTTTAAAAACAAACTAACAAAAAACTCATGACTGTAGACCAAATGGACCTAAAAGATGTATGTAGAACATTCTACCAATAACAGGAGAAACATTTTTTTCAATCACTGTGATATTGTGATTTATAATTTAAAAATATGTATTTGGTCCATTTCTAGTACAGAGCTCCTAAAACTCTTGTAATTTCTTAATTAATAAGAGCAATGGGAACATCTTTTGTTACAATATTTGGTCTTTTATCCTCAGTTCCTATAATAGTTTCAGAGTAATAAAGATGAAAGTAGTATCTTTTGTTATTCATAACAAGCCGCTTTCAACTACATCTGAGTTTATGTTAATGAGGTGATTTTTGGAAAGCCCCTAGATAACCACAGGATGGGAGCCTGGTTGCCAGGGGAACTAACTATATGGTTAATTAAAGGGTTGTAACTTGCAGCTCCACCCTCAACCTCCAGGGAGGGGAGAGAGGCTGAAAATTGAGTTTAACCATCAATGGCCACTGATTTCATCAATTTCACCTACATAATGAAGCCTCCATAAAAATCCTAAACTATGAGATTGAGAGAGCTTCCAGGTTGGTGAACACTTGGAGGTGCTGAGAGAGGGCATGGAAGCTCCACGCCCCTTCCCCATATACCTTGCCCTGATCATCTCTTCCATCAGGCTGTTCCCAAGTTGGATTTTTTTTTTTTTTTTTTTTTTTTTTTTGGCTGTACGCGGGCCTCTCACTGTTGTGGTCTCTCCCGTTGTGGAGCACAGGCTCTGGACGTGCAGGCTCAGCAGCCAAGGCTCACAGGCCCAGCTGCTCTGCTGCATGTGGGATCTTCCTGGACTGGGGCACGAACCCATGTCCCCCGCATCGGCAGGCGGACTCTCAACCATTGCGCCACCAGGGAAGCCCCCAGATCATTTTATAATAAACTAGTAATCTAGTAAGTAAACTATTTTCCTGAGATCTGTGAGCTACTCTATAGCTGGTTTATCAGAAGCACAGGTGACAACCTGGACTGGAATTTAAGTTTGGGCAAGGAAAGCAGCACAGTCTTGCGGGACTGAACCCTTAACCTGTGAGATCTGATGCTAACTCTAGGTAGATAGTTTCTGAATTGAACTGAATTGTAGGACACCCAGTTAATGTCCACTGAGAATTGAAGAATTGGCTTGTGTAGGAAAAATCTACACATTTGGTGGCCCTAAGTGAAGTATTTAGAGTAGTTTTGAGAGGAGACACAGAGTTTTTTTCTTTTTTTTTTTTTTTGCGGTACGCGGGCCTCTCACCGGTGTGGCCTCCTCTTCCGTTGCGGAGCACAGGCTCTGGAAGCGCAGGCTCAGTGGCCATGGCTCACGGGCCTAGCCGCTCCGCGGCATGTGGGATCTTCCCGGACCGGGGCACGAACCTGCGTCTCCTGCATCGGCAGGTGGATTCTCAACCACTGCGCCACCAGGGAAGCCCTTTTTCTTTTTTTTTACAAACACAAATGGAGCATTCTCTAGGGTAAATCACATGTAAGGGCATAAAACAAGTCTTGACAAATTTAAGACTGAAATCATTCCTTTCTGACCACAACTGAATACAACTAGAAATCAATAACAAAAGGAAACCAGAAAAACTCACAAACGCATGGAAATCAGACAACACACTCTTGAACAACCATTGGGTCAAAGACAAAAATAAAAGGGAAATTAGAAAATTTCTCAAGAAAAACTAAAATGAAAACACAACATACCTAAACTCACGTGATACAGCAAAAGCAGCACTAAGAGGGAAGTTTATAGTGAAAAAACCCTATGTTTAAAAAGAAGAGTCAAACATCCTAACTTTACACCTCAAGGAACTATAAAACAGAACAAACCAAGCCCAAAGTTATCAGAACAAAGGAACTGATAATAATTACAGCAGAAATAAATGAAATAGAGAATAGAAAAACTCAACAAAACCAAGAGTTGCTTCTCTGAAGAGATAACAAAACTTTTTTGAAAATTGACAAAACTTTAGCTAGACTAAGAGAAAAAGAAGACTGAAATAAAAGTATAAATGAAAGAGAAGACATCACAACAGATAACACAGAAATAAAAATCATAAGGGACCATTATAAACAACCATCTGCCAACAAATTGGACAACATAGTAGAAATGGATAAATTCCTAGAAATATACAATGTACTGAGACCGAATCAAGAGGAAATAAAAAGCCTGAACAGGCCAATAACAATAAGGAGATTGAATCAGTAATCAAGAACCTCCCAGCCAAAAAAGCCCACATTGAGAGCTTCACATGTGATTTTTACCAAAAATTTAAAGAAGAATTATTCTGAAAGGTAGGAGAATAGGGAACACTTCCAAACTCATTTTATGAGGCCAGCATCACCATAATACCAAAGCCAGACAAAGACATCATAAAAAAGAATTGGGAGTTCCTTGGTAGTCCAGGGATTAGGACTTGGCACTTTCACTGCCGTAGGCCTGGGTTTGATCCCTGGTCAGGGAACTAAGATCCCGCAAGCCACGCAGTGTGGCCAAAAAAAAGAGACAACTACAGACCAATATCCCTGATGAACATGGAAGCAAAAATCCTCTAGAAAATATTAGTAAACTGAATTCAACAGCACATTAAAAGGATTATACACCATGACCAAGTGGAATTTATCCCTGGAAAGCAAGAATAGTTCAATATATGCATATTAGTCAATGTGATATACCACAAAAGGAGAAAAATCACATGATTATCTTAATGTATACAGAAAAAGCATTTGACAGAATTCAACACCTTTTCATGATAAAAACTCTCAATAAATTAGGTGGAGAAGGAATTTACCTCAACGCAATAAAGGCTGTATATGAAAAGGCCACAGCTAATATCACACTGAATGGTGAAAAGCTGAAAGCTTTTTCTCTAAGATCTGTATAAGGCAAGGATGCCCACTCTCACCATTTCTACTCAATATAGTACTATAAGTCCTACCCAGAGCAGTTAGGCAAGAAAAAATAAATAAATAAAAGGCATCCAAATCAGAAAGAAAAAGGTAAAATTATCTCTGCAGATGACATGATCTTATATGTAAAAAACACTAAAGACTCCACCAAAAAACTGTTAGAACTAATAAATGAATTCAGTAAAGTTGCAGGATACAAAATTAACATATAAAAATCAGTTGCATTTCTATACACCAATAATGAACTACTCCAAAAAAAGGAAATTAGGAAAACAATCACATTTGCAATTTCTAAGAATAAAATATTTAAAAATAAACATAACCAAGGGGTGAAAGACATAGTGGTACAGTCACCGTGGAAAACAGTATGGAGGTTCCTCAGAAAATGAAAGATAGAACTACCATATGATCCAGTAATCTCATTTCTGGGTATATATCCAGAAGAATTGAAATCAGGATCTTGAAGAGATAGCTTCACTTTTATGTTCACTGCAGCATTATTCACAATAGCAAAGATACAGAAACCACCCAAATGTCCATCAACAGATGAATGAATAAAGAAAATGTGGTATATACATACAATGGAGTATTACTCAGCTTTAAAAGAGAAGGAAATCCTACCATTTGCAAGAACATGGATGGACCTAGAAGACATTATGCTAAGTGAAATAAGTCATTCACAGAAGGATATCTTTTATATATAATTTCTCTTATAAAAGGCATCTAAAATAGTCAAAAGTATAGAAGTAGATAACAGTATGTAGACAGTGGAATTATGGAGTGAGGGAGGCATGAGGTGTTATCGTTCACTGGGTATAATGTTATAGTCATACAAGATTAGTAAGTTTCAGAGATCTGCAGTACAACATTGCTCATAGATCTGCTCTATAATATAGCAGCTATAGTTAAGGTAAGGTATTGTGTACTTAAACATTTGTTAAGTGCATGTATCTAGTATGTTCAGTGGTCTTGCTACTAAACAAACAAACAAACAAACAAAAATACCACAAAGGGATACAAGGAAACTTTTAGAGGTGATGAATATTTTTATTACCTGGATTGTGGTGATAGTAACACAAGTATATACATATGTGCAAACTCACCAAAGTATATATAATAATTATATGCAGATTAAAAAATTCCAGTTATACTTCAGTAAACATGGGGTGGGAGGAAACTCTGATGAATATTACTTTCCATAAGATGAAGTAACTAGATTTATCCCCTGCAAATTCTCTGTTTATATAGAGAGCAGGAATACTCAGCTCTCTTCCAGATACACATAGACAATGGGGCTAATCAACTATCTAGTTTCTTTTTCACTGCAGAGAAGAGAGGGATATAATGATAAAATGATAACCTGATCTTAGGTTTCAACAGCAAAGTCTTATTGACCAAAGTGCTGTATTAAGCATAGTAAAAAATTTAGAGATGAATATTAATGAGTACCATCCTTACTGTCTACCAGTACATTGGCATTCAGTGGTTACTGCAGAAAATGACTTGATGTTTTATACCTTTTTTATTTAATACCTCAACAGTTATACTAAGATAAAGATAAATAGTTTTATTTATCTGTCTTTTATTACAGCACAACTCAAATCCCTTTGGCTAAGAGATAAGTAATAAGTCCAATGTTTAATTAGTAACACTGGACATCGTATCTTTTTCCTTAGGAACTTAACTGAGAGGAGTTCTTGTCTATTCATTTGCATCATGAAAGGACTTTAAATTTTATCAAAAACTTTTACTTCTATTGAGATATCATATAGTATTTCTCCTTTATTTTGTTAATGTGGTCCATCACATTGTATTCCTTGAATAAGTCTGACCTGATTACAGTGTATTATTTCTTTTTCTATGTTGTTGGATTCAATTAGCTAATATTTTTAGATTTTTTTTTTGGTACCATGTAATGTGAGTTTAATTTTCCTTTTTATTAATGTTCCATGGATGGTTTTGGTATTTAGTTTGTTTTGACCTCAGGAAACATTTTTTCTAGAAAGAGTTTGTGTAAGATTGTTTTCATATCTTTCTTAAATAATTTGTGGAATTCACTGATTAAGTCATCTGTGCCTGGAGTTCTCTTTGTAGAAAGATTCTGAAGTATAGATTTCATTTCTTTAATATGTGTGTGTCTATTAAGGTTTTCTATTCTTGCATAGGTTCTGATGTCTTTTTCTAGGCACTCATTTATTTAAGTTTTCATATTTACTCTCATAAGGCTGTTTGTAATGTCCTCTTAGGATTTTTAATGTCTGTAGGATACAAAGTGATGCTTTCTTTTCCTTTCTTGGTATTAATCATTTCTGCCTTCTCCCTCTCACTTTTTCCTTGATGGGTTTCACCAGGAGTTGATCAATATTATTAGTCTTTTTAAAGAATCAATTTGTGTGCATTATTATTTCTATTTTATTTTGTTTTATATTTAATTAATTTCTGTGGGTTTTTTTTCTTTCATTCAATTTCACCTTTTCTATTTTGTTTTTCTGGAATTTAATTTTATTTATTTTTTTATACAGCAGTTCTTATTAGTCATCCATTTTATACACATCAGTGTATACATGTCAATTCCAATCTCCCAATTCGTCATACCACCACCCCCACGCCCCTTTCGCTGTCCCCCCTTAATGTTCATATGTTTTTTCTCTACATCTGTGTCTCAATTTCTGTCCTGCAAACTGGTTCATCTGTACCATTTTTCTAGGTTCCACATATATGTGTTAATAAATGATATTTGTTTTTCTTTCTGACTTACTTCACTCTGTATGACAGTCTCTAGATCCATCCACGTCTCTACAAATGACCCAATTTCGTTCCTTTTTATGGCTGAGTAATAGTCCATTGTCTATACGTACAATATCTTCTTTATCCATTCGTCTGTCGACGGGCATTTAGGTTGCTTGCATGACCTGGCTATGGTAAATAGTGCTGCAATGAATATTGGGGTGCATGTGTCTTTATGAATTATGGTTTTCTCTGGGTATATGCCCAGTAGTGGAATTGCTGGGTCATATGGTAATTCTACTTTTAGGTTTTTAAGGAACTTCCATACTGTTCTCCATAGTGGCTGTATCAATTTACATTCCCAGCAACAGTGCAAGAGCGTTCCCTTATCTTCACACCCTCTCCAGCATTTGTTGCATGTAGATTTTCTGATGATGCCCATTCTAACTAGGGTGAGGTGATACCTCATTGTAGTTTTGATTTGCATTTTTCTAATAATTAGTGATGTTGAGCAGCTTTTCATGTGCTTCTTGGGCATCCATATGTCTTCTTTAGAGAAATGTCTATTTAGGTCTTCTGCCCATTTTTGGATTGGGTTGTTTGTTTTTTTAATATTGAGCTGCATGAGCTGTTTATATATTTTGGAGATTAATCCTTTGTCCATTGATTCATTTGGAAATATTTTCTTCCATTTTGAGAGTTGTCTTTTCGTCTTGTTCATGGTTTCCTTTGCTGTGCAAAAGCTTTGAAGTTTCATTAGGTCCCATTTGTTTATTTTTGTTTTTATTTCCATTACTCTAGGAGGTGGATCAAAAAATATCTTGCTGTGATTTCTGTCAAAAAGTGTTCTTCCTATGTTTTCCTCTAAGAGTTTTATAGTGTCCAGTCTTACATTTTAGGTATCAAATCAATTTTGAGTTTATTTTTGTGTATGGTGTTAGGGAGTGTTCTAATTTCATTCTTTTACATGTAGCTTTCCAGTTTTCCCAGCACCACTTATTGAAGAGACTGTCTTTTCTCCATTGTATATCCTTCCCTCCTTCATCATAGATTAGCTGACCATAGGTGTGTGGGTTTATCTCTGGGCTTTGTATCTTGTTCCATTGATCTATGTGTCTGTTTTTGTGCCAGTATCATAGTGTCTTGATTACTATAGCTTTGTAATACAGTCTGAAGTCAGGGAGTCTCATTCCTCCATCTCCGTTGCTTTCCCTCAAGACTGCTTTGGCTATTTAGGGTCTTTTGTGTCTCCATACAAATTTTAAGATTTTTTATTCTAGTTCTCTAAAAACTGCCCTTGGTAATTTGATAGGGATTGCATTGAATCTGTAGATTGCTTTGGGGAGTATAGTCATTTTCACAATATTGATTCTTCCAATCCAAGAACATGGTATATCTCTCCATCTGTTTGTATCCTCTTTAATTTCTTTCATCAGTGTCTTATAGTTTTCTGCATACAGGTCTTTTGTCTCCCGAGGTAGGTTTATTCCTAGGTATTTTATTCTTTTAGTTGCAGTGGTAAATCGGAGTGTTTTCTTAATTTCTCTTTCAGATTTTTCATCATTAGTGTATAGGAATGCAAGACATTTCTCTGCATTAATTTTGTATCCAGCAACTTTACCAAATACATTGACTAGCTCTAGTAGTTTTCTGGTGGCATCTTTAGGAATCTCTATGTATAGTATCTTGTCATCTGCAAACAGTGACAGTTTTACTTCTTCTTTTCCAATTTGGATTCCTTTTCCTTCTCTTTCTTCTCTGATTGCTGTGGTTAGGACTTCCAAAACTATGTTGAATAATAGTGGTGAGAGTGGACATCCTTGTCTCGTTCCTGATCTTAGAGGAAATGCTTTCAGTTTTTCACCATTGAGAATGATGTTTGCTGTGGGTTTGTCATATATGGCCTTTATTGTGTTGAGGTAGGTTCCCTCTATGCCCACTTTCTGGGGAGTTTTTATCATAAATGGGTGTTGAATTTTGTGAAAAAGCTTTTTCTGCATCTATTGAGATGATCATATGGTTTTTATTCTTCAATTTGTTAATATGGTGTATCACATTGATTTGCGTATATTGAAGAATCCTTGCATCCTTGGGATAAATCGCATTTGATCATGGTGTATGATCCTTTTAATGTGTTGTTGGATTCTGTTTGCTAGAATTTTGTTGAGGATTTTTGCATCTATATTCATCAGTGATATTGGTCTGTAATTTTCTTTTTTTGTAGTATCATTGTCTGGTTTTGGTATCAGGGTGATGGTGGCCTCATAGAATGAGTTTGGGAGTGTTCCTTCCTCTGCAATTTTATGGAAGAGTTTGAGAAGGATGGGTGTTAGCTCTTCTCTAAATGTTTGATAGAATTCACCTGTGAAGCCATCTGGTCCTGGACTTTTGTTTGTTGGAAGATTTTTAATCACAGTTTCAATTTCATTACTTTTGATTGGTCTGTTCATATTTTCTATTTCTTCCCGGTTCAGTCTTGGAAGGTTATACCTTTCTAAGAATTTGTCCATTTCTTCCAGGTTGTCCATTTTATTGGCATAGAGTTGCTTGCAGTAGTCTCTTAGGATGCTTTGTATTTCTGCGGTGTCTGTTGTAACTTCTCCTTTTTCATTTCTAATTTTATTGATTTGAGTCCTCTACCTGTTTTTCTTGATGAGTCTGGCTAATGTTTTATCAATTTTGTTTATCTTCTCAAAGAACCAGCTTTTAGTTTTATTGATCTTTGCTATTGTTTTGTTTCTATTTACTTCTGCTCTGATCTTTATGATTCCTTTCCTTCTGCTAACTTTGCGTTTTGTTTGTTCTTCTTTCTGTAGTTCCTTTACGTGTAAGGTTAGATTGTTTAGTTGAGATTTTTCTTGTTTCTTGAGGTAGGCTTGTATAGCTAAAAACATCCCTCTTAGAACTGCTTTTGCTGCATCCCATAGGTTTTGGATCGTCGTGTTTTCATTGTCATTTGTCTCTAGGTATTTTCTGATTTCCTCTTTGATTTCTTCAGTGATCTCTTGGTTATTTAGTAACGTGTTGTTTAGCCTCCATGTGTTTGTGTTTTTTACATTTTTCCCCCTGTAATTGATTTCTAATCATATAGTGTTGTGGTCAGAAAAGATGCCTAATACGATTTCAATTTTCTTAAATTTACTGAGGTGTGATTTGTGACCCAGATGTGATCTCTCCTCTAGAATGTTCTGTGTGCACTTGAGAAGAAAGTGTAATCTGCTGTTTTTGTCTGGAATGTCCTATAAATATCAATTAAATCTATCTGGTCTACTGTGTCATTTAAAGCTTCTGTTCCTTATTTATTTTCATTTTGGATGATCTGTCCATTGGTGTGAGGTGTTAAAATCCCCACTATTATTGTGTTACTGTCGATTTCCTCTTTTATAGCTGTTAGCAGTTGCCTTATGTATTAAGGTGCTCTTGTATTGGGTGCATATATATTTATAATTGTTATATCTTCTTCTTGGATTGATCCCTTGATCATTATCTAGTGTCCTTCCTTGTCTCTTGTAACATTCTTTATTTTAAAGTCCATTTTTTCTGATATGAGTATTGCTACTCCAGCTTTCTTTTGATTTTCGTTTGCATGGAATATCTTTTTCCATCCCCTCACTTTCAGTCTGTATGTGTCCCTAGGTCTGAAGTGGGTCTCTTGTAGACAGCATATATATGGGTCTTGTTTTTGTATCCATTCAGCAAGCTTGTGTCTTTTCATTGGAGCATTTAATCCATTCACGTTTAAGGTAATTATCAATATGTATGTTCCCATTATCATTTTCTTAATCGTTTGGGGTTTTTTTTTGTTTTTTTTTTTTTTTTTCTGTACGCGGGCCTCTCACTGTTGTGGCCTCTCCCGTTGCGGAGCACAGGCTCTGGACGCACAGGCTCAGCAGCCATGGCTCACGGGACCAGCCGCTCCGCGGCATGTGGGATCTTCCTGGAGTGGGGCACGAACCCGTGTCCCCTGCATCAGCAGGACGACTCCCAACCACTGCGCCACCAGGGAAGCCCTCGTTTTGGGTTTTTTTGTTTGTTTGTTTGTTTGTTTTTTGTAGTACGCGGGCCTCTCACTGTCGTGGTCTCTCCCATTGCAGAGCGCCGGCTCTGGACATGCATGCTCAGCGGCCATGGCTCACGGGCCCAGCCGCTCAGTGGCATGTGGGATCTTCCCGGACAGGAGCACGAACCCGTATCCCCTGCATCAGCAGGCTGACTCTCAACCACTGTGCCACCAGGGAAGCCGTGGGTTTGTTTTTGTAGGTCCTTTTCTTCTCTTGTGTTTCCCACTTAGAGAAGTTCCTTTAGCATTTGTTGTAGAGCTGGTTTGGTCATGCTGAATTCTCTTGGCTTTTGCTTGTCTGTAAAGCTTTTGATTTCTCCATCGAATCTGAATGAGAACCTTTCTGGGTAATCATGGTTGTAGGTTTTCCCTTTCATCACTTTAAGTATGTCATGCCACTCCCTTCTGGCTTGTAGAGTGTCTGCTGAGAAATCAGCTGTTAACCTTATGGGAGTTCCCTTGTATGTTATTTGTCATTTTTCCCTTGCTGCTTTCAATAATTTTTTTTTGTCTTTAATATTTGCCAATTTGATTACTATGTGTTTCAACCTGTTTCTCTTTGGGTTTATCCTGTATGGGACTCACTGTGCTTCCTGGACTTGGGTGGCTATTTCCTTTCCCATGTTAGGGAGGTTTTCGACTATAATCTCTTCACATATTTTCTCAGGTCCTTTCTCTCTCTCTCTTCTCCTTATAATGTGAATGTAGTTGCATTTAATGTTGTCCCAGAGGTCTCTTAGGCTGTCTTCATTTCTTTTCATTCTTTTCTCTTTATTTTGTTCTGCAGCAGTGAATTCCACCTTTCTGCCTTCCAGGTCACTTATCTGTTCTTCTGTCTCAGTTATTCTGCTATTGATTCCTTCTAGTGTAGTTTTCATTTCATTTATTGTATTGTTCATCTCTGTTTATTTGTTCTTTAATTCTTCTATGTCTTTGTTAAACATTTCTTGCATCTTCTCGATCTTTGCCTGCATTCTTTTTCCAAGGTCCTGGATCATCTTCACTATCATTATTCTGAATTCTTTTTCTGGAAGATTGCCTATCTCCACTTCATTTAGTTGTTTTTCTGGGGTTTTATCTTGTTCCTTCATCTGGTACATAGCCCTCTGCCTTTTCATCTTGCCTTTCTGTGAATGTGGTTTTTGTTCCACAGGCTGCAGGATTGTAGTTCTTCATGCCTCTACTGTCTGCCCTCTGGTGGATGAGGCTATCTAAGAGGATTGTGCAAGTTTTCTGACGGGAGGGACTGGTGGTGGGTAGAGCTGGCTGTTGCTCTGGTGGGCAGAGCTCAGTAAAACTTTTATCTGCTTGTCTGCTAATGGGTGGGGCTGAGTCCCCTCCCTGTTGGTTGTTTGTCCTGAGGCAGCCCAACACTGGAGCCTACCCAGGCTCTTAGGTGGGGCTAATGGCAGACTCTAGGAGGGCTCACACCAAGGATTACTTCCCAGAACTTCTGCTGCCAGTGTCCTTGTCCTCATGGTGAGACAGAGCCACCCCCGTCTCTGCAGGAGACCCCCCAGCAGTAGCAGGTAGGTCTGGTTCAGTCTCTATGGGGTCACTTCTCCTTCCCCTGGGTTCCGATGTGTACACTACTTTGTGTGTGCCCTCCAAGAATGGAGTCTCTATTTCCCCCAGTTCTGTCAAAGTCCTGCAATCAAATCCTGCTAGCCTTCAAAGTCTGATTCTCTAGGAATTTGTCCTCCCTTTGCCTAATCCCCAGTTTCAGAAGCCTGACGTGAGGCTCAGAACCTTCTATCCTGTGGGTGGACTTCTGTGGTATAAGTGTTCTCCACTTTGTGGGTCACCCACCCAGCAGTTATGGGATTTGATTTTATTGTAAGTGCGCCCCTCCTACCATCTCATTGTGGGTTCTCCTTTGTCTTTGGATGTGGGGTACCTTTTTTGGTGAGCTCTTGTTATTCCAGTGTTCTCGCAAGAGGGAGTGAGAGCACGTCCTTCTACTCTGCCATCTTGAACCAGTCTCAGCCTTTTCTATTTCTTGAGATAGATGCCAGGATCATTGATTTTCAACCCTTCTTCTGTTGTAATATGTCCATCTAAGGCTGTAAATTCTCCTGTAATAATGGTTTTATCTGCAGCTGAGTTTCCATATGTTCTATTTGTATTATCATTATGTTCAAACAATTTTCTAATTTTCAGTGTGATTTTCTTTTCAATCTTTGGGAATTTTAGAAGTATATTATTTAATTTCTGAACAGAGAAGGATGTTCTATTTTTTTCTCTTATTGTAATTGTTATGAATTAAAGAGGCAAAAGGCAGCCCATGATAGGCATCAGAAAGTACTACTTCAAAAGTGGGAACAAAAAAAGTGTATTTCATACCCAGAGGTGGTAAAACCTGGAAGCACCTGAGTGAGAAGGGCCAAGCTGATGGCCTTTTTGCACTGACCCTCACACAACCACCATCACAAAACAGCCAGCAGAAACAGGGTCTCTTTTTTTTTTTGAAGAGGGATCCATGTTAAATAATTATCACATTATTATTGAATGATAGATAGATAGATACCACGTTAAATAGGAAGGGAATACAGTTTGACCCCAGCAGGCTTGCAAGGCTTGGGAGGGCTAGAGAGAGATTAGGCTCTGTTTACCAACACCACCACCAGCACCAGCCTGTTCAGCCCATATCCATCCCCCAACCAGGAAAACAGTGAAAGTAGCCCTGAGATCAACTTCAGTCCCTCACTCCATATGAGCTGCACAGGCCTAAGCAGCAGGCACTTCAGCAGTAATATCATATGCAAAGAAAGGATGTAATTAAAAACAACAAATGTTTCAGGCATGCCAGCACTGTAAAAGATATACAGTAAGTGAATAAAGCTTGAAGAAAAAGTTAATAGAGCAACAGAGGAGACCTTTAAGAATAATTAATATCAGGAAAGCAGGGGAGAATATTGTATCTACAGAAAAGAAATAGGCAGTTATGAAAAATAATTAAACAATATTAGTGTTTAAATAGTTGAAATTAAACTACATTGACAAAGTCTCTTCAAAGTTCAATTTTTTAAGCAAAGAAATTAACTACTTGATTTAAGGAAATGAAAAAATATTCTTTGAAAAGATTTTTTAATAGAAATAAACTCACAAATTGAATTGAACAATAAAGCCTCATTAAATGAATAACTTTCTTTTTACTTAAGGTGCTGCATTTTGGGATGTTACCCCTCAGAGGATTACTTTCTTGAAAAGGAAGGCATTTTTCTCCTTTTGGATTTAATGGCAGTAAGTATGATTATAACAATTGTGAAAAAAAAATTAAGGTCTTTATTAACTCTTTCCAAACTGAGTATCACAGAACACTACTCTGTGATTAAATGTGCCCTCAAATAGTGTTCAAATGTTTGTTTTAAACAAAAATCCCTCCTGGAGTTTCATAGTATGCATTGGCATAGTAGAGTCTGAAAATTCCTCCATTGAAGAAACCAGTTTACTTAGGTCAGTGTTCCCAAACACATGACAGCAGAGAATTTGTTCTGTCTTGTTTTGTTTTTCCCCATAAAACTTTAAAGAAACAGCTAATTTAAAAATCAATAATCATTTATTAATAACTTCTAGCTTCTTGTCTTAGTATTAAAAGGGTCACCTTAGACAAAGGAGTAAAGATCAGCATTTTTAAAAAACTGTGTATAGTTTGTAGGTAATATGAAGAATCTAGTGTGTCATACACTGTTTTACAGAATGAGCAGAAGTGAGCATATTAAGCCTTCAGGAAGGCAGCTGAGAAGAATGGCAAAGATCCTTACAGTAATCCCCTACTAGCCTCAATTCTAAGTGGGTCCATAGTTAAGACAATATGAAAGAAAAAGTATACTCTTGTTTCAGTAAAACTTTGGGAGATATTCTCATGCAGAGTTCTAGCTATGTCACTGCTTATGATTGCCACCATTCTTGATTTTATTAACAGAATAACAAATCTACTTTGACTTAGCAAAGATTGTAAAGTTATCTGTGTCCTTTTAACTCTGAAAGAAAATTAGTTTACACTAGAGATGAGAGTGAACTCATTAGATATAAAACACTACAAACAAAAAACAAGTAAATAATAATGATAATAATAAAAATAACCTACCTTGAATGAGTCTAACCAGAAACCTTTTGAAAGTTCAGAAAATTGAACATAAGACAGAAGGACGTATGTAGTCCTAAATGACATACAGCTCACTGTGTTTCTCTGACTAGCATACAAGTATGCCCAGAGGCACATGGTCAGTGTCAGAGATTCTCAAAGCTACAACATTAATTTGGCCTATCGTCCTGGAATCTAGCTTCTACTTAAGATTTGGAAGTGAGGAATGATATTCTGCATGTACATATTAACTAATTATATTTTATTTTAATATCATATAGAAGACATAAAAGACATTTCTTACTTGTGTCCACTCTCCTTCACCATCAGGGTTTCTTGGATGGAAAGGCATGAAGACTGGTAGGAGAGGCCGTATAACACAGTGGTTGTGAGCACAGGTTGGAATCAGTCTGACTGAGGCCTCTGATAGTTGTTAGCTGTGTAACTTTGAAAAATTATTTAACATCTCTGCCACCAATTTCTTCATCTATAAAACAGAGGTAACATTATCTACCTCATGCATTGGTGGAAGGATTATGTGAGTGAGTATGTGTGTGTGTGTACACATATACATGCATTAGTTAGAATAGTTCCTGACAGATATTTTTGTTGTGTTTTCTATTGTTATGAATGTAATTATTAGATAGCACTTAACATGGATTAAACCAACCAAGTTAACTACAAATTACAAATCTTCTTTAATGAAGTTCCTGTATAAACTTCAACCCTTGACATTTGCCTCTTTCTCCTGAAAGTGAAGTATCGGAGTAAAAAACTCATTTGATTGAGGATTCTGCTTAATACAGTCTGCTAAAATATTTATTCAGTGTGCAACGGTAATTGCTAATAAAGGTTAAATATCATTGAGAGTTTACTATGTGACAGGCAGTTTCATATAACTCATCATAATAACTCTCTAAAGCAGGTAATATTATTACCCTTAATTTAATGAAAGAGGAAAACGATAATGTTTGCAATTCAGACAACAGGTTACATGTTTCCTTTGCTATATTCTATTAGCAGTATACTATAGGAGTTAATTAACCAAAAATATTTCACACAGAAACCATTACTGTGTGGAGGCCATTGCTCTGGTTGGACTTCTCTATACCTAAATTTTGGTTTGCTGAAAACTGTTTGTAGGAAATATGCTTAATAAGATAATTTTTCTTAAGTGCTTAAATACTCTTTTATGGATGCTGAGTTTCAAAATACAAAATTATACCTCATTTTGATTTATTTTCACATGTGACTGCCACTTGGAGTTACCATCAGTTGGTCTCTTAGTAACAATGAGGTTATAGCTAGGATGAGACAACTTTACAAACTTTAATTAAGCTGATAAACTGGAAAGATCCTATAATTACAGAGTCCTATGCATAGCACCATTTACCTTGCTCCACTTAAAATGAACATTTTCACTTATTTTGACAATCTCTCTTTCCTACTAAGCTAAATCAATTACATTTTTGTTCATGACATGTTTATGACTACATCAGGATTATATTGAATCTTTTTCTTTCTATTTTTTAAGAATCCCTAATGTTTGAAAATGGACTCATTACGATGGTATTTATTTTAATAGGAGATGGTCACAAATCATACTTAGAGTCTTAATTTTACAAAGCAGTCATTTAGAAGAAACCTGCTGATTAATACAAATGTTTCTCCTTTCTAAGACAATAATTCAAAATATTAATTGCAACATTTTTATTTTTCTGTTTCCTTGCAAAAGTTGAACCAAAAAAAATTCTGTAACCTGATACTTGGAATAATGGTTGAATTTTGTGATAATCACAAAACTGCGGCTTATGTCAATGCTTGGCGAGGGAAGAAGGATCAGACAGCTGCTAGTCTTTTAATTAAATTGTGGAGAAAGGAAGAAAAAGAACTAGGAGTAAAACGTGATAAACATGGGAAGATCGTTGGTAAGTGTATTTATAATTGTTTATAGAAACAATTAGATCTGTATTTTTAAAAAGCAATCTTAGGAAAGTATGGGGACTTACACCATACTAAGTAAATTAGTAGCAGGTTCATATTTTTATAGAATATTTTCAGGAAATGGTAATTGCTTATATTCTTTAAATTGAAAATATAAAACTTAACAGTACTTCTTAAAGAACTTTCTTTGAGTTACCTGCTTTTGTAAGTATATTCAGTAATATTTCATTTACCAATAAAATTTGGGACATGAGTGCTTGAGAACAATTTTTATTGTATTTTGTACATTTCTGTTGATTCATATTTATACAGTTTACTTTTTATATGAAAGAAGAAACTTTTAAATAAAAATAAATCAAATGTTCATAAATTTAATTACTAGACTCTAAATTAATGAAGTTAATAGTACCAGAATTTATATTTCATTTATCTATTTTATAAGGCTACATTATATTTTCTAAACCTCTTACAATTCTTATTATAGTTTCATCTGTTAGTATTGTTTATTTATTTAATTTAAAAAAATTTTTTAGTATTGTTTATTTTTAAGTGAAAATACTTCCCCTTTAACTTCTGATGATTTCTATCTTCAATCCATTTTTATTGTTTCTAACTTTTGATCTATAACATCATAAAATAGTTTTTATATTTATAGCATAATATATAGAAATCAAAAGCAAATAGGAGATTACATCGTTAAACTGACAGTGTTCAATTTCTGGATCTCAAAATTAGAAAAGATTTTTATGTGAAAGTTTCACTTTTAAAAAAGTAATTTTGTGAAATTTTTATATTTTACATAAATAGTTAAAAATGAAAGCTTTAAGTTTTGCAACAGAATGAGGAAGAAATTATTGATTATTTATGCTTTTAAAGGAGTAACCATGTATCAGGCAGTATTGTACTCTTACAATATTTTTATATATTTTATTATGTCTAGACTAAAATCTTAAAATTAAGTATTAATTTACTACAGTTTTTATCTGTCCTTTCTATATTTTCATGATATCCAATGATTAGATACAAAGAAACCTCTATTTACTAGTTTTCAAGAGGAGCAAAAAATCACACCACTGCCTGCTAACTGCCCAACCATTGCAGTCATGGATGTTGCTGAGAATATCAGAGCAAAAATTTATGCTGTGTTGGGCAAACTAGGTAAGAAGTTACTTGTCATATTCACAAGAGCCTCTCTTTTTTGCTGAGTGTTGTAAATTGATTTCACTTTGGAGTCCATTTTTCATATATGATGAACATAAGTCCCATTATACAGATAAATGCATATTCCATTGTTATCCCAATACGCAGGCTACACCCTTAAGCTCTGGGTTTGGGGCCAGGCATCAGTATTTAAGCTCCCCAGGTAATTCCAGAGTGCAGCCAGGATTAAAGGCAGTTAGTTTTAGATGGTTAGGCTTAAACACTAGAATTCTTAATCACCTGAGGACTTGACCTTGCTTCTCATTAAAGAAAAAGTTCTAACTCTTCAGATTATGAAAGTACAATATCATGGTCTGACCACAGCACAGAAAGTATTCCTCTTCTAATGACTAGATAAAAGGATGACCTGGCAGCTGTTTGTTATAGGAGGGAGCCAGAAGCTCACAGAAGTAACTTTTTCATAAATCAGGATGAAATCAAAAGTAATCATTTGCATTTGTTTTTATGATAAATATATGCCTTTTGGAATCACTTGCTCTGTTAAAGTAAATCTCTCTTTATAAACTTCGTTTAGATTTTGAAAATTTACCTGGCTTATCTGCTGAAGATTTTGTTACCCTCTGTATCATACATAGATACCTTGATTTTAAAGTGAGTACCTTCTTAACCTTGTTATTAAAATCTAATATGGCAAAAAATCAGTTGGGAAAGATCTATTTTTATTTGTGAGCAATCATCCATGTACTGTGCAGTTTTTATTTTTCATTTTACATCTGATACTATTCAAGGAACATACAATTAACTGATTGGGTATTTTCCATGGGATAAGATTTCATCCAACTATTAGTTTATGAAAGAAGATGGAAGTTACTGACATAGAAGCCTAACAGAATCCTTAAAATATAATTTCTTCTCTTTAGAGGGTATTAAGAGCTAGGGTATTAAGAGCTAAAATTGAATGAATTATTACTTATTAAAATAAATGGTTTATACTTTCTTTTTTTTTTTTCGGTACTTGGGCCTCTCACTGTTGTGGCCTCTCCCGTTGCGGAGCACAGGCTCCGGACGTGCAGGCTCAGCGGCCATGGCTCACGGGCCCAGCCGCTCTGTGGCACATGGGATCTTCCCGGACCGGGGCACGAACCCACGTCCCCTGCATCGGCAGGCGGGCTCTCAACCACTGCGCCACCAGGGAAGCCCATTGATTTATACTTATTAAAGGATTATTTTATCATTACATTGTATGATGATCAAATATCAATTAAAGAGTTGCTCACTTTGCTGGTTATATACTTTTTGGTAAATAAATGCCTTTGAAATTTTAGGAAAGTCTTTCCAAGTAAACATTCTCTTCTACTAGTATTAGTACTATGTACTTGAATGCTGTAAATGAATAAACCTCTATAAAAAAGGAAAACAAGGCTGAATTTTATCCGTATTCTGGATGTATGTTTTTTCTCTAAATTTAAACATACTCAAGTGCAGTAATTTCCAGATAACCCAGAATATGAGATGGAGCTACAGCACGATGAAACCAACATGTTAAGAGTTTTAGATTCAAGTATTACCTTAGCTGGAAAGTGAGGGACAAGGCCCTATTTCTCAGGGTGGCTGGGTACTAGAGTCCCAGGAATCCCCGTGTTCACTGTTCTACAAATTCAGCTTGACCTAGCCTTCAAACAGGGCTTTAAGAAGGAAAGCATCTGTACTTCAGGAAGATGAGACTAAAGCAACAACTTGTGCAGCTGTGAAAACAGAGTGTCCGTAAAGGAGAGGGCAGTGATAATAGCAATAAACTACACTTAGGTAGTGGAACCTTACCTGTGAGTACCTATCATTGAAAAACATTAGGTAAATTACTTCTGAATATTCAAATGTAACTGTTGCCCCAAATCATTCTCAATGCACTTAACTTATTCCCAAGGAGTAAGTTAGGAAAAGCTGGTTCAGTTAAGTGTTAACTTTGGTATGATCACCCAAATAAATTTTAGGTTACGTAAAATTATATTATTTATTTTTGGTTAATTTAACTTTTTAAAACTCTTTTAAACTTTGCTATTACAGATTGGAGAAATATGGAATGAAATATATGAAGAAATAAAATTAGAAAAGTTAAGACCAGTCACTACAGACAAAAAAATTTTGGAATCTATTATAACAGCATCAGAAAATATTGGAAAGATGGTTGCTTCTCTGCAAAGTGAGATGATTGAAAGCCAAGCACACCAAGATGTGCAAAACGAACAAAAAGTATATACAAAAGTAAGCCACAGATGCCATTGAGGCACAAGAAAATAATTTCAATGTATAAACTAGTTGAAGTTATCCATAAGTTATATTTGCCTTACTTGTGAATGCTTCAGCACTTAGAGTTACCTTGTAATTTTCTTTTATAGTTACTTTCAGTGTCTTTGTATAGTTTTTAAAGAAAACATGGAGTTAATAGCTTGAAATTCAATTACTATACTCAGTGCTGCTTTATGGCATTATAATTTGATTTCTACAGGCTTACATTTTAAAAGGTAGTCACCTGAGACATTTCCATTTTTTGAAAGGTCAAACAGAATTCCAAAAACGGTGGTCTATTTAAATGTATACACTTAGCAAATTCTGACAAATGGTGTATCTCTGTGACTATATGTATAACCTCATTGAGAAAGTTGGCCCTCGTCCCTCACTATGTGATAGGCCCTTACTAGCATGCCAATCATAGGCACATCGACAAGCTTCTCCTCACCTCAGTGCCAAAACATATACTGTGAGCACTCTACAAATCGGGTCTCTGACTTTAGCTAATCAGAAAAAGCCTGTCAGGAAAATATAAGCCATTTTCCCAAAGCTTTACACAGGTAAGAAACAACACATCAGAAGCTTTTGAGCAAATAGGTTAAGTAACTATTTAAGTGAACTTGTCCACAGATACAAAGATGGTGTAGATTCTCCACTTCTGCTTGGTGATCTTTTATTACTAAAATTAAGTATTTAAAACACTTTAAGGTGATTTCCAAAGTGTTATCTATTGCCTGATCTTTTTACATCTACTATTAAATGTCTACATCTTCAGTCTAGTGGAACTTAGCATCCACCTGTAAATTCTTAGATAACTCCCTGCTAAAAGTTTTGTTTGTGAAGAGTTTTTATTGCAAGGATGCTGCCGTTTAACCCATTCATTTGCTTTTAAGTGGAGTACCCTGTTAGAAGTTCTGCCCCTCATTAGTTCTATTGAATTGGCAGGATTCTGCTGTGTGGACTAGCTATTGCTGATTTGTTGGTTATCGTTGATTTGTTATTATGGCTCTGACCCAGTTTATTTTTTAGCAGTTGTTTAATTAAATACTCTTAGGTTCATAATTTAAACTTTATAGTCTATTACATACCAACCAAGGGCGTGTGTCCTCGGATATTATATATATTTAGTGGAGAGCCTGTTGGGAACCATAGTCTTTGTCCTTTGTCAGTAGTTACCTCCCTAGGCTGCATCACCACAACAAACTCAGCACTCTCACAAAATTGCTGTCTTGCTGAAGGTGTAAATTAGAAGCAGTTTTACCAATATAATCTTGTCTAAACTATTATCAGTGGCAGCAGAAAACTCTTTATTTTCTCCTGTGAATTTGCTCTTGGGTCATTTATGTAGCTTGTTCTGGGTTATACTCTGTCTTCACAAGTGATAATCATGTGAAACAATCAGTCTTGCTGAGAAGGATTATTGTTATTTTCATATTTTGTATTTTTATAGCAACAGTTTTGCATTACGTTTCATGGGAAGCAGTTCAAACCTTGGCCACATAGTGAGGGAAGGAGTTTTTTTTCCATTTTAAGACTTTGGTTTTTTAAGTTGTTAAACTCTAACCCTTTTGCTAGTTGACCTTAAAATTTACGTTGGCAAAAACTAGGTCTTCCTTCAAAATACAAGTATTCAAGCCCTTTGGTATCCTTTCATAGAAACTGGAACTCTTAATTATCTTTCTCATTTCAGGTACAAGCCACACACAAGCAAAGAGAATTGGCTAATAAATCATGGGAAAATTTCTTGGCTAGAACATCAAATGTTAAAACTTTAAAGGTAGGATTTTTAAAATATTACAATATCCACAACCAACAGGCAACTCTGACAGACTTTTTCAGGGATAACTATTCATTCACTTTTTTTCTGTTGATCTTTCTGTGGAATACCAACACTATTGATCCTCATTTGCAATTTAGGGCGTTAACTGAAACTTTGCATTTTTCACAGTTACAGAAGATACCACTCTGAGTTTCATTTGGCTTAGCAGTGGGAGGGAGGGAAGCAAGGATGGTGTTCCTGGTTTGCATAAAAGATATGAGAGTTAGCCAGGAATAAGCAGGAGAAACGTGCTCCTACTTTCCATTCTGAGCCTTCTTATTTACTGATCCTTTCTGTAAGAAGCAGAGTGAAGGACATAAAAAACAACTGTCCATATTACTCTCTCCTTCAAGGATGCTTCCCCTCTGTGACCACCAAAAGAAACATTATATTAAAGCTTAAGTGGGAATTTGGGATAAACACCCCTTTAGGAAAATGTGATAACCTGCTTCAGCAATAAACTAGACACTGATCTAAACAGTTTATAATGCTAATTGTTCACTTGAAATATGTAAGAAGCAGCATAGATTTCCAAAATCTCATTACTTTTTTTTCCAACTTTTCCATTAATACTTGGGATACACTTTTATATAATGTTACAATTCTTCCTCTAGATAAGAAATTGTTAAATGTTATATTAGCCCATGAAAATAGTGGAATCATATTAAAATAGCAAAGCCAAAATTAAGAACAAGCTTATTCAAAGTACCATGTCTCCCCTTTGTCACTAAAAGTTCTTCCCAACTTTAAAATCAGCCCCCTTGGGCTTCCCTGGTGGCGCAGTGGTTGAGAATCCGCCTGCCGATGCAGGGGACACGGGTTCGTGCCCCGGTCCGGGAAGATCCCACATGCCGCGGAGCGGCTGGGCCCATGAGCCATGGCCGCTGAGCCTGCGCGTCCGGAGCCTGTGCCCCGCAACGGGAGAGGCCACAACAGTGAGAGGCCCGCGTATCGCAAAAAAATAAATAAATAAATTTTTTAAAAAATAAATAAAATAAAAATAAAATCAGCCCCCTCCATGCAGATAATTTGTTACCTCAAATTTAGCCTGTTCTAGTGCCTCAACTATTGAGCTTGACTATAACTGCAGCAAATTATATAGTTTGCATTATTCTGAATGCTTGAAACATTTAAGTGTACTGAATTAGTATTTAATTTATGCAAAATAATTTGAAAACATGTATCATCTATTGTAAATTTAGTAGCTTATTCAATTATGCACAAAAAATTGAACCTGATTTCCTTAGGACCTGCTTTATCCCTTGGTTATATCTTACCAGTACCTATGGAAATCTCAGTAACATTTTCAGGTGTTTTCTGCAATGTACAAAGCATATAACTTGTTAATAACGATTTTCTTAGCCTAAATGAGTAAATGCTAGTGCTAACTAATAAAGCATAAAACAGACACAATTAAATATATTTTGTATACTTCATTGTAAGTACCATAGTTAATGCTTTAATAGCAATTAATTTATTTTCTTTCTAATTTAAAAATCTTCAGAAAGCAAAAAGACTTCAAGAGAATGGTATAGAATCCTCTAGATACAGTGAGCGTCCACCAAATGCAATATTTCACCGGACAGATATTAAAGGCCTTAACACAACAGTAAGATTTTTTTTTCTCCATAACTTTTCTTAGTAGATATTAAATTTAATCCCCAAAGAATGTTATTTCTATGGGGTTTTGTCTCATATTTTTTTCTTTTTGCTGTTCAAATATCAAATAGTTAAGGCATATTTATCTCTACCCTTGCCTAGCTCTGGTTTAGACCAGACCCAGCCCTCCAGGATTCCCAAGAAACTGCTATAAACACTAGTCAAAATATATCTCTACATCTCTTTGACAGAAAGTGTGCAGTGCCTCCTTTGCCTGGCAAATAGATCCATGCCATATTCCAGTGTTCCTGGTGTCCTATTCTGGACATAATTTGGCCCTGATTGCAAAGGCTCCAAAGCCCTTATTTTTCCATTAGTCCATGCTGTCTCCTAGTTACTATGTAGATTTTGTGTCTCTTCCAAAGTTAGCTGAAGGATGAATGGGTTCTCTTCTTAGTGAAAAATTTTGTAAATGGACTCGTAAATATTTACTTTTGCTTTTTTTAGGTGCCCTCCGGTGGGGTAGTAACAGTGGAAAGCACTCCTGCCCGATTAGTGGGAGGACCTCTGGCTGATACAGATATTGCTCTTAAAAAACTTCCTATTCGAGGAGGAGCCTTACAGAGAGTAAAAGCAGTGAAAACTGTGAATGAGCCAGAGAAGAGCATTCCCACATAAAATACTCTGGAGACTTTTGGAAATAAATTCTGCTTATAATCTTTTAGTTAAATATCTGTATATATAAATATAAAGCAAATATTTTAGAATAAATATTTTAGTAAAATACTATTAAAATAAAAGCACATATAATATATTTTTATTGAAAATAGCAACACATACTGTGAGAAGAGTTGTCATCAATTTCTTTCTAAAGATTACAGTTCTCTTAACTGAAAATTGTAAAACACGTTGTATCAGTTGACTCTTTCAATTGATGTGAACTACTCCAACTGGTTTAAGCCAAAAAAACAAAACAAAACAAAAACAAAAAACCCAACTTTTACAGGCTCTGGGGCTATCAAATCTAGGACTAATTAAAACTACAGGCATTGTTGGATCTAGGAACTGAAACTCTGTGAGTAGGATCTTCTCCTTCCCTAGCAGCTCCTGAATTATATTCTCCCAGGTTGATATCCAGAAGAAAAGAGTGCATGCCTATCTCTCAACAGTCTCTGCAACTGTCTCTGCATCTTGGGACCTCTGATTGGCCATGTGCCCACTCCTGAACCATTCGTCATGACTTTGGCCAGATATGAGAACTGCCTACACTCAGAGACAGAAGGAAGCCAATCCCATCCAAAGCATATGGATGGAGTAGGGAATCAGGATATTATAAATATATGTTATTATAAGAATATATAAATACTGGGCAGCAAAAACATTTGCAACAAATATGTTGGTCAAAGTAAAATAAGTTCTCTCTCCTATAAAAAGCAAATGTTATTCATAAGCTAAACAATAAAACTAAAATAAACATGTTTTAACTCTTAATATATAAATAAATTCTAATGCTACTTCTCTTCTTTAATGGGGAAGGAAAAGGGGGAATAGGGATAAACTCTTTTGGTGGTGGAGGTATCTTGCCAAATAGGAGGTAGATGCCTTAATGCTAGATGTAGAGCAAAGTGTCTGTGTCCCTGTGTGGCATTATGCGGTTTCCACAGCCTGTCTCCATTTCCGTCAACCCCTTTCTCCACTCAGGAAGCTGCAAAATTGAGTTCATGTCCAGGGCTGGGAGAGACAAGAATCTGTTTTCTCAGAAAGGAAAATATACTGGAGTTTGAGTAGTTTAGACTCTAGGCCCATAGGGTGCACACAGCAGTGTACCGGTTAAATGTGTAACAACCAGCTCTGCAAGGGGAAAAAAGCCCTTATTTGTAGTGTTTGCCCATCCCACTATGACCAATTTCAAGCTACCAACATGGTGCTACTGAATGCAGAGTTGGGAAGACACGCATAGAACCCACTTTCGTTATCAGATAAAAGACGACTCCAGCGCCCCCCTGGGCCTGCCTTCTCTTACTTCCTCTTCCCCCTCCTCCTCCCCCAATTCACATTCCTCCAGGAATTTTTCATTCTTCTGTCTGTGAGGATAGCAGCATCTGCCATGAGAGGAGAAACTGCAATTGTCATTATTGTTCTAATCAGAGTGAGTTACCAGTGGCCTCTCACCCTGGCCCAGCTGCCCATTCTCCTTGTGGCTCACAGGAGTACATAATATGCATCAGCTTATCTGTGAGCTTTGTGCTCTCTTGAATCCCTTTCTCTATTACCACCACCCCCAAGAAGATAGTAGACGGCATAATTTGTTCCTCTTCTTCACAGGCAGCCCTAAGCACAAAGGCTCCATGTAAAGGGGAGTTACTGAGACACAAGAATGGATGGGGGTAGGAACATGCAACAATGAGATGCCCATACAAAAAGCACCAGATACATGTTCAGGTACATCTGAGATACACATAGAATCGAGATGAAGTGTCCATGGCTAAAAGCAATGAATGTTTACTCCATTTTGTAGACTATAAGTTCCTT
The DNA here is from genome assembly GCF_026419965.1 of Kogia breviceps. NCBI lineage: Eukaryota > Metazoa > Chordata > Mammalia > Artiodactyla > Physeteridae > Kogia > Kogia breviceps. The sequence goes on from NC_081318.1 coordinate 54,423,784, forward strand.
CCTCAGACTCTAAGCTCCCTAAAGACAAGATAGAAACCATATCTCATTCATTATTTTAACCAACACCTCAGTAAATAAATCATTGAATAAGTGTGATGGTGGCCTTAGCTCCTGGCAACCTTCCCCTCAACTTCTGCAAAGGCAGCAAAGTCCTGAGCTCAAAGGAAAGGTTCAGCCAACAAAATACTATACTGGGAATGCTAAACATGGACATGTTAAAGTAGTTCAAATGTATGTGCTTCACAACAGTGATAGACTTTCTCTAAAATGAGGCATAAATATTATTACATTAATATAACCAGTGGGTAGAAATAGAATTGATATTTCTTGGCTGAACATGATTTTTTGTATGTAGTACAACTTGGTATCTCCAGGTTGTTTAGGACTGACTGCAATCAAAATAATCTGTGAGTTCTGTAGAACTTCTCCCTGCTGTTGTAGACCTTACCCATCAGGAAGAGGAAAGGTAAAATAGGGCAGGTTATTACCTAGCAGCCATTTAACAGAGGAAGAAATGTACACAGATGGAGGGTAGTAAGGTTGCTTAATCCAGACACTTGCACTTGGTAGACAGACAATACCCAAGTTCGCATATTACAATTCCAGCCACCCGGCAGCGAGCCGGTGAAATCAGTCCCTCTGTCTGACAGGGTCACTAATTCTAACATGTCTCCATCTCTTCTCGCATCCTGTGCTCCCACCATACCACTTCTAAGCCCTAGGGGATTGGTGCCTCTCCCATCCAGCCTGGTTGAAAGGTGGACAGTATATTTCCTTCCATGAGTCAACTGATACAAAATTTCAGCTTCCAGACTTCTACTAATAAACTAAATGAAAAGAAAGTCAAGAAAATAAAAACAGAGTTGAGTGAGCACAGATGAAAGTGGCTTCAACACTCTTTGGTAATGAGATTTTTAACACATGAGGGAGGAGTTCATTCCATGATTAGACCCTGTTAGCCAGTGCTTGCTCATATTGGATGAAAACCAGTGAATAATTAGGTGAACAACTTTTGTTCATCTGGTCCTCAGTCTGCCTTCTGGAACACAGGGTACATTTCATATCACAGGAAAAAACTATAGTGTTCACCCTCAGTCTTTCTGGGTCAAATATCCAGTTTATTTAATCATTCCAGACTATGAACCTGGCCAGCCCTTTCTGAAGTGCTACAGTTTGTGATTATTCCTCTACACTGAGACCAAAAGAACCGAACAACAATTTACAGGTGTAACAGGACACATGGAGGGTATAATGAAACTAGTCCCTCTAGTTTTTACACACCTTCTGCCAACATAGCCTGAGCTTACATTAGTTTCATTGGCAACCATGTTTCATAATCGCTTGTATTTATTTTAATTTATGTAGATATTTCCTTTTCAAGGAGATGGAACATAACTCCCCATTCCCTAAAGTGTGGGTAATGCTTAGTGCCTCGCTTCCAAAGAATATAACATAGAAAGAGAAGGGAAAGTAACTTTACAGCCAAGAAACCTGGCAGATACTACCTCAGACAGGGTTAAACGCCATCTGTGTTATGTCATGTTGACAGCATGTACCCTTGATAGGAAGTGCTGAGAACAGTGCTTTACTCCTGTAGTTTTCACCCAAAAAAACCTATAACCCCAGTCTAACCATGAGAAAAACATTAGGCAAACCCAAATTGAGGGACATTCTGCAATACAACTGACCAGCATTGGGAAGTGTCAAGGTCATCAAAAACATCTTCTTAGAGCCTAAGAAGACATGACAACTCATCGTAAGTGGTGTCCTGGATGGGATCCTGGGAAAGAAAAAGGACATTAGGGGAAAAACTAGTGAAATTCAAATAAAATATGAAGTTTAATAAAAAATGTATCAGTATTGGTTCATTAGTTATGACAAACATATGACAAATGTAAGATGTTAACAATAAGAAAAAATGGGTGAGGCATATACCAGAAGTCTTTGCACTAGCCTTGCAACTTTTCTGCAAACTTAAAACTATTCTAAAGTAAAAAGTTTATTTAAAGAAAAAAAAATTATATAGGAAGAGCAGAGGAACTTTAAGCATAGATGCTCATTTTTTATCCATTGTATCACCTCATAAAGAAATATTTGGGGAGCAATATTAGATGTTTTGCTGTCTTTTTTCAGCTTTCAGTGCGCTGGAAAATAACTGGTTATGAGTTAAGCTATATGAGTTCAGCATAAACCCAAAGCTGCGGAACTGACTGAGTCTTTACCATAATACCACTGCAAGAATTGGTGGGTTTGGGGGTTTTTTTTTTTTGGATGATCTGTCTGATCTAGTCTGATGACTCTGAATAGGGCAAAAGAGAAATACATATTGTTCCCCTCTCAACCCTATGTTGGCTACAATTTCTCTTTCTTGGAAAAAAAACATATTTTGACATCATAAAAGTGCTTTTGAATTATATTATTTCCTGCTGCATCTTTGTCCCACAGCAATGACACTCTGGGAGTCAAGGATTGTGTCTGGATTGCTCAGCAGTGTACATCCAAGCTCAATGAATTTTTTTGAATGAATAAGTAAATGATGAAAAAAGAATAAAATTTTCTATATACAAATGACATGATTTGTGCCCCAAACTGGGGGGAGTTAACAGAACATTATATCTAAGTACTATCAAAAAGGTATAAGATGGGGAAAAAAAAAAAAAAAAAAGGTATAAGATGGGGACTTCCCTGGTGGCGCAGTGGTTAAGAATCCACCTGCCAACGCAGGGGACATGGGTTCAAGCCCTGGTCCGGGAAGATCCCACATGCCACGGAGCAACTGAGCCCATGCGCCACAACTACTGAGCCTGCACTCTAGAGCCCTTGTGCCACCACTACTGAAACCCATGCGCCTAGAGCCTGTGCTCTGCAACAAGAGAAGCTACCGCGCTGAGAAGCCCTCGCACTGCAACGAAGAGTAGCTCCGCTTGCTGCAACTAGAGAAAGCACGCATGCGGCAACGAAGACCCAACACAACCAAACATAAATAAATAAATTTATAAAAAAATAAATAAAATAAAAAATAAAATTAACTGCCTTTCTGCTTATTCCTTTTTTAAAATGAGGACTATAAAAATGAGAACATAAAACAAAATTTTAGGCCTTAATGCATAGAAAAATAATATATAGCTTGGTGATGAGATACATATATCAGAAGGCACACAGTACACTATATCAAGATTAAATATTACTTTTTAGGATAATACTGGCATTAGTTTTGGCACAGTTTTAAAGTCAAAATTATGTATAAGATACCTGATAAAACTGGTTACAATTTTACTGCACTGATTTGTTGTATTTAAAAATATGTTGTATTTGCATTTTAAGTGGTTTTTTCTTTTAAAAAAAAAGAGGCTTTACAAAGATGCCTTCTAAATAAAAAATTATTGACAAAATACCCCAAAATATGGAAATGAGAATTCAATAGCCATAAAACAATTACATATCAACAAAAATACAATCTTCATCAATATTAAAGAATTAGAAATAATTTTGATAAATGCTACAGGAAGTATTCGAGCTCATAAATACTGACACAGGGTTAAATTTTCAGGTTGGTGTCATCTTGCTTGAGGTATTTTCTGTGTTCCTTAAATGTAAAACTCATGTTTTGTAAAATCCAGTCCTGTAAGGTTAGAGAGAAAAAATTGTTAACATTTGTTCTAATATGAACTCTTAAGATTCCCTCCCTTTAAACAACCCTATTGAAGAAATTAATTTCAAAAGCCTAAATACATGTTGATGTTTAAAAGTTTTTCAACAAATGTAATATGAATAATTACAGGGCTAAATGGCTTTCTTATGAACTACTCATGGGGAAAAAAAAGATGATAATTTAATGATCTACAAAAATATATCATTCCAAGATCATTTAGAATCTAGTATTTGTACATCAGAGCTCCTGTGGTTTCTAAATAATATAAAATCAGTAAAAATGAAAATCAAAGCTGATCATATTAGGAAAAAATATGGCAAATTTGCTAGCTTGTTAGGTAAACTTTAAAAATCAGAAAGATTAAATATTGAATTTTTAAGAAAACTAAACTGCTATTCTCTTAAGTACACATTTAAATTACCTCCTGTTATCTTCTGTGGAAAATTATACTTGGGGGGCATCACCTCTCTTCTGCCCATTCCATGGGATCTTGAAAGCAAGCAATCTACATACATGTCCCAGAAATCCTGAGCTATGCTTAAGAAGACATTATAATGTCTAGGCCGCTGGGATTTTTGCAGGAACAACATGAAATTCCAGAAAGAATCCACAGTGTGCTCTATCTTGATTTCCTTGAGATCTATCAGTGTCAAAGAGCAAGCATTCCAGCACTGGAGATCAATGTCTTCCATGATCCCTGGGCTGTTGCTGGCAAGCACCCCCTTTTGAAATTCAAAATCTGCATGAATCAGATTTATCAGCATCATGCAGCCCAGCGGCAGGTAGAACCATCTTCTTGTGGCAAAATCCATATTCTATACAGAAAAAAAAAAAAAAAAAAGAAGATATATTTTTAACTTAAAATTATTCAATTACTTGATCTGTTTAAAACTAAAAAATTATAACTACTTATGTATTTGGTTTTGATCAAGCCAAATTTGCCTAGTATGTATTTATTGGTTTTCCTCTAAGTTGCTGACTCTCAGACTTTCCTTCGAAAGGATATAACAACAGCTTTACCAACATTCTGATTCAGGAGCCACTGAAATCCAGCACATGTTTATGAAGTTGTGATAGATTCATTTCATCAAAGACCTTTGGAGCTGAAAGAAACTCTAAAAAGCATGTGTTCCAACCTTCTACTTTTACAGATTAGAAAAATTCTCAGTGATATGATTCAGCAAGTTCTCAGGTCTCCTGTCTCCCTATCCAAGACTCCTACCACAATACATTTCAACCAAGAGGATCAAAATGCAGCCCTTTCTACAGGTAACCATAAAAAAAGGTGTGCGTGGTTTTTTAAAAAGTGACGCTTTCCAATCTATCAAGTGTTGGATGCTCAAGCACCATTTTAGGTTTTAAAGTTACTGATGAAATTTATTCATTGAAAAAATATTTGTTATGCACTGATATCTGGTGGATCCCTGGCTTTTCTCAGGTTGTTCAGGAGCTGGTTAGAGAAGACTAACATACATACACAAAGGAGCACGAAGACAATAAAAGTGATATAAACCAATATGACATGGTGCAGCACCAATAACATTCAGTAAAATCTAGGTGTTTTCTCACGATTCTTTGCACAAGTTTCCCTGAAAACTGATTGTTCAGTATATCAGCCTGAAGCATATAGGTGAAGTCAAGGTCTAAATTCGCTTTGAATGGACCTACCATTCTAGGCTGGCATTGGAAATGTCCCTGACACAACCTTGACAGCCAGGTCGGAGGAGTGGAGCGGCGAGGACAGATCCGGAAGACGGTACTCACCCTCTTCCCCGTAAACTACCGTCCTCCACCCCCCCCCAACACCGCCCCCCCAAAAAGAAGTTAGGTTAAAGAGACAAACCCAACGAAACAAATTTAAACTTAGGTTATTCGGGTCGTTTCACGTTATGGAAAATTGTGCAGGTTTCCCAAACAGAGCTGACAGTGGCCAGTTTATAATACAAAGGACTGAGTGGGACCAGATAATTTTATTCCCCAAGAATTTCAGGTTACCCTCCGGACCAGTGCTCTCCTCCCGGGTCGGGTCACCTGGACGCAGATAGGGAGCCCGTGGGGAATGGTACCTCTCTTAGGCGGCGGAGGCGAACGTCCGGGTGTGATGTCCTGCGTACGCTTCCCTCCCTCGAGGGACGAGGGCGGCTCCTGACTGGAAGGGATAAGAGGTCTCTGAACGGACTCCCACCCCCTGCCCAGCCGAACCCACCCCTGCAGGCTGGTGACAGGCGGAAGCGGTGCTCTGCGACCTGCCGCCAGCGCTCCCCGGGCGCCCTGAACTCGCCCTAGGCAACCGTCTCGGCCGCACCACGCTCGGGAGCCAAGTGGCTCAGGCTCCCGAGCGCTGCGCTGAGGAATCTGCTGCCGCCGCTGGGGGCTCAGAGTCAGCCCTGCAGCCCGAACCAAGCGCCCTTTCTAGAGACTGAGTGAGGGGGCAGAGTGTGTGGCCGCTCTCAAGGCCCCGCCCTCACCTTGCCCACCTCCCCAGTCCCGAGACCCAGGAACAAGGACAGTGTGAAAAAGAGTAAAGTCGCAAGAGTATCTCACTAATGATGATAGATGAAAGATCCTAAACAAATTATTATCAAATCAAATTCAGCAGGATTTAGGAAAATACACATCAGTATCAAGCTGGGATTATCCCAGGGATGCAAAGATCAATTTATGAAAATCAATTAGTGGATTCACCACAAAAACAAATTGAAGAGAGAAACCATTTGATTAAATGCAACACCCATTCAAGATAAAAAGCAATAAAAAACCTCTTAGTAAACTAAGAATAGAAGGGAACTTCCTTAACCTCTTAAATGTTATCCACCAAAACCCTACAGCAAGCATCTTTCTATGGTAAATCTGGTATTCTCTTTTAGAGTCATATACCAAAATGTTCATTGCAGGTCTATTTAGAATAGCCAGAACATGGAAGCAACCTAAGTGTCCATCAACAGATGAATGAATAAAGAAGAAGTGGCACATATATACAATGGAATATTATTACTCAGCCATACAAAGAAACGAAATTGAGTTATTTGTAGTGAGGTGGATGGACCTAGAGTGTCATACACAGTGACGTAAGTCAGAAAGATAAACAATATCTTAGGATATTGAATGACAAGTTACAGCTGACACATTAGGGGAACGGAGATACTTCGTACCAAAGTAAGGTGCCAGACCCAAATTCAGATTTTTAAAGGAAACGTTCATAAAATTCCTGGACCTCTCGGGTCCTCCATCCCCGATGGGCAGGGATAAGAGTGTGCCTGTTCCCTTTCCTCATACTCATTTGGATGTGCCTCCGAGAAGCCTACTGAGAGAATTTACTGTCTTACAGTAAGTGAGTGTGAGTGAGTGAGTGCAGTGGTGAGGCAAAATGACTGTAGTCTTGACTCCTGTCTAGAGAAGTCAAGCAGCCAAGAGATTGGCTCACCAACTGCTTTGATGGTAATGGCAGAGAGTTTCTTTTGTTTGGCCTGCACTCACAAATTTTCCCAGGTGAAGTCTACATAAGGGTTTCCCATGGCCTGGAGGTGGGTAGTATATGAGGAAGAGCTCACCTTGGATTCAGTCCAACAGGGATACAGAAAGGGATCAAGGGGCCTGATCCACAAGGATAAGATCTATGTGGATCCCTGATTTCTGGAGGTAGCAAGGGCAAGGAGAGTCTAAATCTACCACTCAAAATAGAGATCTATCCATTAGGAAAACAGAGGTGAGAGGCTCCAGTGATGGGACTCTTCCAAGTACCCAAAAAAGCACCTATGAGAGAGTCAGCCCTAAATATTTCTCGATCCCAGGACCTCATATCTAGCCCACCAAACAAAGTTCAAGTAAGGATTTTCTTATTATCTTCTTCTTTCTCCCTTTCATGCTCCAACCAAACCTGGAAAGGTCTAAAGCCAAGGTTAGCAAGCTGGCAACTATATCCAGCAATAGCTAAGAGAGGGGAAAAGATGTACCTCTTAAGTTAAATGCAGAGTTTCAATTATTATACAGGAACCTACACTCTAACTTCTGAATCCAGAGTGTTTTGGGCCTTCAAATGTCTTCAAGAATGTTTATTATCTAAGAGTGAGTGGAAATCTTAGAACTCTAATTAAACGGTGGGGGGAAGCTTCCATCATTGAAAAAATTTAAAGAGATAATGGGAAGCAAAAAAACCACACATATATATATGTTTTATTAGGTCTTATGCTTAGGGTTTGTTCGATGTTAAAGTAATTAAAAAAATCATTCACATATAAAGCTTATACCAGCTCTATCCTGTAATGATCCCTAGAGTAAACAACTTATTCTTTACTCTCTCTAGACATAGCCTTATCCTCTCCTTTGTTCAACTACTGCCATGTCTTTCTAACTCATCAGAAACTGTCTTAGCATTCTGTTAGGTCAAGGGATGGCGGGGTGTTGGGGGGCTATGCTTAGTGTAATTGTAAAACATTGTGGGTTCCCCCAGCCTAAGTATTGTCACATACAAGGGTTTGAGCCTAACCTTTCTTACTAAGAAGTATGTAAAAGCATTACACAGAATAAAAAGTTCTATGGATTATATTAGCTTTTGATATCTTCATTTTTTTCTCCTTTGTTAGCATTGAGTTTGGTCAATAAAAATGGGGTATATCCAATATATCTAATATCCTCTCTAATAGATATTTCCAAGTCAAATAAAATACGGTCTGAGAAAAGGACCTAGTGACTGCAATTTTTGTTAAATAGTAAGAACAGAATTAAAGTTCTAGTGAGTTAAAGACTGAATGGGAGATAAGGAAATAGATATAAGAAATTAATACTAAAATATCTGGGAACTCTGCAGTAACCAAATGAAAGATTTAGTGCTGTTGCAAGAACTAGACTGAATGAATAAATAAATTCAAAGGCCAAAAGGAATTATTACCAATTTAATTTTTTAAAAGTATATCTCTTTTAAGTGTCTATGACCCTTAAGAAAGGTTCAAAAACCTGTATATATTTTATACTCTATAAAACTCTTTTTTTAACCTCTTTATTGGAGTATAATTGCTCTACAATGGTGCGTTATCTTCTGCTGTATAACAAAGTGAATCAGCCATACATATACACTTATCCCCATATCCCCTCCCTCTTGTGTCTCCTTCCCACCCTCCCTATCGCATCCCTCTAGGTGGTCACAAAGCACCAAGCTGATCTCCCTGTGCTATGCAGCTACTTCCCACCAACCATCCATTCTATATGTGGTAGTTATACTCTATAAAACTCTTGAACAATATGAGTTCTCAATAAACTTCATTTCCAACCATATCCTCCAATAAGTTATGTGTTCTGCACCATCTCAGAGTATATTCTCTGCCATGAGTCTAAGTAGGCTATATAATGAGTGCAATGTGTACAAATGCTGTTCCATTCCAAAGCTGTAGCTTACCATGTACAGAGTGATAGTCTAACACACATGCCTAGGACAATGATTTACATATTCTTACAATACCTTTATCTAGAAGAGAATATTTTAGCTGATTAATTTATGATGTGGTAGTAATAAAGACAAAATAATACAGGAATAAGCTAATATAAACATTAATTTCCTTATTTTGAATTACTATTCAAATTATCTAAGAATTCTATTTCTCAGTAAGTGGTTACTGCTTTATGAAATATCAGAATAAGTAACAAAGAAAATGGTTTAGGTAAATGAGAACTCAATACACTACCAACTTTCCTGCTGCATGAGTACTCTTGTTTTGGACAAGCAGGAAGCATCATTATCAACGGCCCTTCTGATAATTCCACTGCCATTCTTATACCTGTAGATGATTAAAAGAAAGTATAAAAATAGAGCACTCAGTGACTCATATTATAGCAGAAGCCCCTTAAAACTTTTTTCTTCCTCTAGTACAGATGGTTGACAATGGGGTCTTCAAAACATGATTCAACTATTTCCTAGTATTTCTCTATATATATTTCTAAGAAAATAACCTTTCAGTGATACCCTTCAAATTAAAAACAGGGTGCATTAAAAGCAAAGCAAAATCATGTTCAATAGAAATAAGTTTTTTCCACTCACTATGAATTCAGGTATCAATAATATTAAAATTTGCTTCTTTCATTAACACAACTACTGTGCTTAATTATTCTTACTTAGTTATTCCAGTAACCAAGGCAGTGTTCTAGCACACAGCTGAGTGTGTGGGACAAATTAGGAGCTTGGTCATTGTTACATGAATGAATAAATGAAGAAACTATAAATCCTTAGGAAGAAAGGCAATAAATCCACTTGTTTTTTCTTTACATAGGCCTTGTTTCAAGACAATAATTACATGATCTAAGGCCCTTACTTTGACAATACTACATTTTAACTTAGAGATGAAGAACTTAAGATGGTATATAGCTCTCATTTGTTCAGTCCATTTACTTTTATCATCTAGGAGAACATTTTATCGTAGAGTGTAAGACCCCAATTTATAATGATTCTCAGAGTAACAATATTTTTAACAGTATGAAACTAAAAGAATATTTGACGTTAGTTTTGAGGATTATAAGGCTGTTGAGTGAGAATAACTTTATGCCCCACTTCAGGTAATTCATATGTCATAGGAATTAGCAATCTAGCTATTGTCTTTCCTAAAAAAATAAATTAACTAACAAATATTCAGAGAGTATATATTGAGCCAAAGGACCTGTTAGGAAATATAAAAAAGAGTAAGGTGTAGACATCTCAATAGTTGATGGTAACATATCCCCCTTAAAAATCTTTTCAGGATCAAGGTGGCAATAAGATATAAAGATGGAATGTCCAAGAAAGGAACTTTATAAATGTTCCCATCTGAAACATGGATACAGCAGTCATGCTGAGCCCATGAGGGGATCTTGAATCCAGTGATCTGATTAAATCTGTATGTTTAAAGGGGAAAAAAAAAAATACAACTCCTCTGGAGATCATACGGATAAAGGACTATAGTGAACAAGACCGTTGTGTTGTATTATTTTCTTTGTATATGAAAGCTAGTGAAACCTGCTAAGTTGGGTTATAGAATCAATAAAGTAATTAAAGGTAGACTGAATCTTATAGAAACAATGTCAGCTGCTACCTTCTCTTATACAAAGGATACCAAAAAGCCTCCGCTTCTTTCACATATTCCCCCCATGGAAGGATCTCCCACACTAACGCTTGAATTTTTTTAGTAGAAGCTAGAGCCTTTTATTCATTTCACAATTACAGATAAAAACTAAAAGTAAATGCCCTGAGAATCAACACACTGACTTAAAATCACATCAGCTTGTAAAATGCAGGTATCAAAGCTATGCCTGAGATCCAGTTTTGATAGATACTGTGAGGGGAAAGCAGAAGGGTACTTAGTACCTGTAGTAAGAAGAGGCAATTAAAAGAAAGGGAGTGGGGGATGCAGAAAAGGGAGGTTAAGAACTAAAAAAAACCCAATTATTTCAACGTTCTGTCTTTGGGGTGGCTCCAGAAGAGAAACTGCAGAGAAGAAGCATTTTCTTAGGACGTACTAGTAAATCCAATTTAATGATTACTTCTTGCTAACCTATATCATTATAACAAAAATTACAGATGATGAAGAGTATCAGAAAGTTAATATCACAGCAAATGCTGAGGTAAATTACCTCTTGAGTAACTATATTAATAGAGAGAAGTGGGATGATTATAAAATAGCATTATAAAGTGCTAGATTTCTTAATTATATTTGTTCAATTTATGCTTAAAGTAATAAACTACACTAAAATGTTTATTAGATTAAATGTAATGTGGTATTCAGGATTGAATCCTGGAACAGAAAAAGGTTATTGTTGAAAAACTAGTGAGATCAAATGAAGTCTATAGTTTGGTTAAGAGTATTGTAGCAACATTAATTTCCTAGTTCTGACAAATGGTTATACAAGACGTTAACTTTAGGGCAAGCTGAGTTAAGGGTATATAGGACTCTGGGCTATCTGCAACTTCCTGTAAATTTAAATTATTCCAAAATAAAATGATTATCAGAATGCTTATTATTTTTATTAGAATAATTCTAGTTTACAACTTTTTTTTTTTTTTTTTTTTGCGGTACACAGGCCTCTCACTGTTGTGGCTTCTCTCATTGCGAGGCACAGGCTCTGGACCCACAGGCTCCGCGGCACGTGGGATCCTCCCGGACCGGGGCACGAACCCGTGTCCCCTGCATAGGCAGGCGGACTTTCAATCATTGCGCCACCAGGGAAGCCCTAGTTTATAACATTAAAAAAAATCAAATTGTACATATGCCACTGGCTCATTTGAGACTATCGTGCTTATTATGAAAAATTCTCTAGTGCCTGAGTTTAATGGTTTGCCTATACTTTAATCTTAGCAGCCATGGGGAAGGCATTCTATCCACTCAGTGGCAGAACTAATAATAGTTTCTGTCAGTAATGACTTATGCATCAGGGTCATCTCACCTCCTGTTCATTTTAGCTGAACATTTAAAGGGGACGACTTACATTTCATGTTTCTTTTACTATCTGGTAACCAGAGCTGTAATAAATATTTTAGGCACTGACGGTGTTTTGTTCAAGAAAAATATTACGTTTTCTCATTTGTTTATAGTACCTACTGTTCCTCAGTATTTTGAGATGTTTTTATATCAACTTCCCATTTATTTTTATCTGCTGTTATCATGTTCCCTTGTAAAAGTTTTGACAAGGAAAACAATTTGGGCCTGTGTTCACTAATTTAAAAAATAAACCTTAGAAAATAAATAAACAGATTGGGCTCAACATAATTCTGAGATTGTAAGACCTAGTAAAGATAATAATCCAAATGGCAGCAAATGTTACTAAGATTAAACTAAACACCTACTTAGTAATAACCTTATTTCTTCCTTCCTTCCTTCCTCCCTCTCGGTCTCCCTCCCGCTCCCCGTCTCCCTTTCTTTCTCTTTCTTTCTTTCCCCTGCCTCTTTCTTTCTTTCCCCTGCCGCGTGGCTTGTGGGATCTTAGTTCCCTGACCAGGGGTTGAACCCGGGCCCTCGGCAAAGAAAGCGCCGAGTCCTCGGCAAAGAAAGCGCCGAGTCCTCACCACTGGACCGCCAGGGAATTCCCATCCTAATTTCCTGATTAATTAATCATTACAGGTTAAGTGACAATTATAGTTTTATTGATAGGGGTGGGGTACAGGGATGTTCAGTAGCAGGAAGGGAATCAAGAGTGAAAGGGATAGTTGTTACACCGTGTATTTCCTAACAATCACTGTCATAAGTGAGGGGTAGAAACAGGAGAAGGATTCTCAGTTTCGAGCTCATAAAGATTATCAGGCTGGCAGCGTAGTGCAGGGCCGCCTAGCAGGGCTGTGTACCTCTGCCCACTGCGCGAGGGCAGGGGAAGACGGGGTGGGTGGGGCGGACGGAGACGCAGTCACTCTGCTGGTCCTGCCCAGCTCGAGAAAAGGGAATCTAATTCTCACAAAGGCGCGCTGCAAATGAGAGTTGAATAATGACCCATAGTATCTACCGGACCCCTAGAAGCTACTACCTGACAAACAGTTGCAAGATTCCTTCCCAACAGAACACAGTGAAATTCTTACAGATCTCAGATCCTGACCTTTGGATTCCAAATTTTAAATTCATTGTCTCTTGGAAGATTTTGCTGGATATCACTCAGCTAGTCAACGAATTAACAGCTTTTTTCCCAGTTGAGTTTCTGAGTCTTTTACGAGTTTGCTTTTATTGTCCGTGGGAGGTGTTTTGTTTTGTTTTTCCACTCTGCTTCGCCGAGAGTAAAGATTGAGGTATCTTGTGGTTTCCTTAATTAGCATAAAAACTCCTCCAAGGCAGCAAAGTCTCCAGTGCCATCCTACTCAAAATATTCCTGAGGCACCTACTCCACATCCGACTGCCCCCGGTCACATTGCCTCTCAACATTTTCTCACCGTTTTACCCCGCTTGCTTCTAAACAGACACCGCCTTCCCACTCCCCGTGGGGCACAGCAAAACGCATGCGCACGTTTCCGTGAGCGCGCGCGCCTTACGGCCGCTGAGGCTGTCCTGCGTCAGAGTGAGGATACAAAATAACAGCGGCGGGTGGTGATGACGTTAGAAGAGTGCGCCGCACTTCGGTGCGAACAGCTTCCGCGGGTGTGAATGCTCGCCCATCGCGGGCATGGTGACCTGCAGTCGGGTGTTGCTCAGAAAGGTCCGTGATTGGTGCCCCTCAGCCTGATGTCCGATGCCTGGTGCTTCTAGCCCCACCTGAGGGCTCTGGTTCTCCTTCGCCTCCATCCCTCACCACTGTTTTCTTCCTGGGGGCCTCTTTCCTGCTTCTTTTCTACCATAGTCCTCTCCTTTTCGCCCCTCAAGGAGTCGGGCTTGGCCTGTAAAGGGTGAGGAGGGCGTGTCTAGTCTACCGGGCATGGTTAGGACGGTTGTTTGGAACAGGGTTTGAGATTTTTCAAGGGAATTGTGCGCACGTGGGATGAAGAGCTGGGGTAACTGCCTGCTGTTCATGCAATACGGTGTATGTGAAGTGTAGGTTTGACTTTTTCTTTTGGCTCAAATAGTGTATTTTCCTCCTTTTAAGGAATAATATCCATAACTTGTTTTTACATATTTTTTCACTGAGTGCATTGTTATTAAGAGCTTTCTAAAGGCAACTTTGCATCAGTAAACGAAAATAGGTAACTGACTTGCCTTCTTGCAAGAAACTAGGTCAGCTTTTGTGCAGTGCGGGTTTTAGAATCGTTTCTGTAAAAAATTTACAGTCGCTTTTCAAATTTAAAAACCTCTTTAACATCCTTACTAGAAATGTTTTTTGAAACCTGCTGTCATCAAGTTTGGTCATTACCTTATTACTAAGGACGAGATTGAGATATTACTTTTAAGTTTGAGTTCTAAATCTATGAACCTGATAAATCTAGAGCAGTAAAAAATGTGTCACATATTGAAAGGAACTTTAAAAACAGGAGGTTTCTTTTTGTCGGAGGAAAGGCATGGTTAGTAATACCATGGTTAGTAAAGTTTTACTTTATTCAACCCTCTATTTTCCAGAAAACAGGTGGTCAGAAGAAGAGAGACTTGTGAAAGATAGTACTTGGGCATATAGGATAACTAATCTGTAAGCTAAAAAAGTGAACTACTGCATTTTTTGCTGGATATGTTATTAAATGCTAGTTGTGTAACTTTACTGCCATAACAGTCACTTCCAGTCGATGTTGTTTGCAAGGGGAATCTACCTCTTCACTTAACCTGTGATGCATTTCTGATCTAGCTCTATCCAGCCAAAGCATAAGTTCGTCAGCCTCCAGAGAAAAATACTCTGGTTAGCCCTTAAGTTCACGTTTTGTATATTCCTTCCACTCATACAGTACTCTGTTTCGTGACTATATTTGCCTACTCAAATGAAAAGCTGTGCTTTGAATCTTTGCTGTATAACTATCCACTGCAATCTCAAGTCTAGACAGATTTATCGGAATCAGCAAAGGAGCTTTTGATAAATGTGCTGGCTTACGCTATTCTCATTCCCTCCTCCAGAGTATCAGAATGGTCAGTGGAGTGTATGCATTTTTGAAAAAAGTTCCCAGATGTTTTCGATACTTAAAACTATCCTAAATGATTAAAGATGTGAAGATTATGAATTTAAGAAATTACTTTGTGAGGAATTTTGATAGCCCAGGGGGTTAAGACATAGGATCTTACCTGCACGAAGTTCTTGATTTAGTGAGGGAAACAGAAATAAACCCTAAATACAGTGTATGATTTCTAGAGATCTAATAATAGAGATATAATCCAATTACTGAGAGCCCAGGAAAATCAATGGTAAGTGTTGGTTAAAGGAATTAAGAAAGACATCGGAAAATATGACATTCAGATGGGTTTATGATAGAAAAGAACAAATGACATTGTAAGTAGATGGAGAAGCATGAGCAGAATGCCATGGAGAAGTGACAGTATATTGTGTAGCATAGAGCAAAGAGAGGAAGAGGATATTGGGGGGGGGGGTTGAATGAATGGAAATGAAATGGGAAGGGTAGGTTAAGAGCTTTGAATATAGCACTGAGAATTTTAGACTTTATTTCATAAACGGCAAAAAAACATGAATGGTTTTTGAGTAAGGGAGAAACATGTTGAGAGATCAGATCCATTGTCAGAAAAATCGCTCCGCAGTGAGACAGAGGATGTGTTGAGGAAGGAATGACTAGACATTGAAAGACCAGTTAGGAGCTAATGTAATGATCAAGATACTAGGGTAGTTAATTGTGCCAAAAAAGGAAAGATAGAAGGGCTTGGGGAAGAGAAGCAGGTATAGTCTAAGATCCCCATATGTGGTCTCAGCGAGTAGATAAACTATCGTTTCATTATTTGTGAGAACATTGGAGGAACAGAATTTACCTAGGGAAAAGTTTGGTTTTGTTATATAACATGTATTTAGCTGACTATTATCCTTTCAATACCTAAGAACAAGTTATATATTTGAGGGGTTTCAAATATAAGTTCAATACTGATCTCGTTCTCAGTTGTTTTATACTATTAAGCTCACATCTGGTGGAGATGTCCAACTAACTGGGATAGAGAATATTTCACCTAGGTGATAGTTACTGGTACAAACTGAGATCACCTAGGGGAAAAAGTCTAGATTGAAAAGTGGGCCAGTGTCAGAGACCTTCGGTATTAGAAGGACAACAACTGATAGTGAAAAACAGGGTCTTAAGAGCGTTAATCTAATGGGAAAGTGAGGTCAGACAGGAGGTAAACTAAGAAAAGACAATAAATGTGGTATACGGAAAGCCATTTTTTTTAGGAGTTTTAGTGGCAACAAAGAATTAGAAAGGAGTTCAAAATTGGTAAGCACATGTGGTATACAAATGTCCTCCTTCTCTTTTTAAGTATGGAGACTTCATTGATAACCTGAGACTCTTCACTAGGGGAGGAAGTGGTGGAATGGGCTACCCGCGCTTAGGTGGAGAAGGTGGAAAAGGTGGTGACGTCTGGGTTGTAGCCCATAACAAAATGACTTTAAAACGACTTAAAGATAAATATCCTCAGAAACGGTTTGTGGCTGGAGAAGGAGCAAACAGTCGGTAAGTATTTAACTGAATGGCTTTGTATGAAATTAATTCCCCCCGGAAGAAGAAAAAAAAGTTGAGATAAAAATTTAATTGGTAATTTGAAGTAAATAATATCCTGGATTTGTAACTGAGCAAAAATCTACTATTTTTGTCTCTAGTAAATATAAAAGATAGGTACTATGGAATGTTCTGATGTTTTTAAACTTTTTATCCTTTTCTTCTCCCAGTGTCTGTTTATATTCTTTTATACTTTCTTTGTAGAACCAGAAAATGATCTGAATCCCCACTGTTTTCTTCTAAAATTATCTTTGACAGTCTTTAGGAAACTTTCTAGAATCTTAACTGGCTACTCCACCCCACTGCCACCCATAGTTCTGCCAGCATCTTGTAGGCAGTACTTCAAATTTAGAGCCTGTTTTTTGCTGCATCTCTTGAATGTTTTCCTTTTGCCTCTATTTTGATTTTCTCTCTGTGACAGCAAAATCTTCCCTTTGTTTTTTGTTAATGTTTGCTATTTTCTGTGGAACATATTATGTTGGCCTCAACATATGAGAAGAATTTTTTCTTTCATTGTAAAGAAAACAAAGAAAAAAATTCTTAAAGCTTCCATCAAAATGCAGGCTATGGTTCCTCAGGCCTCTGTCATTCTGTTGTTCCTTATGAGGTGTTGGTATAAAAGTTAAGCTTTCTGTTCCTTTTTTCTTTCCCTTTCCCAAGGAAGTGTTTGGGTATATTTATTTGTCACAATCGTAGAGGATGGAATGTGGCACTTGCTTGGGGGATGAGTGTAAGCAAGGGGTAGAGTCTGGATATAGGCTAAACACCCTGTAACGCAGGGTGAGGAATGACCCCAACAACAACAACAAATTATCCTGCCCCAAATATCCACCAGCATCCTCTGCTGGTAGAGGAATCCTTGGAGAAACCCCTTAAATTTCTTTTGAGCATTTTTGTTTATGAATAGTCTTTACAGGGCAAATTTTGAGAGCCCTATATTAGAATTCAGTAATCAGAGTTGTAAGATCAGAATGTCATTTTATTATTTTGATGTTACAGGTAGAAAATAACTGCAGTTTATATCCTAAAGAAAATTTTTTCATCATTTAATAATTTCTTTTGAAAATTAAGGTTGCTGTAATTCCAACCTTATTTTGTGTTTAGATAAGTGATATGCTAAAGATGGTCTATAACGTTTAAATGTTAAGAAGATTTAAATAGAACAGTTACTGCGATTGTGTGTTGGAATTTTTAGAATGTAGAGGCTTAAATCTAAAGGATTAATAGGAGCCAACTGGATGAAGGGGAGGAGAAAGCATTACAGGAAAGATAACAACATGAACAAAGGCCCAGTGATAGAAGACAAACACCAGTATAAAACACTAAAAGAAGGTCAGTGTGGCTGGAATGCAGAAAACACAGAATGTAGAGGAAGATGAGACTAGAAAGATAGGTACAAGCCAGACCTTCGTCATTTCTGAAATACTGCAGTATTCTCCAAATTGGTCTCCTTCTCCAGTCTCAGTCATCACCTCCAATCCATTCTTTTTCCAATTATGTCTACAGTGCTTTTTCTGTAACACCAATTTATTAATGTCACTTGCATATTTAAAATTCTTCAGTGTTCCCCATCAATCTAAGATAATATTCAAACTCTAACATAGCATATCAGGCTCTTTGTGATCTGGACTGCAGTGTCTTCCACCCCACTTCTGCTATGCTTATGCTAGAAATAACTATTGTTTCACCAAATACCTTGTTCCCTCCTAATCCGGGATGTGTGTGAGTGTTTTTTGTTTTTTGGTTTTTTTTTTTTTTTTTTTTGGTTTGGTTTTCTTTCTCTTTGCCAACACTTTCTTGCCTTGATTATCTGGCAAAATCTTATTCCCCTTCCGAGACTTGTTCTACCCGGAAATAACCACTATTAACCTTTTCATGACTTTTCTAAGACTTTTGTGTGTCTCTACCCAAATGTAATTAAATGTGTCTGTAAAATTGGGGGATACAAAAACAAGAGCACAAAATTTTGCAACTTTCTCTTTTAACTTTTTTTTTTCCATCCCAGAAAATTGTTAAGCATGGCTGCATAGTCTTACAGTATTGGAAATAACGTAAATTATTTTGTCATTCATCTATTTAGGTAATTATTGATTTTTTTTAACTGTTACTGTCACAATGCAGTACACATCTTTGTGTATATAATAGTTTACATGGTTGTTCAATTTCTTTTTTTTTAGGATAAATTCCCAGAAGTGGAATTACTAGTTAGAAGCTTGTACCACTTTATCCTTTCTTGAGCAGTTTAAGAATTACCATATGAGCCTCCTATAATTAAAGTACTCTCATTTCAGGTCATTTTTTAAAAAGCCTTGTTATTCACTGGATTTTCCATTTTTTTTCTAGTTTATTCATGTTGCAATGATCTCTTCCTTTCAAACATACAGTATTTTAGTTCATTATGAGTTAAAATGACTTTTGGTAGTTAGCTTGGTAACTTAAATCATTACTTAATATTATTTTTATTGAGATACAGTAGTCTAAAATGCAAATAAATAAATAGGGATAATTTTATTTTTTCTCCATTATTTGGCCATTTAACATCTGCATTATAAGAATTGGTTGCTAGTCTTCTTTGTATACCATTGTATTTGCTTGAAACATCAACCATGTAATCTAGCAGATTTTCTTTATGTTAATTTAGCTTTATTTTTTTATAGAGTTAGTGCACTGAAAGGCTCCAAAGGAAAAGACTGTGAAATTCCTGTACCCGTGGGTATTTCAATAACTGATGAAAATGGTAAAATTATAGGTAAGTGTATTGTAGATTCTAAGGTTGTGAAAAATGTGCTCATTTTCTAAAATTGAGATCTGTGAGGAATAGCACCTCTTAAGTTTCAGGATTTTTTTTAAACGTTAAGTATTTTAGCTGCTAGTTTATAAAACAGCTTTTAAAAACATAGCAGTTCAGGGCTTCCCTGGTGGCACAGTGGTTGAGAATCCTCCTGCCGATGCAGGGGACATGGGTTCGTGCCCCAGTCCGGGAAGATCCCACATGCCGCGGAGCGGCTAGGCCCGTGAGCCATGGCCACTGAGCCTGTGCGTCTGGAGCCTGTGCTCCGCAACGGGAGAGGCCACAACAGTGAGAGGCCCACGTACCACAAAAAAACAAAAACAAAAACATAGCAGTTCAGAATTAGCTGCTAGATTTAAAATTATTTTAAAGATGTAAGAGTATTTACTCGGTTTTAAAACAAATAACTAGCATTTTTTCAGCCACTTGCAAAAGTGTTTTCTCGGGGTCAGATTTTTAATAGAAACTTGATGCTATTGTTTAGCCCTTTAGATTTCTAAACTGGAATTTCCTGGCATCTGTTTCTGAAAGAAAAATGTCATTAATGATTAGCTCCACTTACTAATCTTTGCTTTAAGTATCTTTATCTCTCTTTTTAAGGAGAACTCAATAAAGAGAAAGACAGAATTTTGGTAGCTGAAGGAGGTCTTGGTGGTAAATTACTTACAAATTTCTTACCATTGAAAGGCCAGAAACGAGTAATTCACCTTGATCTAAAACTTATAGCTGATATAGGCTTAGTGGGGTAAGTATCATTCATATTTTTATTCTTATACTTTCAGAGAGATAGTTCATGAATAGGAAGTAAATATAAATGGTAATTTGGGGCCAGCATTATTTCTAGTTTATGGAATTTTGTGTATTTTTTGTGTACTTTAAGAATATGCTGCTTAGGGACATATATACACTATCAAATGTAAGTTAGATAGCTAGTGGGAAGCTGCTGCATAGCACAGGGAGATCACCTCTGTGCTTTGTGACCACCTAGAGGGGTGGGATAGGGAGGATGGGAGGGAGGGTGACGCAAGAGGGAAGAGATATGGGAACATATGTATATGTATAACTGATTCAGTTTGTTGTAAAGGAAAAACTAACACACTATTGTAAAACAATTATACTCCAATAAAGATGTTAAAAAAATAAAAAATAAATAAAAAAAATAAAAGAATATGCTGCTTAAAAAAAAGAGAATATGCTGCTAATATTGCCAACATAGAGTTTCATAGTCACTATTCATTTGTCAAAGATCATAGCAATTGAACAGGGCAGTGGAAATGTTAGACAATAAATAAACACAGAAAAATCAATCAAATACAAAAGAATGTTACCAAGTATTAAAGAATAAAATTAGAAATCCAAACAAGCCACATTTTAAAAAGTGTATAGAAGGAAATAAAAAGTAGGGGGAAAATGACCAAGATATTCTTACAAGTCTTAATAGAGGTATTGAAGTATCATTAATCAGATGGCTAAAGGCTGGTACAGATGATCTCAACCATCAACTTTACACACTATTGAGCACTAAGCTGGATCTTGCTATGACCATTTCCCTATCCTTCACTCTCTGTTTAGGAGCTGTCCGTTCTCAGTGCTGCAGACCTTCCAGTGTTGTCGTCTTCCACCAGCCTCCATTCTTTCATCAAACAATGCTACTTAGCTGTAGGGTTTGCAGTGCTGGCACATAAATGGAGGGAGATAGATAGCAAGATAGAAAGTAGGTAAAGGAAGGGAAAACTTCAGCTTTGCGTGTGTCCTCTCCCTCTCTGTCTTCCTCTCCTAAGTCCCCCTATAGCATTGCACAATAGTCAGATGGAAGGCCTCAGGAAAAGGGAGGGGAAACTGCTGCTTTACTCCAGCTGCCTGTTCCATGCCTCGCTTTCCCATAGTTTCTTTCTAAGCTCTTTTCATCTTCCTCTTCCTGCATCTCACTTATTCTTTACCACACTCTTCACTCTGAATCCCTCACCTCTTTCCATGCCTGTTTAGGTCTTACCAGCAGTGGCTTGGAGTTCACAGAAGCCTCATTCCTGCTGAAATTGTAACAGAGAAAGATGTGATCCTGGCATTTAAGCTTGCCATTCGCACTTAATATTTTCAATGAAACATAGTTATGAGGGTTATGAGTCATAGGTTCTGTAATACTATATATTTTTAGGAACGTTATGGACTTGATAGGGTTTTGTGGATAAGACTGAGAATCCAGCCATTCACTTTCTCATTTCGTAGGAAAATATGTTTCAGGTTCCATAGAGACACCTTTACAGCCTAAGAAGAACATAGCAAGGCTGAGTAGTGAGTAAAAGTGGGATGGCGACGGGAGACTCAAGTGAGACTGTTTGGGTTAGAATCTCAGATCCTCTGGAGGCTGGCCGGATGGTCTTGGATACTAACATGTATGCTAGTGCTTTTAAATTAGGTAACTATTCTTTAAAAGTTGCTAATGTGAATACCAGTATAAGCAGATGTCCTTTTAGCCGGCTTCAGGAATGAACTGAACATTAGAAGAAAGGTATCATATAACTAATACACTTGTACTGTTTTCAAATCTGGTCTTTGCATAGGTTGGATTTCAGCCTCTAAAATTTTCATTAGGTACTTGTCAATAAAAATCTCAGGTATCTGTCCTTCACCTGGTAGCTTCCTTTTTCTTCTTGTATTTTGATCTCTTTGGAAATAGTTGCTTGCATTTTTCTGTTTAATCATTGTTATGAAAATATGAGGATATTAGAAATAAGCAAGTCCAACTAATGATAATCTGGCAAAAATGATTGCAATTTGCTTTTCAAAAAGTTACAAGAGCCTAAGTGTAACAGGATATAAGAAAATACTGTATTTCCAGGGGAAACGAGTCATTAAGAAATCTCACATAGTTTTTTTCTAAATTTATTATAGAAATATTTTAATGAGAAAAATTGTTAAAAATCTCCATTAAGAACATATACATTTTTATCAAATTCCAAATTAATATTTGTAAAATATTACATCATTATTCCAAATGAAAATTGGGCAGAGTTTTGAAAGATCTTGATTTGAATGAAAACTGTGAAGACAGGGATCATGTCTGTCTTATTGATTGCTTGCTATATTTCTCCTGCCTAGTATATTGCCTGACCCGAGTCAGTGCTGAATAAATATTTATTGGATAATTTTTTTAATTTGAGATATAATTGATATATAACATTATATTAGTTTCAGGTGTACAGTGTAATGATTTGATATTTGTATATGTTGCAGAATGATCACCACCATCAATCTAGTTAACATCTGTCACCATGTATAGTTACAAATGTTTTTCTTGTGATGAGAACTTTTAAGATTTACTCTCCTAGCAACTTTCAAATATGCAATATTGTATTATTAACTGTAATCACCATGCTGTACATTATATCCCCATGACATTTTTTTTACAACTAGATTTTTTTTTGGGGGGGGGTCACACAATGTCACACAATGTGGCTTGTGGGATCTTAGTTCCCCAAACAGGGATTGAACCCAAGCCCTCAGCAGTGGAAGTGCAAAGTCCTAACCACTGTCCTGCCAGGGGATTCCCCACAACTGGATTTTTTTTTTTTTTTTTTTACCTTTTCACTGCCTTTGCCCATTTTGTAACCCCCCCCATTGATACACACACACACACACACACACACACACACACACACATTTTCTGTATGCATTCATCCATTGATGGACACTTAGATTGATTTCACATCTTGGTTATTGTAAATAATGCTGCAGTGAACATGAGGTGCATATATCTTTTTGAGTTTGTGTTTTTGGTTTTTATTTTTTTTGGATAAACATCCAGAAGTGTAATTGCTGGGTCATATGGTAGTTCTATTTTTAATTTTTTGAGGAACCTCATACTGTTTTCCATAGTGGCTGCACCAATTTACATTCCCATTGGTTGAATAAATTTAATGAAAATATCTGAATGAAATTTAGGAAATCATCTCTTAAGTGGCCCCCATTCCTAATACTTTCTTTCATCCATTTTGGACCTTTCTTGAGGGATATTTAGCAATAAAATCAAGGCCTTTAAAATAGGAATATAGTTTAATCTAGTATTTCCTTATCTAGAAATTTACCTCAGGAAAGAAATTAAAGGTATATGTAAAGGTTCACGTCAGCATTTAAAGTTTTTTTTAAAAAAACTTGACAAATAATTAGTGCTCATTTACAGAAAAAAAAAGAGTTGAATGTTAATCGCACCATTTGATGTTAAGGTGACTTAACATTGGTGTATGTCTTTCTAGCTGTATGTGTATTTTTTGCAGAGTTATTTATAACAGTAAAAAATTTGAGACCACTTAAATGCCTAACAATAAGAAATTAGTTAAGTAAATTACACTACACCCTTGAAATGCATTCACCTTATATAATTCAGTTTAAAAGGAGGCCAACCAACTGTGAATAGTCTTTCAGCAAAAAATGGCATCAAAACTGAATCTGATCAAGGCTTCATATCTACCCATTTATAGGAGCATGTTAAATGACATCATGGGCATCAGCAGAAAAATCCAGACTATGGCAAAGAAACTACAGGACAAATGGCCCAGTTTCTTTAAAAATAAAATTGCAAAGGGAAACAACCTGGAGAGGGAACCTGTACCAAAAGAAATTTGAAAGGCACATCAACCAGTTGTAATATGCACACTTTATTTGGGTCTCTATTTAAAGAAACCAACTTTAGAAAAATTATTAAGAATGTATTAATATTTGTTTAAGCTAGGTGATGGCTAAATAGGATTCATTACTTTTCTATTGAAATGTCCATTTAAAATGTTTTTTTTTAAAAATCCACAAAACAATATAAGAAATATTTTGTCAATATTTGGCTAGAGATAGTGAATTGCAGGTATTTTTATTAGTTTCTTTTTGTTTTTCTATGACTTACAACCTGTTTTCTTTTAACATTACTTGATTTACTGTCAATACTGAAACATCTTTAGTGTTCACCATAAATTTATCTTTACCTTTTCTGTAAGTATATTTTGTTCCTCAAGTTTTTCCAGATTATTTTAAATTTATAGTCTACTCTTAATCCCAGCAATATTCAAGAAGTCTGCTTCTTGAAATGTTAGGAATTCAGAGATAAGTATTTATAATGCTGATATTAGTTGTAATGTATAAATTTATTTTCTTGTTTCAGATTCCCAAATGCTGGAAAATCCTCTTTGCTAAGTAAGATTTCTCATGCAAAACCTGCAATTGCAGATTATGCATGTAAGTATAATTTGTTTTGTTTTTTTAACGTATAGAGGTAAATTTTTAAAGACTAATCTTTCTTCGAGTATGAAAAAAATGATAACTGGGGTAGCGTTAGTTTGAAAACTCTTGGCAGACAGAGTACATGTATTTCCCATTAATCTTTGAAACCTTTATAGCTCTCAGCAAAGTTCCTAGTACTGCTTATTAGACACTTTGTTGCATTTATTTGTCTGTTGTATAATCATTATTCAGTTTAGTTAACGATTTTATGAGCACCTACCCTTTATCAAACACTGTGATAAATGCTACGAAGGCAGAGATCAGTTCTTTCATTCATTCAGCAAGTATTTATTTCTAGGAACTATCAATACAATAAGTTCTGGAGTTACAAAGACTGGTAAGAAGAAGTGAATACTTCTTTTGTTTTGATTTTTAATGAACTTACAGACAAGTGGGGGAAGGCACATATCTCACTAATGAATATAAGAGAATATAATATGGTTCTATGAAAGAGTGTGGGTGACTGCTTTAGATTTCTTTGGGGAAGTGTGATGGTGGAGCTGAGATATGAGCAATAAATATGAGTTAATTGGTGACAGACAATGGAGGTGAGAGTCTTTCAGTCAAAGGAAATAGCATATACACAAAGACTTTGTGGTGGCAGGGAGTAGATTTGTTTGTCTAGAGAACATGTAGTAAGGAGAAGAGGGAATCAAGATGAGGCTAGAGATGCAGGTGGAGGCCTGTGATATAGGCCATATAAGCTGTATTTGATCTCTGTGGCTTAAGAGCAGTTGATAGCTTTTTAACAAGGGAAAACAGTGATTAGATTTGCTTTTCAAAAAAGGTCTATTGGTGTATAATGTAGAAAATGGATTGGTGTGGGACATAAATGGATCTGGAAAGAACAGTTAGTAGAACTGGCTATTGCAGTAGCTGGATGAGATATAATGGAAGCTTAGACTAAAAGTAGTGAATAAATATGATAGGATCCTTGCCATCATTAAACAAAATGGCACAAAATGACATTAACATGGAAAATAAAATTAAACCATTCTAAAATTGATAAAGTAGAGTTAATTTTGTACTAACTGCTATAAATCACATGGCCAGTATTTATTGTTACAATACAGGGGATTCTTGAGAAGGAAAGAAGAAAAGCAAAAAGTCCTAGGAAGGAGGCTAAGGCAGGATTGATGAAGCGTGAGGATAACTAAATGAGAAAGGACCATAGAGAGATTTCATCCACAGCCCAAGTGATAGAAACCTAAATTCTGCCCCCACCTTCAGTACCTTTACCATGCTCCTTAAAGTTTGAGACAGGGACTTTGAGGCCCACTAATTAGATTACACCTGTGCTTTCGAAGATTATAAAAATCTATATTTTGTCCTTTTCCAAGTATATTATAAATAGCAAAGATAATTATACCTTTAATTTCAACAAATGAGAACATAATCTGAATTAGGTTGTTCATAGAAACGAAATATTATATATTCTATACATGACGATAAGACAATTTTGAGAGTATAAACCTTTATTCTAGCCTCAATTTATTATTGTTTTTCTTTTAGTTACAACATTAAAGCCTGAACTCGGAAAAATTATGTATAGTGATTTCAAACAGGTGGGTATTTTTAAAATAAGACACTTGGTTAATAATGAAAGTACTTGCCTTAGTGCTTAGATTTTATAATATTTGGCAGTTTCTGTGGTGTTAGGGGGAAAGAGTAGCAGGAGTTTGTTTTTAATAAGTTTTTTTTTAATAAGTGAAACCATGATCAAATCAATTCTGCTGACCACTATCAGAGTAAAAATATTGTATAAGAGCATAATTTCTTGTTCTTCTAAAGTTTGGGTCCAGTTTGTTGTTACAACATTGATTATATCTTAATTGCCTTAATCAGTTTGTCCTCATTGCATATTTTATCAATCCATATTTTACGGCCATATTTGATTATTGATTTTCATTTCCTAAAAACATTTTCTAAAGTTCATGGATGTAATTTTACTCCAACTTACTGTTTAAAAAAATTTTTTTTTAGTTGAATGGGATCCTCGTCTTAACTAGCTATTAAAATTTATTTTCCCTTGCTACGGAAGAACTTTTGAATAATTAGAATAAAAACAAATTAAAAAGGAAAGTAACAAAATTTTAAAGATATGTAATGTATGATCAGCAGGTGCATCCCTTGGTATTTACCCAAATAAACTGAAAACTTACAGTTTTCAGTTTTGAGTCCACTCAAAAGCCCGCACACGGATGTTTGCAGCAGCTTTGTTCATAATTGCCAAAACTTGGAAACAACCAAGATGTCTTTCAGTAGGTGAATGGATAAATAAACTGTGTACATCTCAATAATGGAATGTCATTCAACACTAAAAAGAAATGAGCCATCAAGCCATGAAAGGACACAAAGGAACCTCCAGTGCATATTACTAAGTGAAAGAAGCCAATCTGTAAAAGCTGCATACTGTGTGATTTCAACTATATGTCATTCTGGAAAAAGGGCTTCCCTGGTGGCGCAGTGGTTGAGAATCCGCCTGCCGATGCAGGGGACACGGATTTGTGCCCCGGTCTGGGAAGATCCGACATGCTGCGAAGTGGCTGGGCCCGTGAGCCATGGCCGCCGAGCCTGCGCGTCTGGAGCCTGTGCTCCGCAACGGGAGAGGCCACAACAGTGAGAGGCCCGCGTACAGCAAAAAAAAAAAAAAAAAAAAAAAAGGCAATACTATGGAAATAGCAGAAAGATCAATGGTTGCCGAGGATTAGGAGGAAAGAAAGGTTGAATAGGCAGCACACAGGATTTTTAAGGCAGCGAAACTATTCTGTATGATACTAGATACATGTCATGTAAAGTATGGGCTTAAAGTGATCATGTATCAGTATACTTTCATATAATCCATTGACATAATTCAAAAGACATAGAAGGAGAATATTTATAATAGTGGCATAGCAGTAAAAATTTTTTAAAACTTTGACAATTATATAGAATGTTAAATAAAATTATAAGTGCAGGATAATATGAATTTAGAGAACAATATTTAGAGGAAAAGACAACATTATTGGTAATTTTTAAGGGAAATCAGTAGAAAACCTCTGAAGAGAATTTCAGGACATGAGACCTACATGTACATTGCTTTGTCACATAGCTCCAACTTTTTGTTTGTTTGTTTTGTTTTGTTTTTTGCGGTACGCTGGCCTCTCACTGTTGTGGCTTCTCCCATTGCGGAGCACAGGCTCCAGACACGCAGGCCCAGCGGCCATGGCTCACGGGCCCAGCCGCTCCACGGCATGTGGGATCTTCCCGGACTGGAGCACAAACCCGTGTCCCCTGCATCGGCAGACGGACTCTCAACCACTGCGCCACCAGGGAAGCCCCACATAGCTCCAACTTTAAAACTGAAATTTTTAACCACACAGGCAGGATGTGTAGAGCAGTGTTTCTCATCCCTTACTGTACATCAGAATCATCTGTATAGCTTAAGAACAACAATGATAAATGAAGCATGGGCCCCAGTGATTTGAAACCAAACCGCTTGGGGATAGGGCTTGAGCATCTGTAGTTTAGAAAAGTTTCTTACATAATTATGATGTGCAGTGAGGTTTGAAAACCACAATTGTAGAATAATGGTTAGTAACTCTTATAACCTCCAAAAGGAGTATAGTAACACTATTTCCCTTACTTTTTAAGAGTTGTTAATAGTTCTGGTAGAATATGAACAATAAAGAAACAATGGTACCAAATAACCACTTACGTATAGAATAAAAAACTTAAAACTACGGAGCTATACTAAGTCAATGTCTGCTGAATTAATATCCTTGTATACTTTTAAGAATTTAGAAAATTGAAATTCTTTGAAAAGTTCATACTGAACAATATAATTTATGGAATTCTAAAGAGAATTTATGTGATTAGTAAATGTTAAACTAAGCCATAAAATTCCTAGATTGTTAAAGTAAAAAATGGGACTAATTTCTTATAACAAAGGACTTTGATTATTAATACATTAATTTTGTTTTAAAGGTATATTGGCTTTATAGAGATGCAGTGGTAATCACAAATTAAGAACTGTTTATAATTGAAATATCATGAAAATTGTTGGATGTAATTGTATTTGTGGTTTTCATATTTTTTTAAATTATCATACCATGTAATTTTTTGTTAGATATCAGTAGCTGATATGCTTGTTGTCGGTGTGAAAGATGTGGCTCTTTTACACAGAAACATATATCTATTCTTCTTTGGATCCTTCTCCCGTGTAGCTTATGACACAATGTTGAGTACTCTTCCCTTGGTATTCCGTAGGGTTTTGGTGATTATACCTTTCACCTGTGTTTGTATAGCTCGGTTAAACCCGATTTGCTGATGTATACAACCCTCACACCTTTCCATTGGTGAACCACAAGTCTGTCTATTGAATCTGTGATTGCATTTTTCTGTGGAAATATCTTCAGTGATATCAATTTGTAGGTAACACCTACAAGTGATATCATAGGATATGTGTCTTTTGCTTTCTGACTTACTGCAAGTTCCGTGTTTAACTCTAGCCTCACCTGTGGTGCTGCTAATGCCATTGTTTCATGTTTTTCCTTGGCCAATATTCTATCTGTACATGTCCCAGTTCTTCTTTGTCCAGTCATCTGGTGATGGACTTTTTGGGTGCTTCCGTGTCTTCGCTGTTGTAATACTGCTGCAGTGCAGATTTGCCTGCCCGTGTCTTTCCAATTGTGTCTTCTTAGGTTACAGGTCCAGGAGTGGGCCTGCTGGATCATCTCGTCGCTCAATGTTTACCTTGTAAAGGCACCTCCATTCTGTTCTCATTAGTGGCTCTTACCAGGTTAAGTGCCACTTTAGGTTGAGGGTATGCACTTCTCCACAAGCCCTTCAGCATTTATTGTTTGTAGTTTGTTGCTGATGGTGCCTCTGACTGGTGTGAGCTGATACGTCTTTGTGGTTGGACTTGCATGCCTCTCCTAAACCGTTGAATTTGAGCTTTTAGGGATGTCCTTTTTTTCTTCAAACTGCGTGTACAGCTTACCTCATCAGATTCTTTTCTTGAAATATGTGTCACATTTTGAAATATTTTGGCCAATACCTCTCTCAAGACCTGTTGAGGGCAGGTTTCATTTCGAGCCCCCCACTACTTGTGCATATGAAGTGACCATTAGCACAGGTTTGCAAGCTGCTGTTGCAGGTAACGGTCAGAGGGCGGCAGCATTTCTGCGTCTCCACTCTGGTAACTAGTGAAACAGACCTTCCTGCCAGTGGCGTTCCTCGGTTCTAAATTACAGTGGAATGTGTCGGGAAATCCCCGAAAGCTGATGTCTCCTTACTTACATTTGGTTTTAAAATCGAATTTATATTTTTCAACGGAGTACTATTCCATTGTGTACATGGACCCCTTCTTCTTGGTGCATTGTTCTGTGGATGGACATTTTGGTTTCGTCCAAGCCTTGCCTACGGTACATGTTGCTGCAGTGCAGGATGGCCAGCCTGTGTCTTTTTGATTTTGTGCTACTGAGGGGATAGGCCCATTAGTGGGCCTATCCGATCACATGGTAGCTCAATTTGTACCTTTAAACGCACCTCCATTCGGTTCACACTACTGGCTGTTACCGGGTTACATCCCACGAGCAGCTAGAGGGTACAGATTTCTCTAAAACCCCTTCAGCACTTACTCTTTGTGGACTTTGTTGCTGATGGTCATTCTGACGGCTGTGGGTGAACGTTTCTGTAGACTGGATTGGCATAGCTTTATTCATTCCTGATGTGGAGCATTTTTCCATGCCCTTTTATTTCACACAAGAAAAAGAAAGAAACAGAAGACAAAGTGTGCATAAATTATGCCTCTTGAAATTGTCGTTTTCAAAGGTGCACATCTTTTGAGTTTTTTTCTCGATTTACGACCCAATGATTTGTTTTGAGGGCAGGTGTCCTTTACAGGCCTGCAATTATGTGGAACATCAAGTGACCATCAGCGCCGGGTTAAAAGCTGCTGTTTTGAGAAACGGCCACAAGGCGGCAGCAGTTCTCCTTTACCAATTCAGCTTACTGAGGCAACAGAGCCTCCATGGAAGTCGTGTTCTAGGTTGTAAATTAGAATGGAGTGTGCCAGGAGAAAGCCCCTTAGGTTTGTGTCTCACTACTTCTCGCTGGTTTTTTAATTTAATTTTTCTTTTTTATCACAGCAAGTTTGATTACAATGTTATGCTTGTTGTCGGTGTGAAAGATGTGGCTCTTTTACACAGAAACATATATCTATTCTTCTTTGGATCCTTCTCCCGTGTAGCTTATGACACAATGTTGAGTACTCTTCCCTTGGTATTCCGTAGGTTTTTGGTGATTATACCTTTCACCTGTGTTTTTATAGCTCGGTTAAACCCGATTTGCTGATGTATACAACCCTCACACCTTTCCATTGGTGAACCACAAGTCTGTCTATTGAATCTGTGATTGCGTTTTTCTGTGGAAATATCTTCAGTGATATCAATTTGTAGGTAACACCTACAAGTGATATCATAGCATATGTGTCTTTTGCTTTCTGACTTACTGCAAGTTCTGTGTTTAACTCTAGCCTCACCTGTGGTGCTGCTAATGCCATTGTTTCATGTTTTTCCTTGGCCAATATTCTATCTGTACATGTCCCAATTCTTCTTTGTCCAGTCATCTGGTGATGGACTTTTTGGGTGCTTCCGTGTCTTCGCTGTTGTAATACTGCTGCAGTGCAGATTTGCCTGCCCGTGTCTTTCCAATTGTTTCTTCTTAGGTTACAGGTCCAGGAGTGGGCCTGCTGGATCATCTCGTCGCTCAATGTTTACCTTGTAAAGGCACCTCCATTCTGTTCTCATTAGTGGCTCTTACCAGGTTAAGTGCCACTTTAGGTTGAGGGTATGCACTTCTCCACAAGCCCTTCAGCATTTATTGTTTGTAGTTTTCTTGCTGATGGTTCCTCTGACTGGTGTGAGCTGATACGTCTTTGTGGTTGGACTTGCATGCGTCTCACAAACCCTTGAAGTTGAGCTTTTAGGGATGTCCTTTTTTTCTTCAAACTGCGTGTACAGCTTACCTCATCAGATTCTTTTCTTGAAATATGTGTCACATTTTGAAATATTTTGGCCAATGCCACTCTCAAGACATGTTGAGGGCAGGTTTCATTTCGAGCCCCCCACTACATGTGCATATGAAATGACCATTAGCACAGGTTTGCAAGCTGCTGTTGCAGGTAACGGTCAGAGGGCGGCAGCATTTCTGCGTCTCCACTCTGGTAACTAGTGAAACAGACCTTCCTGCCAGTGGCGTTCCTCGGTTCTAAATTACAGTGGAATGTGTCTGGGGAAATCCCCCAAAGCTGATGTCTCCTTACTTACATTTGGTTTTAAAATCGAATTTATATTTTTCAACGGAGTACTATTCCATTGTGTACATGGACCCCTTCTTCTTGGTGCATTGTTCTGTGGATGGACATTTTGGTTTTGTCCAAGCCTTGCCTACGGTACATGTTGCTGCAGTGCAGGATGGCCAACCTGTGTCTTTTTGATTTTGTGCTACTGAGGGGATAGGCCCATTAGTGGGCCTATCCGATCACATGGTAGCTCAATTTGTACCTTTAAACGCACCTCCATTCGGTTCACACTACTGGCTGTTACCGGGTTACATCCCAAGAGCAGCTGGAGGGTACAGAGTTCTCTAAAACCCCTTCAGCACTTACTCTTTGTAGACTTTGTTGCTGATGGTCATTCTGACGGCTGTGGGTGAACGTTTCTGTAGACTGGATTGGCATGGCTTTATTCATTCCTGATGTGGAGCATTTCTCCATGCCCTTTTATTTCACACAAGAAAAAGAAAGAAAGAAAGAGAAGACAAAGTGTGCATAAAATATGCCTCTTGAAATTGTCGTTTTCAAAGGTGCAACTCTTTTCAGATTTTTCCTCGATTCACGACCCAAGGATTTGTTTTGAGGGCAGGTGCCCTTTACAGGCCTGCAATTATGTGGAACATCAAGTGACCATCAGCGCCCGGTTAAAAGCTGCTGTTTTGAGAAACGGCCACAAGGCGGCAGCAGTTCTCCTTTACCAATTCAGCTTACTGAGGCAACAGAGCCTCCATGGAAGTCGTGTTCTAGGTTGTAAATTAGAAGGAATGTGCCAGGAAAAAGCCCCTTAGGTTTGTGTCTCACTACTTCTTGCTGGTTTTTTAATTTAATTTTTCTTGTTTATCACAGCAAGTTTGATTACAGTGTGTTGCTTGTTGTGGGTGTGAAAGGTGTGTGTCTTTTACACAGAAACATATATCTATTCTTCTTTGGATCCTTCTCCCGTGTAGCTTATGACACAATGTTGAGTACTCTTCCCTTGGTATTCCGTAGGTCTTTGGTGATTATACCTTTCACCTGTGTTTTTATAGCTCGGTTAAACCCGATTTGCTGATGTATACAACCCTCACACCTTTCCATTGGTGAACCACAAGTCTGTCTATTGAATCTGTGATTGCGTTTTTCTGTGGAAATATCTTCAGTGATATCAATTTGTAGGTAACACCTACAAGTGATATCATAGGATATGTGTCTTTTGCTTTCTGACTTACTGCAAGTTCCGTGTTTAACTCTAGCCTCACCTGTGGTGCTGCTAATGCCATTGTTTCATGTTTTTCCTTGGCCAATATTCTATCTGTACATGTCCCAATTCTTCTTTGTCCAGTCATCTGGTGATGGACTTTTTGGGTGCTTCCGTGTCTTCGCTGTTGTAATACTGCTGCAGTGCAGATTTGCCTGCCCGTGTCTTTCCAATTGTGTCTTCTTAGGTTACAGGTCCAGGAGTGGGCCTGCTGGATCATCTCGTCGCTCAATGTTTACCTTGTAAAGGCACCTCCATTCTGTTCTCATTAGTGGCTCTTACCAGGTTTAGTTCCACTTTAGGTTGAGGTTATGCACTTCTCCACAAGCCCTTCAGCATTTATTGTTTGTAGTTTTGTTGCTGATGGTGCCTCTGACTGGTGTGAGCTGATACGTCTTTGTGGTTGGACTTGCATGCGTCTCCTAAACCCTTGAAGTTGAGCTTTTAGGGATGTCCTTTTTTTCTTCAAACTGCGTGTACAGCTTACCTCATCAAATTCTTTTCTTGAAATATGTGTCACATTTTGAAATATTTTGGCCAATGCCACTCTCAAGACATGTTGAGGGCAGGTTTCATTTAGAGCCCTCCACTACTTGTGCATATGAAGTGACCATTAGCACAGGTTTGCAAGCTGCTGTTGCAGGTAACGGTGAGAGGGCGGCAGCATTTCTGCGTCTCCACTCTGGTAACTAGTGAAACAGACCTTCCTGCCAGTGGCGTTCCTCGGTTCTAAATTACAGTGGAATGTGTCTGGGGAAATCCCCCAAAGCTGATGTCTCCTTACTTACATTTGGTTTTAAAATCGAATTTATATTTTTCATCGGAGTACTATTCCATTGTGTACATGGACCCCTTCTTCTTGGTGCATTGTTCTGTGGATGGACATTTTGGTTTCGTCCAAGCCTTGCCTACGGTACATGTTGCTGCCGTGCAGGGTGGCCAGCCTGCGTCTTTTTGATTCTCATCCTCTCAGGTGATAGACCCAGCCGTGGGTATGCTTGATTGAACGGTAGCTCAATGTTTACCCTTTCCAGGCAACTCTATTGTGTTTTCATTAGTGGCTCTTACCGCGTCCCACTTAGAACCGCGGGTACGCATTTCTTTACCAGCCCTTCAGCATTTATTGTTTTCAGAATTTTGCCTGATGGCCATTCTGAGTGGTGTGACCCGATAGGTTTTTGTATCGTGTATTTGCATGTCTTTAATAATTCCTAATGTTCAGCATTTTTCCACGCCTTTTTTTATTCTGTTAAACAAAAACAGAAAAAACTGTAAGTACAATAAACCTCTTGAAATTGTCTTCTTGGAAGGTTGCCCTCTTTTGAATTTTTTGGTTGATTTTCGACCCCAGGATTTTTTTTGCAGAGCAGGTGTCATTGACAAGCCTGCAATGCGTGTGAATATTGAGTGACCATTAGCACTGACTTCAAAGCTGCTGCTGTGGGAAACGGCCACATGGCGTCAGCATTGCTACATTCCCACACCTGGTTTCTAGGGCAGCAGAGCCCTTCTGGAAGTCTTGTTCCCAGGTTGTAAATTAGAATGGAATGTGCCAGGAAAAAACCCCAGAAATTTATGTCACATTACTTCTTGTTCTCTCTTTTAATTCTTTTAATCGGGGTAATGATTAGAATATTGCTTCTCCTAGGTGTACACAATCTGGTTCATTTGTACATTTTATGTATATATATATATATATATATATATATATATATATATATATTCATGTACAGATCCTCTTCCCATGTAAATTATTGCAGAGTGTTCTGGTGACCTCCCTTGCTATATGGTCGGTCTGTTTGATATATGTATTTAATATGTATTTGTAGACATATGGTCAACTTAATCTTAATTTATCCATTCCCCCCACGTTTCATTTTACATAAGCTTAGTTTGTTTTCTATGTCTGTGAGTGTCTTTCTTTGTGAAAATATGTTCATTTGTGTCAATTGTTAAATAACGCCTATAAGTGATGTTATACAATATGTCTTTTGCTTTCCAACTTATCTCATGTTCTGTGATTATCTCTAGGCTCATTATGGTTCCTCAAAGAGCAGTGTTTCATTGTTTTCCATGGCTAATATTCCACTGTGTAGATGGACCAGTTCTTCTTATCCATTCATCTGTTGATGGACATTTTGTTTTCTTCGGTGTCTTGGCTACTGTGAAAATTCGTGTAGTGCAGCTCTTGTGGCCTGTGTCTTTTCGACTCTGGTCTTTTCAAGTGAGAGGCTCAGCTGTGGGCCTGCTGGATGGAATGGTGGCTCAATTTTTATTATAAAGCGCAGCTCCTTTCTGTTCTCATTATTGGCTCTTACCACTTTACATCTTACCAGCAGCTAGAGAGTACAGAGTTCACTACAACCCCTTCAGCATTTATTGTTTGTAGTCTTTTTGCTGTTGGTAGTTGACTTGTGTGAGTTGAAACATTTTTGGAGGTTAGATGAGTCTAATAATTCCTGATGTTGAGCTTCTAACCATTTTCCTTTTTTTTGATAAAGAGTGAGTAAAACTTACCTCTTCATACTATCTCTTTGACACATTTGCGTGCTTTGAATTCTTTTGGACATTGCCTAGCTCAGGACATTTTTTGAGGGTAAGTGTCTTTTACAGCCCTGAGCCCTTGTAGATGTAAGTGACTTTTAGCTGTGGATTTAAAGCCGCTCTTGCGGGATACAGCCACAAGGCGGCAGCATTTCTCCATTTCCAACTCTGGGTTTTGGGGCAACAGAGCCTTCCTGGAAATCGTGTTAGTAGGCTGCAAGTTAGAGTGGAATGTGCCAGGCAAACCCCCAAGAGCTTATATCTCCCTACTTCTTGTGTGTTTTTTAAAATTAAATGGTTATTTATGATCACAGCAAATTTGATAAAAATGTTGTGTGTGTTCTAGGGGTACAGCATCTGGTTCATTATATGTATGTATCGATCTATTCATCTTTGGATCCTTTCCCGTGTAAGTTATTACAGAGTGTTGAGTCGACCTCTCTTGGTATTCCTTAGGTATTTTGTGATTATATATTTCATATGTATCAGTACTTGTCTGTTAACACACATATCCTAATTCATACATTCCTTACAGATGTAAGGAACACCTCATAAAATGAGAATGCTACACATTGTGCTGGCCGTTTCAGGGAGTGGGAAGGGATGGCAAGTGGTAAAATATTATCTTTTCCCTTCATCTTTTGAAATTTCACTTGTTACAAAGAACTTGAATTTTATTTTTTAAAATGTAACAATAGAAATTTAAAAGAGAAAGTATATATATACTGTGTGTTTAATTACATTTCATAGAATTATTATCCCTGAATCATAATTCTGTTAGTACACCAGTATAGAGATTATTTCTTAATATTTAGGTGAGAACCCTTTTCTTCTGTTTCTGAGAAAAATTCTGTAAACTCATTTCCAGTAATGGCACTCTTCCCCCAATCAAAGGTTTAACAAGGGAAATGCAAGCAGAATAATCATGAAAATACAAAGCAATACAACAGTAAGAGAAAATTTCTAACTTCCAATAACAGCTCAATTTAGAAGAGGGTTTTTATCTTCAGAACAAAAGCATGCCTCCTTGACTTGCTAACCAGTCAAAATCTGTGTATTCTACAGAAAATCTGTGATGTTATTCCCATAAAACTACCCTTTACTGATTCTGCCTCCAATAGATTTCCTAAGCACTAGTGTTTTAAAGTACAGGTTACAAACAAAATCCTAATGAGATGTATTTATAATGTGTGTGTTATTTGTCTTATCCTACTGTCTATATTCTTCTCCATTCCTGTAGCTGAAATAATATTACTTTACCTGATAAGTGATATCGGGAGAGTGGGAGAGGTTTAATAAATACCCCAACCCTAAAGCATACCCTAAACCTAACCCTAACCTGTACCCTAAGCCTAACACATACAGTAACTCTAACCCGTAGTCATACCCTAAACTGTACCCTAATCCTAACCCGTGCCCTAACCCTACGCTAATCCTAACCCATATAGTAACACGTATACATACCCCAATCTTTACCCTAATCCTAACCTGTGCCCTAACCCTAACCCAAATCCTTAAACCTAACCCTAAACCGTACCCTAATCCTAACCCATGCCCTAACAGTAACCAGTTCCCTAACCCGTACACTAATCCTAACCCGTAGCCACAGCCTAATCTTTACCCTAATCCTAACCCATGCCCTAACACTAACCCTAACTGACGCTTTCCTAAGTAAGTCCTGACACTGTCCCTAAGTGAGGCCCTGAGGCTGTTCCTAACTAAGGCCCTGAAGTTGTCCCTCACATCAGCCTTGCTGCCATCAATAACTAATGTGCTGACACTATCCTGAGCTAATATCTTGATCCATCTCTTACCATGGTCCTGACACTGTCCCTACTAAAGTCCTGATGCCATCCCAAAGTGTGGCCCCGAGGCTGTCCCTTTGAAGCCCTGTTGCTGTACCTAACTCAGAGCCTGATAATGTCTTTAACTAAGGCCCTGATGCTGATCCTAGCTAAGACCCTGACACTAGGCCTCACTCAGTCCCTGACATTGTCCCTAACTCAGGTCCTGACTCTGTCCCTAACTAAGGCCCTGAAGCTGTCCTTAACTCAGGCCCTGCCACTTTGCTAACTCAGATCCTGGCAATAAATTTAACTAAGACCGTGATGCTGATCCTAACTACAGTCCTGATGCTGGTCCTACATCATGCCCTGACACTCTCCCCAACTCAGGATCTGATGCTGTCTGTAATATCTTTGTGTGTCCCTCCCTAATTCCTTGAGGCTTTCCATAACTATAGACCTGACACTGTTTCTAACTAACTGCCTGACTCTGTACCTAACTGATACTGAATAATCAGCCTCTATGCACCAGTTCTGATTCAAATCTCAAGAACAGTGTTTTGGAAAAATGGAAAAGATTAGTTTTATCACTCTGCCAGCCCATGGAGGACACAGCAGGCTTGTGCCCTCAACAGCTGTGTGTCCCAATGCGGGAGGATATGGTGTTTTATAGCAGTGGTTCAAGGGTGTGGTTGCTCATAAGGATCAGTGTGTATGCAGGGCCTGCACTCCTTTAATCTTGTCTCAGATAGTTTCTGGATGAGCTTCTCTGGAATGAAGAATGCTAACATCTTCCATTTGTTGGGGGTTTTAGTTCTTTAAGGAGCTCAAAGATATTGTTATGTGTATCCCTTGAGGCAGCACCAGGACCCTGTCACAAGGCTGCACTATTGTTTCTTGACTGTTCCTCCCTGTCTCTGCATCTCCTCACTTCCTTGATTAGCAATTGTTCGAATTTGCCCTTTGGAACTCAGGGAAGGTCCTGGAGTCTCTAGTCTATTCCCTACAAAAAAAGTTAGGAGGCACACAGAAAGTCTTCTGTGCCCAGGAGACCACAGAGTCCCTCTCAGTTTCACTCCTCTTCTGGATACTCCTCAATCTTGAGGAGAGCAGATTTTTGACAACAAAAGGAATAATCATTTCAGATGGAGACATTAATCATAAACTTGGCACAGGAACTCGGTTATTAAGGGGACTCGGTTTTAATCCCCACTTCCCTTTTATCTTTCCCCACATCTTTCAGGGAACAGGGTGATGACCACTCTGGCTACTTCCTGCTGAAATGGGGCACAGTCCTGCCTAAATCTAGGGGAATGGATACCAAGTTAGAAATATTTGAGTTCCAAGTCCTGTACCTGAGACTCCCTTGGTCCCCGATTTTGGTGCAACCAATCCAGTTAAAATAGGAGGGGTAACAACTGAACATTTAATAGGAAAAATAGATCTCATCCCCTTAGGAATTCAGCAGAATAAGTCTGAAACCTGGTCTGGAACTGGCACTTCAGAGAGACTTCATAGCCAGTTGTCTAATTCTACCTAAGTAGGTTTTAACTTCTGACGTAGTATTGACATATCCATAACAGGAGCTACTGAACACTACACATATGTCTCATCTTTCTATTAGTATCTGATCTAAAGTCATTGTTTGAAATTTAATAGTTAAGAGAGGAGTCCTTGAAAACATACAGTTGCAGCTACCAGTAGACATTGTTTTCAGAATGGCTAGTGGCATCCTGAGTCTGATGTAGCTCAGAAATTCAATTTCAACAATACAGGAATGTGGGGACTTACCTGGTGGCTCAATGGTTAAGACTTTGCCTTCCAACACAGGGGGTGCCAGTTTGATCCCTGGGCAGGGAGCTAAGATCCCACATGCCTCATGGCCTAAAAACCAAAACATGAAACAAACAATATGGTAACAAATTCAATAGACATAAAAAATGGTCCACATCAAAAAAAAACTTAAAAAGAAAACAGAAAAAGAATACAGGAATGCATCTAAATCACATCGACAAAGGTCACTTAGGTTTATCTTGGATGTCTGAACCATAGTTACTCCTTGACTGTAAAATGCATTCCCCTCCTCAATGCCAAAGCAGATGTACAATTTGTATCCAAAAGGCCACAAAACAGGCCACTTTGGTCAGTAAAATTTAAGTTAAACCATGTACAAGCCAGAGTGACTTCCTCACATCTCAATACATGAAGAGTTTTGTTCCCTTTTGATTCCAAGTCTTTCAATAGAAAGCATTGATGATCAAAATGTCAATTCCTCAGTGCCAGAGTGATTCAGCTGTTTGGCCCAGGTGTAGATCATGTTCCTCATCGCTAGGCCTCCTTTATATCTGCCTAGTTAATCCACTTTGGGGGAATACTGATCAGGTATTGTGAACATGCTCAGAGGTATGTTAATGACAAAATGCTTTATATAAGCCATATATTTTATTATTCATACCCAATTGTCACACAAGCATTGTACATGTGCTTTTAGCAGTAGACCTAAAGCACACAGTGATACATCATGAGTAATTACATTCTGATAACTTCACTAGGTAATTTTCCTTTCCTCTTAAACATCAGGGCAAAATAAAGTCAACCCAGTAACTTTCATAAATATACACTTCGATACAGAGGTGTCATTTATCCAATTGCTCCAAGTCCTAAGTAGCTTGAGGGAAACGACTTCCTTGTGTCTGGAAAACACAGATGAAAGCCAGTAACAAAAAAACAAAAACATTATAACCATATTCACCAGTTCACTCAGTAACCAATCCTTTTAAATTTTTATGAAGCCATCCAATTCTCCATTAAGATTTTTCATTTCTTACCCAGTTTGGATTATGATATGAAATTTATCAGAGACCTGTGCTTGCCAAAACATCCTTCACATAGATCTTCTTGAAGATGGAGCACTTTTGCAAAGTGTTAGAGCACAACAGTAACTATCTATAAATCACATAAAGGCTTAAAAGGTCATGGTTAAACCTTGGATCACACTGTAAATGACAAAAGAAACCATGATTGCTGTTACATAAAACATTTAATAATAACTAGAATTATGACTGATAAAATTTTACCAGGACATACTAGATTTTTAGGAATTCCATGTAATTTAACATACTAATCAAACATTTCTCTCTGAGATGGCTCAAGGGCCTTCTAAAGCATCCCAAAGTTAGCTGGAGATCAAAAGAACTGTTAGGATTGGCCAAACAACGCTTATTCACTGAACCAAAGTAAAGAGATTTCAAACAAAAATACGGATCACAGACACAGGCAAAGGAACTCACCAGCTGTTCACAATCAAAAGCAGCATTCCAGGAAAACTTTGGAGGGAGAAACCAAATGCAGGCTTGCCCTAACCCACTTCCAACAATATCCATCTTAGAAAGTCATGGTCATGCACAACTCTTCCCTCAGTGTTCCCTTTGCACAAATGTTCATCACCTTCTGTATCCATCTTATGTTGTCCCTTATTTTTTTCTGCATTCAGACACAACGAGCTCTAGTACAAAGTGACTTTCTTTTCTCTTTGTACCATCAGCCTGTTACCTAGTTGCTCACCTTCTTTATTACGTAGTTTCATAAATGCTTGAACATATGGAATTTCTTTTGTCTTTCTCCTCCTGTGACAAAATAACTCTAGCTGAAGGATAGTATAGTCATTTAGGCTTCCATTCAAAGACCACCTTTCCTCATTTTTCAAGAATGTATCCATACATTGGCCAGACAAAATTACAATAGAATTTCATTCTTTTCTTACTCTTAGGTTTACAACTATAGGTTGACCAGTCTGCCAGGATTTTGCCCATTGGCTATCAGATGGAACTGAAGAAGAAGCACTTCTTATGTTTGAACCATAGAACACTCACCACACACGGACTAAGAACAAAACAAAACCCTAAACACCAACGGAAGCCTCAAACCAAAGGAACCAGAAACCAAAGAGAAACCAACAACCAAACAGCACAAGACTCAAATCAGCTTCCAATTCTCAACTTAGCCTGTGACCTCTGTCCAAGTGGTTCACCTTCCAAATGAGATTTCCTGGAATGAAAAGTCACCCAAATGGGAACCAAGGTTCCCCCAAATGTACAGGGCTAAAAGGACCTCAGACTGCATGCCAGGGGAGTTACCACATGCTGGCTGAGGTGCTGCAACATCCCAAATGCTATTTTTCTGGTTCCCCAAAATAATCCCTTGGAGTAGGACATTCGGGACAGTCCAGGCAGGAGGAAGAGAGGAACATCCTCAAGGCAAAGACGACCTCGGCAGCTGCTAGGGTGGTCTCTCTTCCACCATTTACTCCTGCCCCAGAGTTCTAACTGCTGGGATGACTGGGGCTCGGCCTTTCCAGGCAAGGGTCCCAGGTGGTTTGGCCTCTAAAGGAATTCTCCAACCCTACACTCTCTCGAAAGAGGCTAGTGTGGAGAAAATCTCAGTGTCCGATCAAGTCAGGGGACCCACAGGGGCCATCCCCAAGTCAGCCCCACATTGGGTACTAAATTTGATGTTGAAAACTCGACCTCTATGCACCAGTGCCAAATCGAATCTCAGAGAGAGGTTTGCAGTAAGTAGGAAAGAATAGCTCTTTACTCCTTTGGCAGCCAAAGGGGGACACAGAAAACTCCTACCCTCAAAAACCGTGTGTCCCAATGCAGGAGGATCTGGTGAGGAGTTTTACAGCAATGGTTTAAGGACACAGGTGATCCTAAGGATTAGTGTGTGTACAAGGCCTTAACTCACTTTAATCTGACCTCAGATGGTCTCTTGAGGAGCTTCTCTGGAATGAAGAAGACTAAAATCTTCTATTTTGTGGGGGTTTAAGTTGCTAAACAGCCCAAAGAT
Organism: Kogia breviceps; assembly: GCF_026419965.1. Classification (NCBI taxonomy): domain Eukaryota; kingdom Metazoa; phylum Chordata; class Mammalia; order Artiodactyla; family Physeteridae; genus Kogia; species Kogia breviceps. The sequence goes on from NC_081318.1 coordinate 54,466,286, forward strand.
ACTCTTAACTGTATCCCTTGAGGCAAAACCAGGATCTTGCCCCAAGGCTGCTCTGTTGATTCTAGTCTGTTCCTCCTTGGTCTCTGCATCCCCTCCCTTCCCTGATTAGCAACTGTTCAAATCTGCCCTTTGGAACTCAGGGAAGGTTCTGGAGTCTCTAGCCTAACTAAGGCCCTGACTACACTTAACTCAGACCCTGACATTCTCCCTAACTCAGTCCCTGACACTGTACCTAACAAAGGCTCTGATGCTACTCCTAACTCAGGCCCTGACACTCTCTCTAACTAAGGCCCAGCTGCTGCCAATATCTAAAGTCCTGACATTATCCTGAGCTAATATCCTGACCCACAGAGGCCCTTATGCTGCTCCTAAGTCATGCCCTGACACTTTCCCTAACTCAGGACCTGAAGATAGGCCTCACTTAGGCCCTTTGGCTATACTTTACATAGACGCTGACGCTGTCTGTATATGAAGCGCTAGAAGTGGTCCTGATTTAGGTCCCTGGCACTGGCCCTAAGGCCCTGATGCTCTCAATAATTTCCTGACACTATCCCTGGCATGGAACCTGACTCTGTTCCAAGCTAATGTACTGCATCTTTTCCTACCTGAAGCCCTAATACTCTCCCTAACTAAGGCCCTGACTAATCTTAACTAAGGCTTTGACACTATCTTTCACTAAGGGCCGGAATCTATCCCTAACATTGGACCTGAGGCAATCAATAACTGAAATCCAGACACTATCCTGAGCTAATATCCTGACACATTTCTATCCAAGGTCCTGTCAGTGTCCCAAAGAAAGCCCTGTCGCTGTCCTCAAGTGAAGACCTGAGGCTGTGCCTAACTCAGGCTCTGAAGTTTCCCTAACTGAAGCCTTGATTCTGTGACGTACTCAGGTCCTGCTCATGTCTTTAACTATGACCTGAATGCCGACACAACAAAGGCCCTGATGCTGCTCCTAAGTCATGCCCTGACAGTGTCTGACCATCCACTGGGCCTCACTCAGGCCCTGTCGCTCTCCCTAAGTCAGGCTTGGATGCTGTCCCTACAGGAAGCCCTGACACAGGTGCTAAATAAGGCCCTGATACCCATAGTAACTAAGGTCTTGACAGTATTCCTAGGTAAATTCCTGACGACCCCTAGACTTTACCCTATACTTCCCAGAGCAAAAGTCCTAAATCTTATGCTAACTTAAGCCTTTATGCTGTGTCTAACAAATGTCCATAATTTAATCTGAAGGCCATAACACTGTCCTAAATGGAGACCTAGATGCTCGTCCTAAATGGGGCCCAGACAGTGTCTCTAACTAAGGCCCTGACACTACTCCTAACTCAGTCCCTGACACTGACCCGCAGTAAAGCCTGGATGTTCGTCCTATATCAGGGACTGAGCCTCTCCCTAATTAACGCCCTGATACCGTCAATATTTAAAGTCCTCACACTGTCCTGAGCTAATTTACTAACACATCTCTTAACAAAGTCCTGAAAATGTCCCTAAGTAAGCCGTGACACTGTCCATAAGACAGTGCATAATCATGTCTTTAACGAAGACCATAATGCTGATCCAACAAAGGTACTGCTGCTACTCATGTGTCATGCCCTGACAGTGTCTCCAGATAATGGACTGACACTAGGCTTCACACAGGGCGTGTCACTCGCCCAAAGCCATTTTTACATGAAGCCCTGATATTGCTTCTAAAGGAGGTCCTGATGCTCTCAGTAACTAAGGTCTTGACAACTATCTCTCACTAAGGCCCGGAATCTGTCCCTAACATGGACCCTGCTGCAATCAATAAGTAAAATCCAGACACTATCCTGAGCTCATGTTCTGACGCACTTCTCTCCACGATCCTGACACTGTCCCAGAGAATGCCCTGTTACTGTCCTTAAGTGAATACCGGGGCTCTGCCAAACTCAGGCCCTGAAGCTTTCCCTAACTGAGGCCTGGATTCTGTGACTCACTCAGGCCCTCTTGATGTCTTTCATTATGATGCGAATGCTGACCCAACAAAGGCCCTGCTGCTGCTCCCAGGACACGCCCTGACGGTGCCTCCAGCCAGGGGGCCTGACACTGGGTCTCACTCAGGCCTTGTTGCTGGCCCTCTGTCCGGCCCTGATGCTGGTCCTAAATAAGCCCCTGAGGTTCTCAGTAACTCAGGCCTTGACGCTATCCCTAGGTCATTTGCTGACACGATCCCTAGAGTTTACCCCCACCCTGTACCTAGCTAATATCTTGCCTCTTATGCCAACTGAAGCTCTTATGCTGTGCCGACTTCAGGACCTGAATTGAGTCCCAAGGCCGTGACACTGTCACTAACTAAGGCCTGGATGTTCGTCCTAAGTCAGGGCCTCACACTGTCCCTGACTAGGGCCCTGTTGCCCTCAATATCTAAAGTCCTCACACTCTCCTGAGCTAATTTACCAACCCATCACTTACCAAGGTCCTGAAAATGTCCCTAAGTAAGCCCTGACGCTGTCCCTAAGAGAAGGCCTGATCATGTCTTTAACGAAGACCATAATGCTGATCCAACAAAGGCACTGATGCTGCTCCTGTGTCATGCCCTGAGAGTGGCCCCAGCTAACGGGCAGACGCTGGGCCTCACTCAGGCCGTGTCACTCGCCCCAAGCCAGTCCGTGATGCTGTTTTCATCTGAAGCCCTGACATTGCTTCAAAAAGGAGTCCCTGATGCTCTCAGTAACTAAGGTCTTGACCACTATCTCTCACTAAGGCCCGGAATCTGTCCCTAACATGGGACCTGTTGCAATCCATAACTAAAATCCAGACACTCTCCTGAGCTGATATTCTGACGCACTTCTATCCACAATCCTGACACTGTCCCAAAGAAAGCCCTGTTACTGTCCTTAAGTGAATACCGGAGGCTCTGCCTAACTCAGGCCCTGAAGCTTTCCATAACCGAGGCCTTGATTCTGTGACTCACTCAAGCCCTGCTCATGTCTTTCACTATGACCCGAATGCTGACCCAACAAAGCCTGTGATGCTGCCCCTAAGTCATGCCCTGACAGTGTCTGCAGCTAGGGGGCTGACGCAAGGCCTCACCCAGGCCCTGACGCTCTCCCTATGTCAGGCTCTGACGCTGTCCCTAACAGAAACCTTGACAAAGGTCATAAATTAGGCCCTGATTCTCTATGTAACTGAGGCCTTGACACCAACCCTAGGTCATTTTAACTGACACTAGCCCTAGACCTTAACCTAACCTTGTCCTTAACTAATGTCCAGTTTAGCTAAAGAGATTCTTCTTTAGGATGAAATTCTTGCAACTCGTGAATATTGTTTCCTTAAAAAAATAATTTTTAAACTCTTGTTAACCTTAAAGAAAATGTACTCAACTGCTGTGGAATATTCCTTCACAGCAGCGTGCATGGTTCACTTTTGCATTTGCGTGTGTCGGCTTTCAAGGTGCTAGCAGGAATGGCTCCTCTCATGCTAACTAAATCCCTGATGCTGTCCCTAAATAAGGCCCTGAAATTACTCCCGAGGCTGTGAAACTCTCCCTAACTAAGGCCTGGAGACTTGTCCTAACTCAGGCCCTGACACTACACCGAACTCAGACCCTGAAAAAACTCCTAGCTCCGTCTCTGACACTGTACCTAACAAAGGCCATGATGCTAGTCCTACCTCAGGCCCTGGCACTGTCGCTAACTAAGGCCCAGCTGCCGGCCATATCTAAAGTCCTGATAGTATCCTGAGCTAATATCCTGGACCCAGGTCTTACCAAGGTCCTGAAACTGGCCCAAATTAATCCTTGATGCTGTCCATAAAGGAGGCCCTGAGGCTCTCCTTAACAGAGGCCCTGATAATGTCTTTAATGAAGACCCTAACGTTGATCCCACAGAGGCCTTTATGCTGCTCACAAGTCATGCCCTGACACTTTCCCTAACTCAGATCCTAAAGAGAGGCCTCAATTAGGCACTTGGGCTGTACCTCAGTTAGGCTCTGATGCTGTCCGTATATGAAGCCCTGGCAGTGGTCGTGATTTAGGGCCTGGCTCTGGTCCTAAGCAAGGCCCCGATGCTCTCAATAACTCAGGTTTTAACCCTTTCCCTTGGTCGTTTCCTGACACTATCCCTGGCCCGGAACCTGACTCTGTCCCAAGCTCATGTCCTGCATCTTATCCTAAATGAAACCCTAACACTCTCCGTAACGAAGGCCCTGACTAATCCTACCTAAGGCCTTGACACGACCTCTCGCTAAGGCCCGGAATCTGTCCCTAACTAGGGACCTGGTGCAATCAATAAGTAAATCCAGGCACTATCCTGAGCTGATATTCTGATGCACTTCTATCCAGGATCCTAACACTGTTCCAAAGAAAGCACTGTCATTGTCCTTATGTGAAGACCTGAGGCTCTGTGTAACTCAAGCCTTTAATGTTTGTATAACCGAGGCCTTGATTCTGTGACTCACTCAAGCCCTGCTCATGTCTTTCACTATGACCTGAATGCTGACCCAACAAAGGCTCTGATGCTGCTCCGGAGTCATGTCCTGACAGTGTCTGCAGCTAGGGACCTGATGCAAGGCCTTACTCAGGTCCTGACCTTCTCCCCAAGCCAGGCTCTGATGCTGTCCTTACTGGAAACCCTGACAGTTTAAAAATTAGGCCCTGATTCTCTCAGTAACTAAGGTCTTGATACGATACCTAGGTCATTACCTGACACTAGCCCTAGCCCTTAATCTAACCTTCTCTTTCCCTAATGTCCAATTTAGCTAAAGAGATTTTTTAGGATGAAATTCTTTCATCTTGTGAATATTGTTTTCTTAAAAAAATAATTTTTAACTCTTGGTAAACTTAAGCCAAATGTATTCAACTGTTGTGGAATATTCCTTCATAGCAGCATGCATGGTTCACTTTTGCATTTGCGTTTGTTGGCTTTCAGGGTGCTTGCAGGAATGGCCTCTCTTATGCTAACTAAATCCCTGATGCTGTCCCTAAATAAGGCCCTGAAATTGCTCCAGAGGCTGTGAGCTTGTTCCTAACTAAGGCCTGGAGTCTTGTCCTAACTCAGGCCCTGACACTGTCCCTAACAAAGGCCCTCACACTACAGCTAACTCAGACAATGACAAAACTCCTAGGACCGTTCCTGACACTGTACCTAACAAAGGCCATAATACTATTCCTAACTCAGGCCCTGGCAATGTCTCTAACTAAGGTACAGCTGCTGGCCATATCTAAAGTCCTGATATTATCCTGAGGTAATATCCTGACCCAGGTCTTACCAAAGTCCTGAAACTGGCCCAAAGTAATTCTTGATGCTGCCCATAAATGAGGCCTTGAGGCTCTCCTTAGCAGAGGCCCTGATAATGTCTTTAATGAAGACCCTAACGTTGATCTCACAGAGGCCCTTCTGCTGCTCCTAAGTCATGCTCTGACACTTTCCCTAACTCAGGTCTTAAGGAGAGGCCTCACGTAGGCACTTGGGCTCTACCTTAGTTAGGCTCTGACGCTGTCCCTATATGAAGCCCTGGAACTGGTCGTGATTTAGGCCTTGTTGCTGGTCCTAACTAAGACCGTGATGCTCTCAATAACTAAGGTTTTAACGCTTTCCCCTGGTCATTTCCTGACACTATCCCTGGCCCAGAACCTGACTCTGTCCCAAGCTAATATCCTGCATGTTCTCCTAAATTAAACTCTAATACTCTCCCTAACTAAGCACTGACTAATCCTAACAAAGGCCTTGACACTATCTCTCACTATGACCCAGAATCTTTCCCTAATATGCGCCCTGCTGCAATCAATAACTAAAATCTGAACAGTATCTTGAGCTAATATCCTGACTCATTTCTCACCAAGTTCCTGACTCTGTCTCAAGGAAAGCCCTGTTACTGTCCTTAAGTGAATATCTGAGGCTGTCCCTAACTCAGGCCCTGAAACTTTCCCTAACTGAAGCCTTGACGTTGTGACTAACTCAGGTCCTGATCATGTCTTTCAGTGAGACCATAATGCTGGCCCAGCAAAGGCCCTGATGCTGTTCCTAAGTCATTCCCTGACAGTGTCCCCCGCTGAAGGCCTGTTAATGTACACATTCAAAGACATCCCTACCAAAAGTCCAATGATATTTTCCATAGAAACAGAATGAACCATCTTAGGTTGTGTGTGGAACCACAAAGGACTCAGAAGAGCCAAAGCGACCCTGAGGCAGGAGAACGAGCTAGAGGCATCTTGCTCCCTGACTTCACACTTTGTTATGAAGCTAGTCCCGAAAAAGTGTGGGAGTGGCACAAAAACTGGCACACAGACCAGAGGAACAGAGCAGAGAGCCTAGGAATCAACCTACAGGTATGTGAGCAGTTAATTCACAAGAAAGGAACGAAGAACATTCACCAGGGAAAGGACAGGCCCCTCAATAAACGGTGCTGGGAAAACAAGACGCCACATGCCAAAGAACACACTGAACTGTCTACACCCCACACAAAAGGGGTCAAAAACCCAGTTTTCCACATCAAGCCCTTCCTCTCCTGGGTCCTCTGAAGACAGACACCCACAGCGGTCAGCCATGCATAAGAACCTTCTCCCCACTTTCCCTCACCTTCTCCCTCGGCGGCATTACCTCCCGGCAGGTCCTGAGGAGACCAGGCTCATGTCAGCATGAACTGGACCCCCCAGTGTCCCAGAGCTGAAGCCCCAGCGGGTCCTGAGGAGACCCAGCTTCCGTTAGTGTGGACTTGACCCCGGGTTGTACCGAAGCCCGGCCATCAGCGTGGACTCAGCCCCGTGTGTTCCAGAAGCCAAAGCCCCAACAGGTCCCGAGGAGACAGGGCTCCTCCCAGCATGAACATGAACAGCATGATCTGAACAGACATCCCGCCAAAAAAGATACAGATAGTAAAAGTCATACAGAAACAAGCTCAACATCATATACCATTAGGGAATTACAAATTAAAATCATGAGATACCACAGCACACCTATTACGACTGCTAAGCTCCAAAAATATGACAATACCAATTGCTAGAGGGCGAGGAACAAAAGGAACTCACCCTCATAGCTGGGAGGATGCATGTGCAGCCATTTTGTAAGACAATGACAGTTTTCTCCAAAGCTAAACAAGTCTCACGTTGGGATCCAACAATCATACTTCCAGTATTTAGGCAACTGCTTTGAAAATCTATGTCCAAATGCAAACAAGGATGCAATTATGCATAGCAGCACTTCCATAATGGCTAAAAACTTGAAATCAGGATATCCTTCAAAAGATGAATGCATAAGCAAATTGGGGTACATCCATGTCAAGGCGAGTAGAATATGCCACCCCAAAATATGTCTCTCTGGCATAAGGATTATTGGTCTGTTTTAAAAAAATCAATAGGGCTTCCCTGGTGGCTCAGTGGGTAAGAGTCCACCTGCTGAGTCAGGGGACACAGGTTTGAGCCCTGGTCCGGGAAGATCCCACATGCCACAGAGCAACTAAGCCTGTGCACCACAACTACTGAGCCTGCGCTCTAGAGCCAGAGAGCCACAACTACTGAGCCCGTGTGCCACAACTACTGAAGCCTGCAAGCCTAGAGCCTGTGCTCCGTGACAAGAAAAGCCACCACAATGAGAAGCCCGCGCACCCCTGCTCGCCACACCCAGAGAAAAGCCTGCACGCAGCAACAAAGACCCAATGCAGCCAAAAATAAAATAATACATTTATTTTTTAAAAAATCTCAGAAAACTGAGATTGCCATTTTATGAAGGACATTTACAATGGAGAAATCTCCATTTATAAGAGTATGTCCCTCTTTGCACCGAAAATAGAAGGATGATTACATCTTAAGTAACTCTTTTCAATGGGGAAGTCCTGACTTAAATGTGCAAACAGCCATACGTTTGTTTACTGTGCTTTGCATGATAACCTGCCATAACTGGCCTTCCCCCCTTCCCCAACATCTTTCTTCTGTTTTTAGCTGAAGGTGGTATTGAAGGGGATGGTTTTGGTCATTTCAGGGAGTGACTCAGTTTTCCGTGGTATCCCCCCTGTATTCAGAAGGTATACATGTTATTAAACTTCTGCTTTTCTCCTGGTAATCTGTCTTTTATTACAGGGGCAGGGGGGGCCTCAACCAAGAACCTAGAAAAGTAGAAGGAAAATTGTTTTTCCTCCCATACACATGCAGTGGAATACTACTCAGCAGAAAGGAATGCACCATCCACCTATGGAAAGACATCGATAAATCTTCAGTATATACTGCTAAGTTAAAGAATCCAGTCCGAGCAGGCTGCACACAGTATGACCCCACTGATGACATTCTGGGAAAGGCAAAGCTACATAGATGATAAGCAGATCATGGGGTGGGGGGTTTGAAGTAGTCCATGTGATACTCTAGGATGGATACCTGTCACTATGTGTTTGTCTAAGCCCATAGACATGTGTAGCCCAAGGGGCCAATCATAATCTATTCAAATTTAGTTATTTATGGTGTAAGAGTGTTGCAGGATGGATTACATAATATGACAGAATCTAACTGTATTAGAAATATGTGGAAACAACTCACTGTAGGGGATGGGGTAAAAGCTGCTGACTTAAGTTACCTTTGGAAATGAATGGAATCTGTAGGCTAAAGGAAAAATGGCCCATATATAAACAGTGGGCTTTATTTTACGAAGTTCTTTCCAGGGTGTAGTAGCTAACAATTCTGAAACCTCTGCACATGTAACGTGGAAAGGAGCAATGCATAGATAAATGGCATGTGGTGGGAGCCAGGCTCCTTGCTGTGGGAGTGCGAAGTTACAGGTACGCAAGGGGAGAGCCTCTGCCTTCGTAATCCTGAATCTGGGCTTCCTGGGAGGATGCTGACTGGCCGGGGGGAACACACAGATCTTCACGCTGGGAAGACCCTGCAGACATAGGAACTTCACACCCCATCTTTCCACCCATACCTGCTGGAAACACTCGGCCCTCCATAATCAGTCAACTGCAGCGTTTAAGACATTCTCACCCCTAAGCAGATAAAGGAGCATGAGGGTGTTGCTTACCCCTAAGCTGTCCCAGAATCTAGGTCCTGCGTGGAGCCAGGTTGGGGGCTCCTGGGCCTCTGAATCCAGGCCCTGGGGGTGGAGCCAGGTTGGGGGCTCCTGGGCCTCTGAATCCAGGCCCTGGGAGTGGAGCCAGGTTGGGGGTTCCTGGGCCTCTGATCAGCAGGTGAGAGGAAGGAGGAAGACCAGTCCTGAGGACAGAGGTGCCGTGAAGTCTGTGAGCCCAGGAGCCCCGATGGGACTCATTCCCAGTGAGGACATGGGCGGGGCCTGCAGTGGTTCTGTGTTCCCCCTGGGCCCTTTGATGAAGCCATGGCAGCACTGGGCCCAGACATCTCCTGGCGGTGTCTCAAACTCTGACACAGTGGTTTTACAAAGGAACAAGAGAATGGAGCTGAGCCCCTGATGGCCACTCCTTTCTGGCTCTGAGTTGTTTCCAACAGGACTGCAGTCACCTGCATTAATCTGCTGTGACCCATCTGCCCCCACTTTGCCTTTCCTCTCCCTCCCTGCGATGATTCCAGTGACATTTCCAGCCCGGACCCCTCTCCCAGGCCAGATGCCTCCGTCCAGTCACTGCACACCCATCTCACCTTGGGGGCTAGCAGGCCCCTCAGAGGACTGGGATCCTGCAGCTCCCCACACCCAGAAGCAGCCCCCCCTTCCCAGGATGCTGAGCCCAGGCACCAGGTGTAACCGAGCAGGACCGTGTGGGGCCTTCCCAGGACAGACCCCCTCCCCCACATCCTCTGCTGTAGCTCCTCTCTGAAGTACCTGGATAACAGTATCTGATGCATGTTTCCTCCACCACCAAGTGGAAGAAATTAACTACTTGCTGATCATGAACAGGTAGCCCCAGAGCTTCTGGTGCCTAAGAATTTATAACGTTAACCGCCCGTTACCTCACCATCAATCAGAGAATCGTGCACCAGCTGATCACATACCCTGCGACCCCCCCTCCTTCACTTGGCCTTTAAAATTGCTTTGCTGAAATCCTTCAGGGAGTTCGGGGTTTTAGAGCACAGGCCACCTGGCCTCCTTGTATTGGCACTTTGACAATTAAGGCTGCACCTTCCTCCACCACACCCCGTGTCAGTAGACTGGCTCTGCTGCACTCGGGCGAGCGGACACACGTTCGGTTCGGTAACACTGGGGCCTCCCAGCCTCCCAATTGCCTTGTGCCCCAGTGACTGTCAGCTCCTCCTCCACAGTCTTGTGGCAGCAAAAACAGAAATGAAGTTTCCCTGCCCTGAGAACAAGGGAAACAAGGGGACAGCGAACAGGCTAGAGAAGAAACATAACCTGGCCTGAAAGAGCTCATCACTCCTTGTTTCACTTTGTCACTCATTTGTAGTAACTAGATTTGTACTTTACAAAGCTAACCTCACTCCCTGACACTATGGAATTTACCTTCGGCACCCATCACCCCTAACTGTGTGTGTTACAGCCCCTGCCTCTCACTCCCTAACCTCATTATGTAACGCACTTAGATTCTATACGCCCCTCATAACAAATCACCCCCTAGTTTTTCATTTCAAAAACAAGGTCACCGGCCGATAAACCAGAGGCAAATGGATGCAATTACCAGTCTGCTGGACCCCAATTACCAGGCGACCTGATGCCAGCTATGACTGTTTTGAAATAATGCAAAGGAAAGGAGGAATGCAAGACCTTCACTACTTTGATCCTTATCCTCTACCCCGGACTGCGGGAGCCCCACATATCTTCCCTGATTCTCAAACAGGGGTGCCCAGTTCTTGAGGTGATAGCCAGCTGTGTCTTCCCTGCTGCCTGGCAGAAAAATAAAGCCATCTTTCTCTTCCTCCAAAACCCCCGTCTCCATATTTCTGTTCGGCCTCGGTGCACAGGGAAGCAGATACTTCGACAATAGTCTGTGGCCAGTTCCCACACTAATTCCCCTCTATGCCCACAGCCATGGCCCAAGCCCGATCTTGTGCCTGGTTCCTCCATCAGGCCTGACAAACCTCCCTGCCCCACGGTGCGTATCACATCCCACCCCAACGTGGACTTTCTGAAGCATAAACGAGACTGTGACTCTCTCCCACCTGTAATCCCCCAAAGTTTCCCCACTTTCGCTAGGGTATCTGCTGGGAGAGACATCTGCCAAGACCCTGAGAGTCTCCGGCATCCCCACTAGGCTGCTGGCTCCTGGGTTCCCAGACACTGAGCACCTCAGCAGGCCAGGTGACATGGCAGGAAACCCCAGAACTGCTCACCTCAGGAGGGGGCTGGCACTGCCACTGCCTGATCAGAGAGAGCAGAGAAGGTTTCCCCAGCTGGGATATAAACTCTGCACGAGTGGCCTCTCCTTGAGCCATTACATCACCTCGTATGACTTGAGGGAAGGAAGGACCGAGGCACACTTGGTTCCTAAGGAGGATGGCATAGACTCAGTCATGACCCCCAAATTCACATGCTGAATCCCTAACCCCCAGGACCCCAGGATGTGTCTGTATTTGGAGATGGGATTTTTAAAGAGATGATCAAAGTAAAAATGAGGTCACTAGGGTGGATCCTAATCCAATCGGATTGATGTCCTACAAGAAGAGATTAGGACACAGATAGGCACAGGGGGAGACCCTGTGAGGACCCGGGGAGAAGATGGCTGTCTAAGCACCAAGGAGAGAGGCCTCAGGAGAAGCCAGCGTGCAGACACCTTGATCTCCGACAGCATCCAGGACTGGGAGATAGGCCTGTTATTCAAGCTGCCCAGTCTGTGGTACTTGTTACTGTGGTCCCGAGCAGACTCACAGGGTAACTCAGGGCTCAGACTGGACAGAGCCCACTCTCCACCCCCCTGTACCTGAGTTACAGGAGCCCCAGGCACTGAGGAGGAGGTCCCTGAGGAGGCACAAGGTAGAAGATGCTAGGCATTAACACGACTGCATTCACGTTAAACGTGCCTGAAGTCCATTCACGTGAGATGGTTTTGTCCTGCATGTACATCGGCACCTTCAGTCTGAACCGCAGACCTTTGGCTTCACCACCTCCACTGTGAGCATTAGCTTCACCTGCTGTGGACCGTCTCCTATAGGATTTCCAGAACCACAAAACATCGAAGCTTCACAGAAACCATAATCTGTGCGCTAGTGTCTGGGAGACCCTCACAACAGAGCCGCACAGCTGCCCATCAGAACCCATTTCCCTTTTTCCTGTACAGAGCTACCCTGCATCTCCCAGCCTTCCCACCCCTTACAGCTGGGGCGCAGTGTCTCGTGTTACCAAGGGGAAGGGGTGGAGGTGGTGAGGGCCTTGCCCAGCCTGCATCCTAGGACGGAGGGCACGATGCCCCCGTGGTCACCCCACCCTGCTGGTTGAAGCCCTCACCTGGAAGCAGGGAGGAGAAACAAAGGGGGGGGGCAGAGCCTGGGACCTGACACCCACCTGCCCTGGACTCTCACAGGAAGGGGACAGAGACATCTTGAGCTTCAGCCCAGTTTTGGAAGACACTTTGTTCCAGCAACAAACTTTGCCTTAAAAGCCAAGGTGCTTTACAAACCCCTCCCCAGCTGTCACAGAAAGTCAGGCTTAATCTCATCACACTTTTCTCAAAGCCCAGCTCACGCTGAGACCACCTCTCAGGTGATGGTGCTTCAGAGCAGCCCCTTTAAAATATCCCTGGATTTCAGCTCTCCCAGCCCTGCCTTCAGTTTAAGCGAGAAGTTTCCTTGACAACCTTGACAAACCTGCTCAGTTTCCTTAACAACCAAGCTTCGCAATCTCCCAAACTCTTCTCCTTCAAACATTCCTATTCTAGGCTTGATGAGCCTAAAGTGACAGTGCTGTCATCACGTGCCAGAGTGACTCCTCCAAGCCCGTAGTTACTGGTTACATGATGCTATTGATGATGAAATCCCAGAAGAGCCAGCTTTGCAATATAACCATTTCTGGACTCAGCACTGGGTCCCTTTCCACGGACAGAGTGGAGGGACTGTTTCCATGGGCCCCGTGGTGGAAGAGCTCACCTAATGCAGCCAGGATTTCATCCTTTCCAGGTGATTCCAGGGTCCTCATTCTCCCCAGACCCCCACCCACATGGCTGCTGGCTGCTCTCTGTGCCAGTCTATACGGGACCTTGGTAATCTCCTAAAATGAGGGTTATTTTATACACAGGTGATGGGTTGAATGCTGGCCCCAAAAGATGTGCCCCCCAGAACACAGGAACGGGACCATATCTGGGGAAAGCGTCTTTGTATATGTAGTTAAGGATCTCGAGGTGAGGTCATCTTGGGTTAGGATGGCCCTCAATCCAATTGAGAGAGTCCTTAGGAGACAAAAGAGGAGAAACACAGACAGAGAGGAGGAGCCACGTGAAGGCAGAGGCAGAGACGGGAGGGCTGTAGCCGCAAGCCTGGGGATGCCTGGAGCCCCCCAAAGCTGGAAAAGGCAGGAAGAGCCCTATCCTGGAGCCTCTGGAGGGACTTCCATCCTGCAACACCTGGATCTCAGATGTTTGGTCTCCAGGACTGGGGGAGGATGAATTCCTGTTGTTTTAAACCACCCAGCTTGGGGTCATTTGTTACAGAAGCTACAGAACAGTCACACGGACCCTGCTCTGTAGGATCCTGGAAGTGCGGGTCTCATTAAAGGCCAGCAGAGGCTGGGTTACAGAACCCTTAGAGTTAGCACTGGGCCCCAGAAATTCTAAAGCAGTGCCTGGACACCAGACCGTTGAGGGGTCAGTCGGAAGCCCATCCCTAAGGGTGCCGGCTGCACGCGGCCTCCCCAGGTTTTTATGCCTGTACAAGTTGGGGATAAGTATTTCCATCCCGATTCAGGACCTCTGATATCACCGTTCACGTTGCTAATGAAGAACCCACTAGTTACACAGAGGAAAACCCTATCAGGACACTTGCTCCAGTTGTAAACAATTCTGAAGTTGGTCAGAGGTGGGGAATCATCTCCCATGCAGCCAGCAGCCCCCCCGCAAGGAGCGTCCTCATTACAAAGCTGGGGGACCGTGCCGAGGCGTTCCTGAGTAAACGTGAGCTGACCCCCAGGCCAGCTGCTGCTGAACTGTTCCCACCCTTCCCAGGTAGAACACCTGAATGTGTGCAAGGACTTGGAAACCTAGAGGAAAGGCCGTGGAGCCACACCAGCCACAGCACGCAGGCCGACGTGGGGCCTGCAGGCCAGCCAGGATGGTCCTGGCCCCGGGCGCTCTTCTGGAAGCTTTCCATCTCCCTGCCTGACGTACCCCTCCTGTCCCGGCCCCCACTGCTTTTTTTCTTCCTCACCTCTGCCCGGGGAGAAATTCCAGCGGCAGGTATGGGTGACACATCCTCTTCTTTAGCAGGTGGCAGCCCGGCAACTCCTGCAGAAAGTCCAGCAGAGCCCCACTCACACCGGGCCACCCACAGAGCCCTACTCCCTCCCACCAGCCCAGCCCTGAGACTGCTGACGGGACAGAGAATATGGCATCAGGCAGAGCTGCAGGGGCTCTTGCTGCCTGGAGCGGTGTTTATACTGACCTCAGCTCAGGTACACCTGGGGAGGGCGGGCCGGCTGCGTCAGGCTGCCCAGGCCAGACAATCCTCGCCCCTCAGGGCCTCACAGTTGCAGAAAATGGACCTTGCTGCACCGGTCAGTTCCAAGGAACAGGTGTGGCATCCTGAGGGTCAGGATAGACAAGGGGCTGCAGCCCTGGCTTGTTTTCTAATCATTTTATCTGGCCCATGAGTGGGAGACAACTTCAAGAAGACCCTCTCCTAATGAGAGGAACCCAGGAGTCAGGGAGAAGAGGGGTGGTGGGTGGAGACAGAGGCCTGGTGCCCCGGCTGCAGTGCAAGTCTCTGGAAGACCAGGCGAAGGGAGGCCACACAGAGTAACGCCCAGGGTCACAGACCTGTCGGAGCTGCTGTTTGTTAGTTCAAGTCCTGCTCTGAGGTTCTCTGTGTCAGCTCTGAGTGACAGGTGAGATGGGGGTGCTCTGCAATGAGGGCTATGTGCACGGTTCCTGTGTGCCCAGCCCTGCCGTGGTACCTGCACAGGGGTGTTCCGTATCCAAGGAGGGGCCTGACCACAAGAGCCCCGTGGGCTGCTGGGTAGCTGCACAGGTAAGCTCCATATCCTGGGAGGGGCCTGACCACGAGGGCCCCGTGGGCTGCTGGGTAGCTGCACAGGTGAGCTCCATATCCTGGGAGGGGCCTGACCATGAGAGCCCCGTGGGCTGCTGGGTACCTGCCCAGGTGAGCTCCATATCCTGGGAGGGACCTGACCACGAGAGCCCCGTGGGCTGCTGGGTACCTGCCCAAGTGAGCTGTATATCCTGCAAGGGGCCTGAACATGGGAGCCCCGTGGGCTGCTGGGGAACTGGTAAAGATGTCAGGACAGTCAGTGAAGCCACTGAGGATATACATCCAGTAGTTCCTAATTCCTACACCCTGCTGGTCATTCTACCATCCACCAGGATATGGTATTCTGTATTAGACTTACATGTTGCTTTCTTCTGTATTCCATTAGTCCCAGAGGTCACAGAAATTTTGGCTTGTGATTGGCAGGACTCAACATACAACAAAGACAATACTGCTGGGACCGTCCTGCCCCAAGGGTTCAAAAATTCCCACACCACCTTTGGAGAAACTTAACTAAAACCTCAAAGATCTACCTCTGGAGAAGGGAACCCTCCTTCAATATGCAGACAACATTCTGATCACCAGCCCTACTAAGGAGGCCTCTGAACTACCTAGCCAATAAAGGATAGAAGGTGTCCAAGAAAAAGGCTCAAATATCACAGACTAAGGTGACCTGCCTGGGCTTCATTCTCACAGAAGGTCGGAGAAGCCCATCCCAGGAAAGAGAAGAAGCCATTTGCAGCCTTACCCCTTCTAAAACTAGAAGACAGCTTAAGGGTTCCTGGGGAGGTCGGGGTTTGCTGCATCTGGATCCCTAGCTACAGTCTAATAGTTGGGCCTCTATATGAAACATTGAAAGGAAAAGATGATGATCCGTTCGAATAGAATGCAGAAGCGGTCTTTCAAGAATGGAAAGAGCAGTTAATTCAGACCCTTGCTCTGGACCTCCCTAATTTAGCTAAACCCTTTAACCTTTACATTCCCGGTAGAAGGTGAATCGTCCTTGGAGTATTAGTGCAAAAACTGGGACCACTTGAAATGGAACAATGCAAGAATGCCCTCCAGGTAGGAGAAAGTACGGTCACCAAGGGCTTGGCCCGCCGCCCCATCCGGCCAGGATACTGGGGGTATCTAAAAACCTGGAAATCAGCAGCCCGCAAGGCCAGCTCCCTCCTAAGGGAAAAGGACCGCACGCGGTGAACCTAACCACCCACCATGCCCTGAAGTTGCAGGGGTCGCTCCGTGGGCACACTGACCTCGAGTGAGGAAACCCTCCAACTCCAACCTCCAGAGGGACAACCAGGGGCAACGGGTCCCCATGATGACTCGTGTGACCATCACTTGACGTGGATCTTCTCTCAGAAAACAAGAGCGTGCCCCCAAAGAGCAGACTACTGCTTGCAGGACTTACTGCACCCAGAGCGGAGCTAATAAGCTTGGCGGGGGAACCGTAAATAACGCTGTCACCATAGAAAAGCCTAAAGACAGCGCGGTGACGGTGGCCGATGAGACCGGCTGGACTCCTGGCTACTTGAAAAGGCCGTTGACTCAGTGGCCGTCATGGGTCTGGATCACCACCGGCCCTGGACTGTCTGGGAGTTGAGCAGGCACGGTTCTGACACCTGGTGCTGTTTGTACGTTAATTCAGGGGCCTAACTGAAGAAAGCGCAGACTACTGGTCAGAGCATCTAGGCTGGCAGAAACCATCAGCCTAAGGTGGCCGAACAAATGTGGGCGGGGTACAACCGGCTCCCCCAGCGTCTCTGCGCATCTCTTTCCTGCACCCTTAAAGGTCATTAGAATCTATAACACTTCAAATGCTGGGGCTCAGGCAGAGGAGGAGTGAGGGAGGAGCCCTGGGGACAATCAGCATCACCTGGAGGCTGCTGGGGAGAAGTTCTGCCCCTCCCCCCGGGTATGAGGACTCCCTACTCAGCACGAAGCAGTTACAGAAGCAGGGTCTGCAGCCTCAGCGCCTCAACAATGAGGAATGGGACAAAAGGCAGAGGAGGGGTTTCTCACCAGCAGAGCCCATTAAAAATTCCTGGGAGATCAACATAGAATCTGGGCAATAAAATAAAGTCTAACCTTTATTCCTTTGTGCTTTGTCTAATTTCACTTGCTCCTAGGTTTCCACATGCAGAGGTCCCACAGCCGGCACTTCAGGACCTATTTCCTGGTGCAAAATGGCTGGGCCGACACCTCAGCTCGCGGGGCCCCGTGCAGACTCCGCGACATGGAGCCTGAGCTCCAGCCAACCCGGCCCTCGAGAGCTCCGCCCCTTCCGTCCCGCTGACTCTGCCGGGATCCCTACACAGCAGCCCGGCCCACAGCCCACGGGGGAGCGCACGCTCTCACCTCTCCGTTCCCTGATCAGAATATAAAGCTTCCTTTGCTTCTGAACCAAACTCAGTCTTGTTCTCTTGGCTCCAATGACACGGGGCAGGGGACCCTTGTTGGGGCCCACTCTGCAGGATCAGTGACAGAAATTGAGAACATTGTAACTTCAAAGAACAGATGTGTGAGCCAAACTGTAATTAACCTAGAGCAGTGTATAAGGCTTGGGTAAAATAAGATGTTTCCAACACTTCCATTTGATATTTCCATCACTTTAGTTAAGCAAATTCAGTGAAGGGGTTTGTCTTATTTTTCAGGTCAACATTAGAGAAATGAAGTGATTTCTTTCCAAGGGTGTACATCTAATAATCTTGGCTGAAGCTTCAATATTGTTTTGAACGCCTTTCCATTGAAAATGATACCTCTCTTTCGGCTCCCCCATTTCTGAGAAGCATAAAACCTTATAAGTTTTTATTACCAAAGGGGAAAGGTTCAGGGAGGGATAAATTAACAGTTTGGGATTAACACGTACACACTGCTATGTATAAAATAGATCATCAGCACAGAACTACTGTATAGCACAGGGAACTACACTCAATATTTTGTAATAACCTATAAGTGGAAATAATCTGAAAACGAATAGATATTTTTATTGACATCATCTATCAATGACAGATAAAATGTACCCTAAGGGAGGCCGATGGTCAGCACTTCTGACCCTGAAGACTTCAATCATCTTAAGTTCGGACTCTGCCTACTGCCCAAGGCCCTTAATGAACATACGTGTAGCCGTAGCGTAAAATTCCCCAGTTTGGGGGTCGGGGAGACACTGATTTGGAAACATCCCTGGTGTTCTCTTACCATGCACGGGACGCTTCCTACAACTAAAACATGCCTGTGACACCCAGAAGGTGGTACACCGTTTGGTCGGGAAGAGTTTGGAAAAAGCATCTCATCTCCTCATCTCCTGGTAGTCGGGTTCACCCCTCCAGCGTCTTTCCTAACAATCTCCCCACCTGGGGATGTCAGCACCTTCAACATCCTGCTGCGCACAGTTTGTAATTTGTCCAGAGGATGAAGCGGAAGGATGACAAACAATGAGAGAAAAGTCCTAGGTGTTCGGACAGGCACATGTCACTCTAATTTCCAATCAGGGAGACGAATTGACCAAAGGCTAAGATTGCCCATGGAAAAAGAATACGGCTTGAGGAAACCCCACTGTTTTGTGGCCAGTTCCCAAAAACACAAGTTGAAAAATAGAGCTCACGATCACTAAAATTCACGAAACTGCAGAGTTGAAAATATCTATCATTGAAAAATGTCTTGAGGGAAGTCACCGAAAAGGAATTGTAAGCAAGGGAGAATGGCAGGAAAGGGATTTGAAGAGGTAGAAAGGACTCGCCATGAAAGCACAAAAAAAGGCGCTGAACATCGCCAATGGTGCAGTTAGCCAAAAAGGGCGTATGCTTTTTTCCTGAATATATTCAAGAAAAGGGCATACACCATTTTTAGCCAACCAAACAGGTGGGCATTGCAAATCAATACTACAAAAGGTATCACTTCGCATCAGTCAGAAGAGCCATCCTCATAAAGTGTAAATACCAGAAATGCAGGACAGGGCGAGGAGAGAAGGGAGCCCTGTGAGGCTGATAGTGGAAATGTAAATTGCCAACGGGCACACTGAAGAAGTGTACTGTGTTTACTAAAACATCTAAACAAATGAGCTACAGAGCATAGGGCCCTTGCACTCATGGGCGAATATCTTGGGAAAGACAAAAATCGACAGGACACAGGCACCCCAACGTTTACCGCCTCTCTGTTTAAAAGAGCCTCGACTTGGATAAAACCTAAATATACCTGGAAGGAAAAAATGGATAAAAGAGATGTGGTACGTATGTAGAGTGGAATATAACTCAGCCAGGAAATCAATGAAATAAGGCCAGTTGCATCAACTCAGGAGGAGTTATGTAAGATCATTCTAGGTAACATAAGTCAGAAAGAAAAAGACACATATCATAAGATATAACTTAAAGGTAGAATCAACAATGGCTACACATGAAATAAATTACAAAACAGAAACATAGTCAAATATGTAGAAAACACACATAAGGCTGCTAAAAGGGAAAGGTGGGGAGGGGTGAGGCATTATCCAGGAGGTTGAAATTAGCAAAGATACCGTTCCAAATACCAAATTGATAATAGACAAGGTCTACATGGTACCTCAAAGAACTGCACTCAGCACACTCAAGTCACCAGAAAAAGTTATGTAAGGTAAGGACCTGAAAAAGAATTTATTGATGTCTGTTTCTACGTGAATCAAGTGGATGTAGAACAGCAACAAACAGCATTGAAAATCAGCTGTAACCAATATAATAATAATAAAAAAGACAGTGACAGACATAAAGACCCTTATAACTTTTGCTCAGGGGCTGTGATGCAACATGGATTGAACACATCTAGACACACAGCAGGATGAGACATAAGGCTGGACACTCTTGGGACTGAGAGGATTGGTGAGGTTGAGTGAGCAAATGCAGATCCTTTAAAGTAATACTGCGTACTACCCATTCCTTGGGTCCCAACTCTCCATGTTCAAGGGAATCTTCCTATAGCTAAAAGATGCATGGGAAGCCCAGAGGATGGTACACAGTGTGATCATGAAAGGTTTCTACAAAGCACCTCATTTTTCATCTCCTGGTGCTCGGGTTCACCATTCCAGCCGCTTTACTAACAATCTCCCCACTTGGAGAGTCAGCACCTTTAACCTCCTGTTTCGCACAGTTTGCAATATGTGCGGAGGATGAACGGGAAGAGGGGGAACCAATGAGAGACTAGCTGTAGGTGTTTGGACAGGCACATGTCACTCTAATTTCCCATCACGAAGAAGAATTAACCAAACGCTCAGCCTCACGCCCCGGAACCAGAATAGGGCCTGAAGCGATCCTGTGGTTTTCCGGCCAGCTAACAAAAAAAGCGAGTTGAAACATGGAACTCAGGGGCACTGCAACTCACAAACCTACACAGTTATAAATGACAACTTCCTTCCAAAAATACATTGAGTTAAGGGAACGAAGAGAATTTGAAAGTAAGGCAGAATTGCAGGAAACAGATTTCAAGAGGTAGATCGGACTGGCCCTGACAGCACATGAAAAGCGGCAGAACGTGGACAATGATGCAGTTGGCCAAAAAGGGCGAATGCGTTCTTTCCTGAATATATTCAGGTAAAAACGCATATGTCCTTTTTGGCCAACCAAGCAAGCGGGCAATGCAAATCAGCACTACAAAAAGTCTGACTTCCCTCCGGTCAAAACGGCCATCCGAAAAAAGTGTAAAAACCACAAATGCAGGACAGGCCATGGAGAACAAGGGAACCTTGTTATGCTGACGGGCGGGATGAAAATTGCCGACAGACACTCTGCAAAAGCGTATGGTGTTTCCTAAAACATCTAAAAAACAGAGCTACAGAGCATAGGGCACTTCCACTCATGGGCGTATATCTTGCGAAGACTAAAAATCAACAAGACACAGGCACCCCAAAGCTTAGGCCTGCTCTGTTTACAAGATCCTCGACTTCGGTACACGTTCAATATCCCAGGAAAGAGCAAAATGGATACAGAAGTTGTGGAACTTATGTACAATGGAATATCACTCAGCCATGAAATCAATGTCATAAGGCTAGTAGCAGCATAATGAGTGGCTTTAGGTACAATAATTCGAAGTGAAATAGGGCACACAGAAAAAGAAACATCATGACATATCACTTATAGAGGGAATGTAAACATGGCTACACATGAACTGAACTAAAACAGAACAGAGTCACACAAATAGAAAAAACACTTACGCCTGCTTCAGGGGAAAGGTGATTTGGGGTTATTCATAAAACAAGACTTTGAAATTAGCACAGATACCGTTCCAAAAACAAATATGTAGTAGACAAGACCTACTCCTTGCTCAATGAACGGGACTCAACAGCTCCTATTCATCGCAGAAGAAAAATTCCAGTCCTTGTTTCTCAGGAGCTCTGAGGGCTACCTGTGATGTAAACTTAACTCACCTGGCACAGGGGGGCCATCCCTGGTTTCACATCACCATGATCTCAGGCACAAATCTCCTTGTTTTTCCATTTTGTCTTTAAGTTACTTGTTCAAACAACCGCACAAATATGACAAAGATATAAAATCAGGCATCTTCTGCCCCAGTGCCTACTAATAAATGATTTTCTGCCACTTTAATGATAAAGATAGAACATTTCAACATTCTGCTGCCCTTATTATTTGTCATTTTTGTTGATATTTCTATTGAATACTCTTTCAATATTTTAACAATGGAACATTTATTTAGGCTGTTCCAGACCCAGCCTTTAGTGGTAAAGGTTTTGTTGTTATATTTCTATTATGTTTCCTTTTAAAATCATTATCCTATTTAACTGGATTAACTCAATTCTATAGGCATTTATCTTATGATATTGATGGCATTAATACATAGAGGGCAGTAGTACAAGTTGATTGTACTCGAGAGCCTCTATTAGCACAGTTAAGTATAAATATTATCTATACGTAAACCAAAGTACATGCCAAGTGAGATTCTCCGACTCTTTTTCACTGTCTGCCCCTAAAGCCTGTGAGAAATGGAATATTTCTTGCCATCTCAGTAAACCTGCAAATCCAGAATGCAGGCCCCAGAGAGCTGAGGTGCATATCAAAGGAAGGAATTCGGTGAGCCCAACTCTGGCATCTGCCTATGAAAAGGAAAGCCCTGCATTCCTCACCTTGGGAGAGCTGGTTTTCCTTAGCTGACAATCACCTTTTCACGTCCCCCAACACCTGCGCCAGCCCCCCGCCCTGTCCCCTCCCCCCGGTACTTTAGCTCAGGGAGGAAGGGGCGCAGAGGGGTTCGGCTGAATAAGAGGCCTGCGAGCCTCGGGAGGAACTTTCGGCCGCTTTCCCCGCCGTCGGGAGGAGGGGTGCTGACACTGCGGCCGGACCCTGCGCCTCCCTTGCCCGTGTCCCCTCAGACCGCTCAGGCCGCCCCCTCTCCACGGCCCTAGGCCCCGCGAGCCAGGCCGAGGGCAGGGCCGAGAGGAGGGGCCGAAGTTCCCTGGGACCAGACCCCGGCGCCGCTCGTTCTGCACAGCAGCGGCGGGTGACAGCGAACCCCTGCCCCTCAGAAGCTGCTCTTGCCCTGCCGCCCGGGCACCGGACTCACGTACCCGGCCCGCCGTCCCGAAGTCTGTCGCGGCTTCGGCCGCCGGGGCCCCTCCGCAGCCGGCAGCCTCAGTGAGGCCGCCCTCCCCACGGGCCCCGTGGCAGCTCCGTGACGGCGGAGGGAAGAGAGCCCGAGCGGGGAGTTCCAGCTCTGCGGAAACGCGGGCTCTGTTCTGGGCGCAGCGGGTGGGGCCGCTCTGCCCCGAGGCCTTCCGGGAGGGAGCGGGGCGCCAGGAGAGGAGCCGCCACGAGCGCAGGGCCCTGTCGGGGGTCCTGGAGGGGCGGCCCGGCCTGGGAGCCCCGCCCACTGTGGCCGCAGCGCAGACCTTTTTCCTGGAATCCTACACAAAATGTCGGAAAGATCCACGGTCTACAGTAAATGTTCACAAATGATTGTTGCTGCTGTGCTTACTATCGTATTAAACGTGTGAACTCCATAAAACACTTGAAGTTAAAAGTTAACTATGAATTTTTACCTTGCCTTATTATGTCTCTGCTATTCACAATTGTCGTTAATGAATCAGAGACTGTGGCATCACTAGTTAAAAATGAGCTTGTTAAAAAAATAGAACTCAGGCCCACCGGACCTACTGTATCAGAATCTGCAATTTTACAATCTCCCCAGTGTACTTGTGGACCCATGAATAGCTGAAAGGTACATTTCTATCTCAACATGTCTTTTCTGTCTGAGAAATACACACATTTTATCCAGTTTGATATAAATAAAACACTCAAAAATGCATATGCCTGTGTTGAAACCATCATTTTATCATTTCTTTTCCAGATAAGTATAGTCTCCAGTATACTGGTTTTGTGGATCACATGACATACTCCTTTTTTGTAGTTAGAAATAGAGAAAGTTACTTTGTAAAAAAAAACTATATATATATATATATATATATATATATATATATATATATATATATATATTAGTGGATAATTGAAGACACTGTTCTAAATTAAAACCAGTTCTCTTAATTTGCTGTTTTCTTCTTGGGTCACATTATGAACTCTTCCCGTGGCCACATGCCATGTGTACTTTTAATTTCAGGGATTGCTGACATTCCAGGATGTGCCCATAGATTTCTCTCAAGAGGACTGGGAATGCCTGGACCAAGATCAATGGGAATTGTACAGGGATGTGATGTGAGAAAAGTATAGGAACCATTTTCACTTTCCTTGGGTGAGGGTACCTTCCTTCCAGATTTCCCTATCCACCCACAGGGTTTAGAATCCTTCATTTGTAGAATGTCTCCTGGAATGTTCTGCTTCCTCCAGTAGGGTTTCAGATTGCAACGTTTCAGGAAATATTGGGAGTTTGTGGGTAAAATTTATCTTATTCTTTAAAAATTGCAGCCTCCTTTTTAATATACTTTGTAACTGCTTGGGATGTGTCTATATGAACAGTGTACTATATGCTTCTGTTATAGTCCTTCCAATATTTTATTCTCTTATTTTCTGTAACAATCTTCCATGGATTCTTTGGGCTGAAGGTGTATTAAAATGGCGACTGCGATTCTGGGACTTCCCTGTGATGCAATGGTTAAGAATGCACCTGCCAATTCAGGGGACACGGGTTCAATCCCTGGTTCGGGAAGATCCCACGTGCCACGGAGCAACTAAGCCAGTGTGCCACAACTACTGAGCCTGCGTGCCACAACTACTGAAGCTGGTGTGCCTTGAGCCCGTGCGCCATTTGTTTTGGAGAATAAAACCTCCTCTGAGTGATTACAATTTAGACCAGCTAGTCAAAATTCTTTATCACCTGTTCTTCTAAAACACTGATAAATGGAACAAGTTTTACTAGGGATAACGGTGTAATTGTATTCTGGAGTTCATATCGACAATATGGTTTATGACCTTGATATACTGGATCACGACATTTCAATGGTATAACTGCTATTAATTGTCACTTTGTTCAACGATTAAAGTCTCACGTGATCTGAGTTCAGACTGGAGTCATCCTGGTTGGTTTCTGTCTATTGCAGATTTCTTCCAGTATGAAAGGACAAGAGCAATACGGCTTACTTTACAAAATGTCTTCAAAATAAATGATGATATAATCTACATTCAATTAATTTATACATACCCTACTGTAGAGCAGGGTTTGTCACGGTGGCAGAGCCCGGTAATTATGTAAAACTGAAACTTTTATCTGCACTGGTTCAAATTCTCTTCCTAAGAATATGTTTATAATCAACATTCTTTCACAAATTACCCAATTTAATTCACCATAGTATCCCTCATATTAACTAAATGGAAAATCCTAAGCTATATACAAATCCAGAAAGGGCCAAAAATCATCAGCTCACATGGATTATTACAACCTATTGCTGAGGCATTCAAATTACTTATTAAAGAACCACTATGTCCATCAACATCAGCAATTTATATATTATTGCCCCAATGCTAGCCTTAACCCTGGCTCTCACAACATGAATTCCTCTTCCCATATCTTATCCACTAATTAATATAAACGTAGGCATACTATTTATATTAGCCATATCACACCTAGCCATTTATTCCATCCTCAGTTCTGGATGAGCTTCACATTCAAAATACTCACACACTGGAGCTCTAGGGACAGTAGTATAGACAATCTCATAGGAAGTAATGTAGCAGTTATTCTATTCTCAGTCTTACTGATAAATGGATCATTTACACTTTCAACCGTAATTATTACACAAGAACACCTATGACTAATTTTTTCCTGACCACTACCCAGAATTTGATTATCTCCACAGTAGCAGAAATCCAATGAAGCCTCACTTGATTTAACAGAAGTAGAATCAAAACCTGTAATTGTCAAAATTTATAAGCAACTCAGGCAGCTCAATAACAAAAAAACAAACAATCCAAAAATGGGCAAAAGAACTAGATAGACATTTTTCCAAAGAAGATATACACACACTGCCAACAAACACATGAAAGAATGCTCAACATCATTGATCATTAGAGAAATGCAAATCAAAACTACAATGAGATATCATCTCACACCGGTCAGATTGGCCATCGTCAAAAACTCTAGAAACAATAAATGCTGGAGAGGGTGAGGAGAAAAGGAAACACTCTTGCACTGCTGGTGGGAATGCAAATTGATACAGCCACTATGGAGAACAGTATGGAGGTTCCTTAAAAAGCTACAAATAGAACTACCATATGACCCCACAATCCCACTACTAGGCATATACCCTGAGAAAACCATAATTCAAAAAGAGTCATGTACCAAAATGTTTATTGCAGCTCTATTTACGATAGCCAGGACATGGAAGCAACCTAAATGTCCATCAACAAATGAATGGATAAAGAAGATGTGGCACATATATACAATGGAATATTACTCAGCCATAAAAAGAAATGAAACTGAGTTATTTGTAATGAGGTGGATAGACCTGGAGTCTGTCATACAGAGTGAAGTAAGTCAGAAGGAGAAAAACAAATACCATATGCTAACACATATATATGGAATCTAAGAAAAAAAATGTCATGAAGAGATTAGTGGTAGAACGGGAATAAAACACAGACCTACTAGAGCATGGACTTGAGGATATGGGGAGGGGGAAGGGTAAGCGGTGAGGATGTGAGGGAGTGGCAGGGACATGTACCCACTACCAAATGTAAGTTAGATAGCTGGTGGGAAGCTGCCGCATAGCACAGGGAGTTCACCTCTGTGCTTTGTGACCACCTAGAGGGGTGGGATAGGGAGGGTGGGAGGGAGGGTGATGCAAGAGGGAAGAGATATGGGAACATATGTATATGTATAACTGATTCACTTTGTTGTAAAGGAGAAACTAACACACCATTGTAAAGCAGTTATACTCAAATAAAGATGTTTAAAAAAAACAACCTGTAATTGTCTTCATTGTAGAAAATCTAGCAGGCCCATTCACCCCATGCTTCCTAGAGAATATGTCAATTTCCTTATAATAAACATTTCCACAACAATCCATTTTTAGGAGCATTTGACAATCCCTAGGTGCCAGAATTATATGCACCCTAAGTCATCATTAAGACACATCTAACAATCTCCTTTCTATGAATTTGACCATCATACCCACAATTTTGACATGATCAATGTATGCATCTCTTATAAATTTTTTTTTTACTACTAACATTAGTCCGACGTATATGAGAGTTTTCAATACCTGTCATCATACCAGGCAACCCACCACAAACTTAAGAAATATGTCTGAAAAAAGAGTTACTTTGATAGAGTAAATCATAGAGGTTTCAATGCTCTTATTCCTGGAATTGAACTCTTTCTAAGAATTTTATATTCTCCATGTTACCACATTACACCACATGCTATATACTAAGGTTCTCTAAGTAAGCGTCAGGCCCATACCCCCAAAATGTTGTCGCATATCCTTCCTCTATTAATAAACACTCATTGTTTTTACTCTCATTCTACTGACTATTATCTCAGGAAATATAATTGTATAAGAAGCTCACACTGGTTAATGGTATCCCCATTCTAATAAAAAACACGAACCCATAAGCTACAGAAGCATCCAACAAATATTTCCTAAAACAATCCACCACACCAATACTACTTATAATGGCTATTATCATTAATCTAATACACTCTGGTCAAGGAACACAATGAATATCAAAAATCTTTAATCCAGCAACATCCACCCTCATGACAATCGCCTTTGTCACAAAAGTAGGACTTTCCCCATTTCACTTCTGAGTGCCTGAAGTCACACAAGGCGTCCCATGAACAGCAGCCCTGATGCTATTAATATGATGAAAGTGCAACCCTATCAGTTTTATACCACATGTCACCATCCATCAACCTAAATATACTATTAATCATAGTGATATTATAAATCATAGCTGGAGGCTGAGGGAGATTTAGCCAGACTCATCTGGAAAAAATTACACCCTCCTCATCAATTGCCCATATAGGATGAATAACAGCTATTATAAAGTATATTCCAATTATAACGATCCTAAACATACTAATTTATATCATAACAACACTATCTTCTTATTATTTATGCCCAG
The DNA here is from genome assembly GCF_026419965.1 of Kogia breviceps. Classification (NCBI taxonomy): domain Eukaryota; kingdom Metazoa; phylum Chordata; class Mammalia; order Artiodactyla; family Physeteridae; genus Kogia; species Kogia breviceps. Next base: position 54,493,898 of record NC_081318.1, read on the forward strand.
ATCATGTGCTACAAGAGTATCATTATCACACACATGAGATAAGACAACTCCCATCACAATCCTTTTCCTCACCATTACAGTATCATTAGGACATCACCCATCACTATCAGGGTTTTTACCCAAATGAATAATTATCCAAGAGATAACAAAAATGATAACCTCATTCTACCAACACTAATAGCCATCATAGCAGTCCTCAGCATATATTTCTACTCGCAGCTAACATACTCCACATCACTAACTGTATTCCCTTCCTTAAACAACACAAACACAAAGCAATTTGCACATACAAAGAAATAACCTTCCTATCATTACCAATCATAACACCCAGACGATTACTACACCTAACACCCATTCTGTCAGTGCTGGACTAGGAATTTAGGTTAGTTCAGACCAAGAGCTTTCAAAATCCAAAACAAGTAAAATTTACTTAGTTTCTAAAAATAAGGATTGCAAGACTTCATCCTACATCAATTGAGTGTAAAGCAAACATTGTAATTAAGCCAAATCTTTATGATATTGATGAGTTTTAACCCCAGGAAACTTTAGTTAACAGGCAAATCCTTTAGTCAACTGGCTTCAATCTGCTTCTCCTTCATTTGAGAAAGAAAAAAACAAAAAAGGCAGGAAAATCTCTGGCAGAATTGAAGCTTCTTCTCTGAAATTACAATTCAATTTGTTGATTCACCACAGGATTTGCAAGAAAGAGGGCTCAATCTCTGTCTTCAGATTTACAGTCAAATGCTAATTCAGTCATTTTACCTCTGTTCATACACTGCTGATTATTTTCAACAAATCACAAAGATATCGGCATTTTATAATTACTATTTGGTGCTTGAGCTGGAGTAGCAGGCAGCACCTTAAGAATATTAATCCAGGCTGAGCTATGCTAACCTGGAGCGCTACTTGGAGATGCACAAATCTGTAACGTGGTCATAACAGTCCCTGCACTTGTAATAATTTTCTTTATTGTTGTACCCATTATATTGCAGGGTTTGACAACTCACTTGGGCCACTAATAACTCAGACACCTGAGGTAGCATTTCCCCCAATAAATCAAGTAAACTTTTGACTACTTCCCCCATCCTTCTCACTCCTACTCATATCACCAATAGTAGAAGCTGGTTCTGGTACCAGTGGACCGTGTATTCAGCTCTAGCCTGCAATCTGGCCCACGCAGGAGCCTCTGTTGACCTAACCATTTCCTCCTTGCATTTAGCAGGTGTCTCTTCATTTCTTGTTGCTATTACTTTTATTCCTATAGTCTTTCATACGAAACCAGCAGTCATACCCCAATATCAAACACAATTATTTGTTTAATCTTCCCCAACTATAGCCATATTACTATAATTACCACTCTCAGTCCGAGCAGCCAGAATTGCCATACTGTTAAGAGATAGAAATCTCAACACTACTTTCTTTGACCCTGTAGGAGAAGACCAAATCCTATAAAAACACCTATTTTGATTCTTTGGTCACCCTGAAGTCTGTATTCATGGCCTACCAGGGATTGTTATAAACTCACACATCATTACATACTATTTAGGACAAAAAATGCCTTTCAGCTATTTGGGAATAGTATGAGTCATGTCCACTGGCTTTTTAGGATTTCTCTTGTGGGCCCATCATACATTTACCATAGGGATAGCTGTCCACTCAGGAGCATACTTTGCAAAAGCTACCGTAATTACTTCTATCCCTACAGGAGCAAAAGTATCCATCCAGTTGATTAGCAACTCTTTCTTTAATTTTTCTTTTTTCTTGTTTTATTTTGGCTGTGTTGGGTCTTGGTTGCTGCACATGGGCTTTCTCTGCTTGTGGTGAGTGGCAGCTACTCTTCGTTGCGTTGCACGGTCTTTTCACTGCAGTGGCATCTCTTGTTGCAGAGCACGGGCTCTGGCGCATGGGCTCAGTAGTTGTGGCTCACGGGCTCTAGAGGGCAGGCTCAGTAGTTGTGGTGCAAAGGCTTTTTACTCCGCGGCATGTGGAATCTTCCCATACAGGGGATCGAACCTGATTCCCCTGCATTGGCAGGCCAATTCTTAACCACTGCATCACCAGGGAAGTCCCTGGTTAGCAACTGTTCATGGAGGTAATATTAAATATTATACGACCTCCCACTATATTATGAGTTTTAGGCTTTATTTTCCTTTTTACAGTAGGAGGTTTGACAGGAATCATCTTAGCCAACTGATCCCCAGACATTGTCCTCCAGGATGCATACTATGTAGCAGCACACTTACATGATGTAGTGCCCATGGGAGCAGGTTTCACTATTATAGGAGGCTTCCTACAAGCATTCCCACTATTATCAGCTTATACACTAAACTCAGCAGTAGCAAAAACTCACTTCACAGGTATATTTGTAGTAGTAAATATGATTTCCTGCAGCACTTTCTGGCCTCTCAGGGACGTCACTACGTTAGTCTGAGTACCCTGAGGCACACACCACATGAAAAATTTTGTCTTTAGGCTCATTCATCTCAGTAGCAGCAGTAATGCTAATAATCTTCATACTGTGAAAAACATTTGTGTACAAATGAGAAGTGTCAGCAGTAGAAACTGCTACTCTTAACCTAGAATGATTGCACGAATACCCTGCACCATATTCTGTGTTTCAAGATCCTACCTATGTAAATGTAAAAAAAGGAAGGACTCAAGTCCTTTTCAACCACTTTCAAGCCAACACCATAACAATTATGTCTTTCTCAATAAATGAGATCAAAGTAATAAGTGATGTAAATTTTTCAAAGTTAAATTATAGGCTAAAATACTGTATATCACGAAGGCATATCAATTTCATCTAGGCCCTCAAGATACAACATCACCGATTATGGAAGAACATTTACATTTTCATCATCACACATTAATAGTGACTTTTAAAAGAAGTTCTCTAGTCCTCTATATTATTTCACTAATATTGAAAACTAAACTAACTCATATACATACAATAGATGCACAGGTAGAGAAAATGTGAACAATTTACCAGCCATTATTGTAATCTGAATTGCCCTATCATCATTGTGAATCCTTTACATGATACGTGAAATCAATAACTCTTCCCAAACCATAAAAACTATGGGTCAGTAATGATACTGAAGCTACAAATACACAGATTATGAAGATTTAAATGTTGACTCCTCTGTAATCTCCACATCAGAGCTAAAACCAGGAGAATAATGACTAATAGAAGTCAACAACCGCGGAGTTAGAGATACTCATTGAATATTAGTTTCATCTGAAATTGTTGTACACTCTTGAGCTGTTCCTTCTCAGGCCTAAAAAGGGCTGCTATCCCAGGACGCCTAAATTAAAGAATCTTAATACCAACAGGACCAGGCCTATGTTGTGGACAATGATCAGTAGAGGTCACTTTCCTGAGTTCAAAGACAGGACAGAAGGATATGGCTGAGATATGGGGTGAATCTGGAGCCCATGGGCATGCACTCTCCAAGCTCCAGGATAGGAATGAGACCTCTGGGGTCCCAGGCCACCCCACACCCTCCCAAACAGGATCTTGGCAACATTCTTTGTCAGAGATGAGGCAACCTAACACTTGTCATGCCACGATGTTGTGTCCTATGTGGGCCCCATGCTCTGGGAACCACACCCACACTCTTCAGGTCCATGCTACAGGATCCTTCGTGCCTCAGGAGTACAGACCACACAGCAAGCAGTTCCCTCCCCAACCAGCAGGAGGAGGGGAGGAGGGCAGGGGCACCAGGGGAATCTCACTCAGACAACAACACCCAGGGGTGCCAGCAGGGATAGTGATGATGCAGATGAGGCACAGACCAAGAGATGGGACCAGAGGGTGCAAAAGGCAGCTGGTCAGGTCCTGGCCCAACTGCAACACAGATACCTTTGTCCCTCATACACCCCTTCCTCATATAACCCCTCCTTAAATGCAGATTCTTCAGATGCAAACAGGCAGAGCTTCAGACTGAAAGTCAGCTCTTCTAAAATGACCCATCAGCAAACACTGCAGGATTCTACTCCAGTGTGGACCCTGGAGTTGACAACTCAGGGACTGAAGTGGACATCGGGGCCAGGGCCAGTGTGAGGGGATGGGGAGTGAGACTTTCATGGTTGTGGAATTTTGGTTTTGCAAGATGAAAGTTCTAGGCATGGTGTTGATGGCTCCACGAGAAAGTGAATAGATCGGATGCCACAGAAACGTGCACTTAAAATGGTGACGATGGTAAAGGGTATGTGACATGTGTTTTATTTCACTGAAAATAAATTCATAAAATAATGTCTTTTTAAATGAGATTCCATTTCGACTGCCGTTCGTCACAAATGTCGGAGGCCCAAACACAGTCCCCTACCTTAGGGACCATCACGGTACCCTCACATGACACATGGGAGACCATTCTCAGGGTGGCCTAGTCTGTGCTCACCTGACCTCTGTCCAGGGGGACCCAGGCAGTGGTGACCCCCATAGATTAGACATATGATATGCTATGATATTAATATGACACCACCAAACGTTGTCACTCACCAGAACAGCAACCCACTCAAACATGCATGACCTCATATGAATGTGACAAGGTTAAGGGAAGAAAAGGAACCACCGGTTAATCAGGGCAACACCCTTAATGCAGAGGTTGGAAATCTCAAAGGGGTAAAGACACACTGCAGGTAAAGAACACATATGCGGTCTCCTCATACATGTGATCCTGACCCATGCAGATGTGGTGAGACCCACAGAGTCCGCACACCCTATACCTGGGGTTACACATCCACACTCATCACGGTGACCCCACCTCCCCAGACCCTGCACCTAAAGTAACGCACTCTCTCTCAACACATGACCCCACCTCCCCAGACCCTGCACCTAAAGTCACACGTTCTCTTGCAACAGGTGACCCCTCGTACTCAGACCTCTCCACCTGGGTCACATGTCCACAGTCCCAGGGTGAGCTGCCCTCCCCAGACTCCCCCAACTGGGGTCACACGTGCACATTCTCCAGGGTGACCTCACCTCCCCAGACCCTGCACCTGGGGTCACACATCCCCTTGGTCAGGGCACCGTGGCTCTGCTCTTTGCTCCCTAATGTGGAAACAAGCTGGATTCCTTGGACCTCCTGGGATGGGAAAAAGTGTAGGGTGGGTCTCCTCTCCCCACACTTGTCCCAGAGAAGTCCTCCTCTTTTCACTTTGGTTCTGTGTGATTTTACCTCTTTTTAAAGCTTTCATGCTAGAGTTGAACACATTACTTGGTTCTGGCAGGCGCAGTCCTTTCTTGTCTCCCTTACTTATTGAGAAAACTCACAGGACAGCAGGGCTGAAAGCCGAGAGGCAGCTCTGGACGCCGCTGAGTAGGGACAGCAGACTGGAAGGAGAGTTCAGCAGCAGTCTCAGTTGTTGCCCATCAGCCTTTTGCCCGATCTGCGTGCCCTGCAATCAATTCACCAGCTAAACCTGCCTCCCTACGCACAATGCACATGCTGGTAAATTGGAATTATTGTCAGGTAGCCCTCCTGAGGATTCTCCACGAGCCCCAGGGAAGGTGAACCTTGCAGGAATAAAGACTAAGGCCCAGACTCTAGCACTGACACTTGGGAGGACCAGGTCACCACACTCAGAAGAGAGGCTGTTACCTAGACAAGCCCACCTCAGCTCCAGAACACAGGCATCTAAGCACTGACGTTCAGATGCAGTCACGGAGCTTCCCAGTACTGAGGCCAGGCGGGGTTTCTACCCAGGTCCCCATACTCCTAGCGTACACAGAACATGGTCTGTTCTAAATCTTCTTATTATAGACAACACATGGTCAGCTCTAAAGATAAACTGTAGATAGGACATGGAGAGGTCTAAATTTATCGTGTAGACAGAACTTGATCATGTTTAAACTAGCTCAGGGCTGATCTCATAGGAGGTACAGATCACACATATGAGTCTCTCATCTTTGGACACCCACATCAGGAAACTGAACAATATCATTGTCATTAAACATTTCAACAGGCAAAATGGAAATGTTACCAGTGTCTCTGGCCACTTTATGGTCAGGATCCACGTGTGATCCAAGATCTTCTTAGAGTGCAGCCCAGTCTGCTGCCAGGCCAGACAAGAAGTGGCCTGATTCCAGCCTCCCAGGCTTCCAGAAGGAGGAGGCCACACTGGAAGCCCAGGCAGGACAGTAGTTCAGGGTCTGGGCTGGGAGATCCGGTCTGTCCATTCCACTGGCCGATTCCGGGCGGGGCGCTCAGGGCAGCTGAGAGCCTGCACTCATGTCCTGCTTCCCTGCAGCATGTGTGTGTGCATGTGTGTGTGCGTGTGTGTGCGTGTGTGTGTGTGTGTGTGTGTGTGTGTGTGTGTGTAGAGGAGACAGTGGCTGACCGCTCCCATGTCTCCCATCCCAGGCACCGCGCTATCTTCGAGGGGAGACATGGGGAGAGATAGGGGCACAGAAGCCATTGAAGAGGAGTACCCACTGTGGAGCTCCTTGCACACTGGCTCGCTCCACCCGGGGACCGGCCTACCCATCGTGGGTCGCATGCCACCCCCCACCCCCAAAGGCAGGGCGCCTGCTCTTTCAACAGCACAGCGTCTCACATGAAGGAGACTCAGTGGGGACTGTCACCCACTCCTCCACTCCTGATGTTCATTTTGGGGAGAATGAACACCCTTGACTGGGCGATGGGACCCTGTGAGGAAAGAGGTGGTGGCCCCATCCAGGTCGGGGTGAGCCTGAGAGATGGGAACACAGGAGCCAAGTGCAGGGCCTGGAGGCCAGGCCAACAGGATGAGCACCTCCAGCCTTGGTCTGGCTCTCCAACTGTGACATTGTAGCGTTAAGGGACCTGGGGCAGGTGACTGAATGTAATGGGGTCTAAACTGGACCCTGAATGGGGCTTAAAGAACGTGTGAAGGATGTTACTGAGACAGTGACAGTCATTGGAAGACAGACCCTGTGTCAGGACATCCTTCTCCATCCATCTAACTCCCTGAGATCTCTGCACTTTATGTGGCTATGCAGGATTGTTAGAGCAGGTGCGTGCAGACATATCTGGGGCACAATTCAGTCTGCAACCAACTTGCAAGTGGTTCCAGAAAACACACAGGTGTGCACACAGGTAGACACAGCACACACACAAACATATGCACGTGCACAGCACAAATATATTCACACACTAGCATATGAACACACATGCACGCATATGCCTATGCATACACTAACGTGTGCAAGTGCACATACCTATGCACATGCACAGCATATGTATGCAAACAGGCACATGCACACACGTAGAACACACACATGGAATAAAGTGAGTTCTTAAAGCATTAATTCCTGAAAGCAAGTGAAGCTGACATATATTTTTCCTTTTTTCTTAGCTTTGATGTTTTTCACAATAAAAACTTTAAGAAAAGAGTTAATGGCAAATGACTTTTTTTTTTGGACAGGTGCTGCAGACTCCTCAGAGGCAATGACCCAGGACTGAGGCCCCCGAGCGTCCTTCTGAGTGTCGTGGCCCCGGTGCCCCTCTCACAGGAGTTGCTGTCAGACTTGATGGTTGAAGCAGCCATGGCATCGAGATTTCACTGGTAGAAACTATTCCTTTTTTTCCCTGGGAGAAACAGGGCTCCTTCTACTTTGTTGGGGAGACTCCCTTTTTACTAAACAAAAATGATAAGCTGAAAGTACATATTAAGGATTAGGTTATATACATGTAAAGAATAATCATAAAGATCAAGAAACAGAACATGATGAGTGGACACCCAGGAGTGCCTTTCCCTCGTCACAGCCTCCTCCCCACCATGAGGTAGCTGTTCTCCTGATTTTGTGCCAGTGACTTGTCCTCAGAGTTTTCACCCAGAGATGCATCTCTGCACAACGCAGCCCAGCTTTGCCTAGTTCCAAGTTGGTAAGTGCGTGTACCATGCATGCTGCTTTATTGCTCTTGATGGCTCAGCATTGTGTCCATGGGATCCTTTCATCTTGTGAATAGCGGTTTTTTTTTTTTTGTGATACGCGGGCCTCTCACTGTTGTGGCCTCTCCTGTTGCGGAGCACAGGCTCCGGATGCGCAGGCTCAGCGGCCATGGCTCACGGACCCAGCCGCTCGGCGGCATGTGGGATCTTCCCGGACCGGGGCACGAACCCGTGTCCCCTGCATCGGCAGGCGGATTCTCAACCACTGCGCCACCAGGGAAGCCCAATAGCGTTTTTTTAAAAATATAATTTTTATAGTTTTACGAACTTCAAACAAAATGTACTCCATTGCTGTGGAATATTCCTTCATAGGAGCGTGCATGGTTCATTTCTGCATCTGCTTGTGATGGCCTTCAGGTTCCTTCAGGTTTGGCTCGTGTGTCTGCGGAGCCCATGTCCGTGTGTCCTGGTGCAGGGCCGTTGGGTTTGTGTTCAGCTGGGAGGAGCCCTGCGGGTCTGTGTGCAGGGACTTCACTCTCTGAGGCCCGATTGTTTCAGAAGTGGTTGCATCCCCCCGCTGCGTACCAGGCTTTCCATTGCCCCACAGCCTGCTGATATTTGATACTATGTCTTTCACGTCTGCCATTTTGGTAGGTGTCTGCACAGTATTTTTCTTTTGCTTTTAATCCCTCGGTGGTTAGTGAAGTTGTGCATCTAGTGGTATTCATGGACTATTTCCTGTTGGTTTTAAAAAGTTTTAAAACTTGTGGTCCAAAACACATAACATAAAATTTAGTATCTTAACCATTTTTAAGTGCACATTTCAGGGTGAAGAAGTAATTGGCACTGTTGTGCAAATCTGACCGTCATCGTCCTCCAGAACTTTCTCATCTTGCAACATTGAAACAGTCCCCATTAAACACTCACTCCCCATTCTCCCTCCCTCAGCCCCTGGCACTCAACATCCTACATTCTGTCTCTATGTTCCTGACTGCTCTAAGGGCCTTGTGTGAATGGATCCAGCACTGTGTGTTGTTTTGTGTCTAGCTTACATCACTGAGCATAATGCCCTCAAGGCTCATCCCTGCTGAAGGCTGTGTCAGAATTGCCTTCCTTTTTAGGCTGAATAACATTCTCTTGTATTGATGGACCGTGTTTTTCTTCTCCATTCATCCATTAGTGGACACATGTAATATCTACATTCATTTCTCATGTCATAATAATTGTGGAATAACGTCAGAAAGTCCTTTGAATCTAAAGTCATTTGCCATCAACTTTTTTCTTAAACTTTTTATTGTGAAAAACATCAAAGCTAAGAAAAAGGGAAAATACATGTCAGCTTCACTTGTGTTCAGGAATTAATTCTTTACGGATTCACTTTTTTCCCTCTGTTTGTGCTACGTGTGTGCATGTGCCTGTTTGCCTACATATGCTGTGCATGTCCATAGGTATGTACACTTGCACACGTTAGTGTCTGTATGGGTATATGCGTGCATGTGTGTTCATATGCTAGTGTGTGAATATATTTGTGCTGTGCACATGCATATGTTTATGTGGGTGCTGTGCCTGCCTCTGTGCACAACTGTGTGTTTTCTGAAACCATTTGCAAGTTGGTTGCAGACTGAATTGTGCTCCAAGATATGTCTGCACACATCTGCTCTAACGTTCCTGCTTTTCCACGTAAAGATCAGAGATCTCAGGGATTTAAATGGATGGAGCAGGATGTCGTGACACAGGATCTGTCTTCCAATGACTGTCACTGTCTCAGTAACATCCTTCACACATTCTTTAAACCCCATTCAGGGTCCATCTTAGGCCCCCATTACATTCAGTCACCTGCCCCGGGTCCCCTATAAGCTACAAAGTCACAGTTGGAGAGCCCGGCCAGGGCTGGGGGTGCCCCTCCTGTTGGCCTGGCCTCCAGGCCCTGCACGTGGCTCCTGTGTTCCCATGTGTCAGCCAGGCCCCGACTTGGATGGGGCGCCACATCTTTCATCACAGGGTCCCATCGCCCAGTTAAGGGGGTTCGTTCTCCTCAAACTCAGTATCAGGAGTACAGGGGGGGGTGACAGTCCCCACTGAGGCTACTTCATGTGAGACCCTGTGCTGTTGAAAAGGCAGGCACCCTGCCCTCGGGGGTGGAGGCTGAGGGGTGACATTCGGCCCACGAAGGCTCTCGGGTCCCCGAGTGGGGTGTGCCAGTGTGCAATTGTTTCCGCAGTGGGTTCTCCTCTCCAATGGCTTCTGTGCCCCTACCTCTCCCCATGTCTCCCTTCGAAGACAGCGTGGTGCCCGGGATGGGAACCATGGGAGCCGTCAGCCACCGCCCCCTCTACACACACACACACACACGCACACGCTTCAGGGAGGCAGGATCTGAGTGCAGGGCTCTCAGCGGCCCTGAGCGCCCCGGCCGGAATCGGCCAGTGGAATGGACAGACCAGATCTCCCGGCCTGCACCATGCAGAACTGTCCTGCCTGGGTCTCCTGTGCGGCCGTCTCCTTCTGGAAGCCTGGGAGGCTGGAATCAGGCCACTTCTTGTCTGGCCTGGCAGCAGACTGGGCTGCACTCTGAGAAGTTCTTAGATCACACGTGGATCCTGACCATCAGGTGGCCAGAGACACTGGTAACATTTCTGTTTTGCCTGTTGAAATGTTTAATGACAACGATATTGTTCAGTTCCCTGATGTGGGTGTCCAAAGATGAGAGACCCATATGTATGATCTGTACCTCCTATGAGATCAGCCCTAAGCTAGTTTAAACATGATCAAGTTCTGTCTACAGGGTAAATTTAGACCTCTCCATGTCCTATCTACTGTGTATGTTTGGAGCTGACCATGTGTTGCCTATAATAAGAAGATTTAGACCTGACCATGTTCTGTGTACGCTAGGAGTATGGGGACCTGGGTAGAAACCCCACCTGGCCTCAGTACTGGGAAGCTCCGTGACTGCATCTGAACGTCAGTGCTTAGATGCCTGTGTTCTGGAGCTGAGGTGGGCTTGTCTAGGTAACAGCCTCTCTTCTGAGTGTGGTGACCTGGTCCTCCCAAGGGTCAGTGCTATGGTCGGGGCCTTAGTATTTATTCCTGCAAGGTTCACCTTCCTTGGGGCCCGTGGAGAATCCTCAGGAGGGCTACCTGTCGATTATTCCAATTTACCAGCACGTGCATTGTGCGTAGGGAGGCAGGTTTAGCTGGTGAATTGATTGCAGGGCACGCAGATCAGGCAAAAGGCCGATGGGCAACAGCTGAGACTGCTGCTGAACTCTCCTTGCAGTCTCCCATCCCTACTCAGCAGCGTCCAGAGCTGCCTCTCGGCTTTCAGCCCTGCTGTCCTGTGAGTTTTCTCAACAAGTAAGGGAGACAAGAAAGGACTGCACCTGCCAGAACCAAGTAATGTGTTCAACTCTAGCATGAAAGCTTTAAAAAGAGGTAAAATCACACAGAACCAAAGTGAAAAGAGGAGGACTTCTCTGGGACAAGTGTGGGGAGAGGAGACGCACCTTACACTTTTTCCCATTCCAGGAGGTCCCAGGAACCCAGCTTGTTTCCACATTAGGGAAGCAAGCAGCAGAACTATGGTGTCCTGACCAAGGGGACGTGTGACCCCAGGTGCAGGGTCTGGGGAGGTGAGGTCACCCTGGAGAATGTGCACGTGTGACCCCAGTTGGGGGAGTCTGGGGAGGGCAGCTCACCCTGGGACTGTGGACATGTGACCCAGGTGCGGGGGTCTGGCGAGGAGGGGTCACCTGTTGCAAGAGAACGTGTGACTTTAGGTGCAGGGTCTGGGGAGGTGGGGTCACCGTGGTGAGTGTAGATGTGTGACCCAGGTATAGGGCGCGGGGACTGTGTGGGTCTCACCACACCTGCATGCGTCAGGATCACATGTATGGGGAGACCCCTATGTGCTCTTTGCCTGCAGTGTGTCTATTCCCTTTTGAGATTTCCAACCTCTGCATTAAGGGTGTTGCCCTGATCAACCGGTGGATCCTTTTCTTCCCTTAATCTTGTCACATTTATATGAGGTCATGTATGTTTGAGTGGGTTGCTGCTCTTTGTTCTGGTGAGTGACAACGTTTGGTGGTGTCATATTAATATCATAGCATATCATATGTCTAATCTATGGGGGTCACCACTGCCTGGTTCCCCCTGGACAGAGGTCAGGTGAGCACAGACTAGGCCACCCTGAGAATGGTCTCCCATGTGTCATGTGAGGGTACCGTGATGGTCCCTAAGGTAGGGGACTGTGTTTGGGCCTCCGACATTTGTGATGAACGGCAGTCGAAATGGAATCTCATTTAAAAAGACATTATTTTATGAATTTATTTTCAGTGAAATAAAACACATGTCACATACCCTTTACCATCGTCACCATTTTAAGTGCACGTTTCTGTGGCATCCGATCTATTCACTTTCTCGTGGAGCCATCACCACCATGCCTAGAACTTTCACCTTGCAAAACCAAAATTCCACAACCATGAAAGTCTCACTCCCCATCCCCTCACACTGGCCCTGGCCCCGATGTCCACTTCAGTCCCTGAGTTGTCAACTCCAGGGTCCCCACTGGAGTAGAATCCTGCAGTGTTTGCTGATGGGTCATTTTAGAAGAGCTGACTTTCAGTCTGAAGCTCTGCCTGTTTGCATCTGAAGAATCTGCATTTAAGGAGGGGGTATATGAGGAAGGGGTGTATGAGGGACAAAGGTATCTGTGTTGCAGTTGGGCCAGGACCTGACCAGCTGCCTTTTGCGCCCTCTGGTCCCATCTCTTGGTCTGTGCCTCATCTGCGTCATCACTGTCCCAGCTGGCACCCCTGAGTGTTGTTGTCTGAGTCAGATTCCCCTGGTGCCCCTGCCCTCCTCCCCTCCTCCTGCTGGTTGGGGAGGGAACTGCTTGCTGTGTGGTCTGTACTCCTGAGGCACGAAGGATCCTGTAGCATGGACCTGAAGAGTGTGGGTGTGGTTCCCAGAGCATGGGGCCCACATAGGTCACAATATCGTGGCATGACAAGTGTTAGGTTGCCTCATCTCTGACAAAGAATGTTGCCAAGATCCTGTTTGGGAGGGTGTGGGGTGGCCTGGGACCCCAGAGGCCTCATTCCTATCCTGGAGCTTGGAGAGTGCATGCCCATGGGCTCCAGATTCACCCCATATCTCAGCCATATCCTTCTGTCCTGTCTTTGAACTCCGGAAAGTGACCTCTACTGATCATTGTCCACAACATAGGCCTGGTCCTGTTGGTATTAAAATTCTTTAATTTAGGCGTCCTGGGATAGCAGCCCTTTTTAGGCCTGAGAAGGAACAGCTCAAGAGTGTACAACAATTTCAGATGAAACTAATATTCAGTGAGTATCTCTAACTCCGCGGTTGTTGACTTCTATTAGTCATTATTCTCCTGGTTTTAGCTCTGATGTGGGGATTACAGAGGAGTCAACATTTAAATCTTCATAATCTGTGTATTTGTAGCTTCAGTATCATTACTGACCCATAGTTTTTATGGTTTGGGAAGAGTTATTGATTTCACGTATCATGTAAAGGATTCACAATGATGATAGGGCAATTCAGATTACAATAATGGCTGGTAAATTGTTCACATTTTCTCTACCTGTGCATCTATTGTATGTATATGAGTTAGTTTAGTTTTCAATATTAGTGAAATAATATAGAGGACTAGAGAACTTCTTTTAAAAGTCACTATTAATGTGTGATGATGAAAATGTAAATGTTCTTCCATAATCGGTGATGTTGTATCTTGAGGGCCTAGATGAAATTGATATGCCTTCGTGATATACAGTATTTTAGCCTATAATTTAACTTTGAAAAATTTACATCACTTATTACTTTTATCTCATTTATTGAGAAAGACATAATTGTTATGGTGTTGGCTTGAAAGTGGTTGAAAAGGACTTGAGACCTTCCTTATTTTACATTTACTTAGGTAGGATCTTAAAACATAGGATATGGTGGAGGACATTTGTGTAACCATTCTAGGTTAGGTAGGAGTAGCAGTTTCCAGGGCTAAGACTTCTTGTTTAGACGCAAATGCTTTTCAAAGTGTGAAGATTATTATTAGCATTACTGCTGCTACTGAGATGAATGAGCCTAAAGACAAAATTTTTCATGTGGTGTGTGCCTCAGGGTACTCAGACTAACGTAGTGACGTCCCTGAGAGGCCAAGGAAGTGCTGTGGGAAGTCATATTTACTACTACAGATATACTTGTGAAGTGAATTTTTGCTCATATTGAGTTAACTGTGTAACGTGAGAATAGTGGGGTTCAGTGTAGGAAGCCTCTTATAATAGTGAAGGCTGCTCCCATGGGCACTACGTCATGTAAGTGTGCTGCTACATAGTATGTATCCTGGAGGACAGTGTCCGGGAATGAGTTGGCTAAGATGATTACTGTCAAACCTCTTACTGTAAAAAGAAATACTAAAGCCTAAAACTCATAATATAGTGGGAGGTCATATAATATTACCTCTGTGAACAGTTGCTAACCAGGGACTTCCCTGATGGTGCAGTGGTTAAGAATTCGCCTGCCAATTCAGTGGACACAGGTTCGAGCCCTCGTCTGGGAAGATTCCACATGCCGTGGAGCAAAAGGCCCAAACTCCACAACTACTGAGCCTGCCCTCTAGAGCCTGCAAGGCCCAACTACTGAAGCCCATGTGCCTAGAGGCCGTGCTCTGCAACAAGAGAAGCCATTGCAATGAAAAAGGCCCTGCACTACAATGAAGAGTAGCTGCCACTCACTGCAACCAGAGAAAGCCCACTCCTGTAGGGATAGCTTTTGCAAAATATGCTCCTGAGTGGACAGCTATCCCTATGGTAAATATGTGATGGGCCCACAAGAGAAATCCTAAAAAGTCAGTGGGCATGACTCATACTATTCCCAAATAGTTGAAAGGTACTTTTTGTCCTAAATAGTATGTAATGATATGTGAGTTTATAACAAACCCTGGTAGGCCATGAATAGAGATTTCAGGGTGACCAAGAAATCAAAATAGGTGTTGATATAGGATTCAGTCTCTTCCTTCAATGTCACGAAAGCAGTGTTGAGATTTCTGTCTCTTAACAGTATGGCAGTTCTGGCTGCTCGGACTGAGAGTGGTAATTATAGTAATATGGCTATAGTTGGGGAAGATTAAACACATAATGGTGTTTGGTATTGGGATATGACTGCTCGTTTTGTATGAAAGACAATAGTTATAAAAATAATAGCACCAAGTAGTGAAGAGACGCCTACTAAATGTAATGAGGAAATGCTTATGTCGACAGAGGCTCCTGCGTGGGCCAGATTGCAGGCTAGAGCTGAATACACGGTCCACTGGTACCAGAACCAGCTTCTAATATTGGTGACATGAGTAGGGGTAAGAATGATGGGGGAAGTAGTCAAAAGTTTACATGATTTATTCGGGGAAATGGTACCTCAGGTGTCTGAGTTATTAGCGGCCCAAGTGAGTTTTCAAACCCTGCAATACAATGGGTACAACAATAAAGAAAATTATTACAAGTGCAGAGACTGTTATGACCACCTTATAGATGTGGGCATCTCCAAGTAGCACTCCAGGTTAGCATAGCTCGTCCTGGATTAATATACACAAGGTGCTGCCTGCTACTCCAGCTCAAGCACCAAATATAAAATCGATATCTTTGTGATTGGTTGAAAATAATCAGCAGTGTATGAACAGAGGTAAAGTGACTGAGCTAGCATTCGACTGAAACTCTAAAGACAGAGATTGAGCCCTCTTTCTCGCAACCCCTGTGGTGAATCAACAAATCGAATTGTAACTTCAGAGAAGCAGCTTCAATTCTGCCAGTGATTTTCCTGCCTTTTTTCCCCTTTATTTCTTTCTCAAATGAAGGAGAAGTAGACTGAAGTCAGTTGACTAGAGGATTTGCCTGTTAGCTAAAGTTTCCTGGGGTTAAAACTCATCAATCTCGTAAAGATTTGGCTTAATTACAATGCGTGCTTTACATTCCATTGATGTAGGATGAAGTCCTGCAATCCCTATTTTTAGGAATTAAGTAAATTTTATTTGTTTAGGGTTTTTTTTTTTTTTTTTAACATCTTTATTGGAGTATAATTGTTTTACAATAGTGTGTTAGTTTTCCCTTTACAACAAACTAAATCAGTTATACATACACACATGCTCCCACATCTCCTCCCTCTTGCATCACCCTCTCTCCCACCCTCCCTATCCCACCCCCCCAGGCGGTCACAAAGCACAGAGGTGATCTCCCTGTGCTATGCAGCAGCTTCCCACCAGCTATCTAATTTACATTTGATAGTGTATATATGTCCCTGCCACTCCCCCACTTCGTCACAGCCCACCCCTCCCCCTCCCCATATCCTCAAGTCCATGCTCGAGTAAGTCTGTGTTTTCTTCCCGTCCTACCACTAACCTCTTCATGACATTTTTTTCCCTTAGAGTCCATATATATGTGTTAGCATACGGTATTTGTTTTTCTCCTTCTGACTTACTTCACTCTGTATGACAGACTCCAGGTCCATCCACCTCATTATAAATAACTCAGTTTCATTTCTTTTTATGGCTGAGTAATATTCCATTGTATATATGTGCCACATCTTCTTTATCCATTCATCTGTTGATGGACACTTAGGTTGCTTCCATGTCCTGGCTATTGTAAATAGAGCTGCAATGAACATTTTGGTACATGAGTCTTTCTGAATTATAGTTTTCTCAGGGTATATTCCCAGTAGTGGGATTGCTGGGTCGTATGGTAGTTCTATTTGTAGTTTTTTAAGGAACCTCCATACTGTTCTCCATAGCGGCTGTATCAATTTACATTCCCACCAGCAGTGCAAGAGGGTTCCTTTTTCTCCACACCCTCTCCAGCATTTATTGTTTCTAGAGTTTTTGATGATGGCCAATCTGACCGGTGTGAGATGATATCTCATTGTAGTTTTGATTTGCATTTCTCTAATGATTAATGAGGTTGAGCATTCTTTCATGTGTTTGTTAGCAATCTGTATATCTTCTTTGGAGAAATGTCTATTTAGTTCTTCTGCCCATTTTTGGATTGGGTTGTTTGTTTTTTTGTTATTGAGCTGCATGAGTTGCTTATAAATTTTGGAAATTAAACCTTTGTCAGTTGCTTCATTTGCAAATATTTTCTCCCATTCTGAGGGTTGTCTTTTGGTCTTGTTTACGGTATCCTTTGCTGTGCAAAAGCTTTTAAGTTTCATTAGGTCCCATTTGTTTATTTGTGTTTTTATTTCCATTTCTCTAGGAGATGGGTCAAAAAGGATCTTGCTGTGATTTATGTCGTATAGTGTTCTGCCTATGTTTTCCTCTAAGAGTTTGATAGTGTCTGGCCTTACATTTAGGTCTTTAACCCATTTTGAGTTTATTTTTGTGTGTGGTGTTAGGGATTGTTCTAATTTCATACTTTTACATGTAGCTGTCCAGTTTTCCCAGCACCACTTATTGAAGAGGCTGTCTTTTCTCCACTGTATATCCTTCCCTCCTTTATCAAAGATAAGGTGACCATATGTGTGTGGGTTTATCTCTGGGCTCTCTATCCTGTTCCATTGATCTATATTTCTGTTTTTGTGCCAGTACCATATTGTCTTGATTACTGTAGCCTTGTAGTAGAGTCTGAAGTCAGGGAGCCTAATTCCTCCAGCTCCATTTCTCGTTCTCAAGATTGCTTTGGCTATTCGGGGTCTTTTGTGTTTCCATACAAATTGTGAAATTTTTTGTTCTAGTTCTGTAAAAAATGCCAGTGGTAATTTGATAGGGATTGCATTGAATCGGTAGATTGCTTTGGGTAGTATAGTCATTTTCACAATGTTGATTCTTCCAATCCAAGAACATGGTATATTTCTCCACC
Source organism: Kogia breviceps (assembly GCF_026419965.1). NCBI lineage: Eukaryota > Metazoa > Chordata > Mammalia > Artiodactyla > Physeteridae > Kogia > Kogia breviceps. Next base: position 54,511,627 of record NC_081318.1, read on the forward strand.
TATTTGTATCATCTTTAATTTCTTTCATCAGTGTCTTATAGTTTTCTGCATACAAGTCTTTTGTCTCCTTAGGTAGGTTTATTCCTAGATATTTTATTCTTTTTGTTGCAATGGTAAATGGGAGCGTTTTCTTAATTTCACTCTCAGATTTTTCATCATTAGTGTATAAGAATGCCAGAGATTTCTGTGCATTAATTTTGTATCCTGCAACTTTACCAAATTCATTGATTAGCTCTAGTAGTTTTCTGGTAGCATCCTTAGGATTCTCTATGTATAGTATCATGTCATCTGCAAACAGTGACAGCTTTACTTCTTCTTTTCCTATTTGGATTCCTTTTATTTCTTTTTCTTCTCTGATTGCTGTGGCTAGAACTTCCAAAACTATGTTGAATAAGAGTGGTGAGAGTGGGCAACCTTGTCTTGTTCCTGATCTTAGTGGAAATGGTTGCAGTTTTTCACCATTGAGAACGATGCTAGCTGTGGGTTTGTCATATATGGCCTTTATTATGTTGAGGAAAGTTCCCTCTATGCCCACTTTCTGCAAGGTTTTTATCATAAATGAGTGTTGAATTTTGTCAAAAGCTTTCTCTGCATCTATTGAGATGATCATATGGTTTTTCTCCTTCAGTTTGTTGATATGGTGTATCACATTGATTGATTTGCGTATATTGAAGAATCCTTGCATTCCTGGGATAAACCCCACTTGATCATGGTGTATGATCTTTTTAATGTGCTGTTGGATTCTGTTTGCTAATATTTTGTTGAGGATTTTTGCATCTATGTTCATCAGTGATATTGGCCTGTAGTTTTCTTTCTTTGTGACGTCTTTGTCTGGTTTTGGTATCAGGGTGATGTTGGCCTCATAGAATGAGTTTGGGAGTGTTCCTCCCTCTGCTATCTGTTGGAAGAGTTTGAGAAGGATAGGTGTTAGCTCTTCTCTAAATGTTTGATAGAATTCGCCTGTGAAGCCATCTGGTCCAGGACTTTTGTTTGCTGGAAGATTTTTAATCACAGTTTCAATTTCAGTGCTTGTGATTGGTCTGTTCATATTTTCTATTTCTTCCTGGTTCAGTCTCGGCAGGTTGTGCATTTCTAAGAATTTGTCCATTTCTTCCAGGTTGTCCATTTTATTGGCATACAGTTGCTTGTAGTAATCTCTAATAATCTTTTGTATTTCTGCAGTGTCAGTTGTTATATCTCCGTTTTCATTTCTAATTCTATTGATTTGAGTCTTCTCCCTTTTATTCTTGATGAGTCTGGCTAATGGTTTATCAATTTTATTTATCTTCTCAAAGAACCAGCTTTTAGTTTTATTGATCTTTGCTATTGTTTCCTTCACTTCTTTTTCATTTATTTCTGATCTGATCTTTATGATTTCTTTCCTTCTGCTAAATTTGGGGGTTTTTTGTTCTTCTTTCTCTAATTGCTTTAAGTGCAAAGTTAGGTTGTTTATTCGAGATGTTTCCTGTTTCTTAAGGTATGATTGTATTGCTATAAACTTGCCTCTTAGAACTGCTTTTGCTGTATCCCATAGGTTTTGGGTCGTTGTGTCTCCATTGTCATTTGTTTCTAAGTATTTTTTGATTTCCTCTTTGATTTCTTCAGTGATCACTTCGTTATTAAGTAGTGTATTGTTTAGCCTCCATGTGTTTGTATTTTTTACAGATCTTTTCCTATAATTGATATTTAGTCTCATAGCGTTGTGGTCGGAAAAGATACTTGATACGATTTCAATTTTCTTAAATTTGCCAAGGCTAGATTTGTGACCCAATATATATATGATCAATCCTGGAGAATGTTCCATGAGCACTTGAGAAAAATGTGTATTCTGTTGTTTTTGGATGGAATGTCCTATAAATATCAATTAAGTCCATCTTGTGTAATGTATCATTTAAAGCTTGTGTTTCCTTATTTATTTTCATTTTGGATGATCTGTCCATTGGTGAAAGTGGGGTGTTAAAGTCCCCCATTATAATTGTGTTGCTGTCGATTTCCCCTTTTAAGGCTGTTAGTATTTGCCTTAGGTATTGAGGTGCTCCTATGTTGGGTGCATAAATATTTACAATTGTTATATCTTCTTCATGGATCGATCCCTTGATCATTATGTAGTGTCCTTCTTTGTCTCTTGTAATAGTCTTTATTTTAAAGTCTATTTTGTCTGATATGAGAATTTGTTTAGGGTTTTGAAAGCTCTTGGTCAGAACTAACCTAAATTCCTAGTCCAGCACTGGTAGAATGGGTGTTATGTGTAGTAATTGTCTGGGTTTTATGATTGGTAATGATAGGAAGGTTATTTCTTTGTATGTGCAAATTGCTTTGTGTTTGTGTTGTTTAAGGAAGGGAATACAGTTAGTGATGTGGAGTATGTTAGCTGCGAGTAGAAATATATGCTGAGGACTGCTATGATGGCTATTAATGTTGGTAGAATGATGTTGTCATTTTTGTTATCTCTTGGATAAGTATTCATTTGTGTAAAAACCCTGATAGTGATGGGCGATGTCCTAATGATACTATATGGGTGAGGAGAAGAATTGTGATGAGAGGTGTTTTACCTGATCTGTGTGATAATGATACTCTTGTAGTACATGATCTTTGCATAAATAAGAAGAAGATAGTGTTGTTATGACATAAATTAGTATGTTTAGGATTGTTATAATCTGAGTATACATTATAATAGCTGTTATTCATCCTATATGGGCAATTGGTGAGGAGAGTGTAATTTTTTCAGGTGAGTATGGTTAAGTCTGCCTCAGCCTCCAGCTACGACTTATAATATCACTATGATTAATAGTATTTTTAGGTTGATGGATGGTGACATGTGATATAAAACTGATAAGGTTGCAATTTTATCATGTTGTTAGCATCAGGTCTGCTGTTCATGGGACACCTTGTGTGACTTCAGGCACTCAGAAGTGAAATGGGGAAAGTCCTACTTTTGTGACAAAGGCCATTGTCATGAGGGTGGATGCTGCTGGATTAAAGATTATTGTTATTCATTGTGTTCCTTGACCAGAGTATATTAGATTAATGATAATAGCCGTTATAAGTAGTATTGATGTGGTGGATTGTTTTAGGAAATATTTGTTGGATGCTTCTGTAGCTTATGGGTTCGTGTTTTTTATTAGAATGGGGATACCATTAACCAGTGTGAGCTTCTTATACAATTATATTTCCTGAGATAATGGTCAGTAGAATGAGAGTAAAGACAATGAGTGTTTATTAGTACAGGAAGGATATATGACAACATTTTGGGGGTATGGGCCTGAAGCTTACTTAGAGAACCTTAGTATATAGCATGTGGTGTAATGTGGTAGCATGGAGAATGTAAAATTCTTAGGAAGAATTCAATTCCAGGAATAAGAGCATTGAAACCTCTATGATTTACTCTATCAAAGTAACTCTTTTGTCAGATATATTTCTTAAGTTTGTGGTGGGTTGCTTGGTACGATGACAGGTAGTGAAACTTCCATATACATTGGGCTAATGTTAGTAGTAAAAAAATTTATAAGAGATGTACACATTGATCATGTCAAAATTGTGGGTAGGATGTTTAAATTCATAGAAAGGAGATTGTTAGATGTGTTTTAATGATGACTTGGGCTGTATATAATTCTGGCACCTAGGGATAGTTGAATGCTCCTAAAAATGGATTGTTGTGGAAATGTTTATTATAAGGAAATTGACATATTCTCTAGGAAGGACGGGGTGAATGGGCCTGCTAGATTTTCGACATTGAAGACAATTACAGGTTTTGATTCTAATTCTGTTAAATCAAGTGAGGCTTCATTGGATCTTTGCTACAGCGGAGATAATCAAATTCTGGGTAGTGGTCAGGAGAAAATTAGTCATAGGTGTTCTTGTGTAATAATTATGGTTGAAAGTGTAAATGATCCATTTATCAGTAAGACTGAGAATAGAATAACTGCTACATTACTTCCTATGAGATTGTCTATACTACTGTCCCTAGAGCTCCAGTGTGTGAGTATTTTGAATGTGAAGCTCATCCAGAACTGATGGAATAAATGGCTAGGTGTGATATGGCTAATATAAATAATATGCCTACGTTTATATTAATTAGTGGATAAGATATGGGAAGAGGAATTCATGTTGTGAGAGCCAGGGTTAAGGCTAGCATTGGGGCAATAATATATAAATTGCTGATGTTGATGGACATAGTGGTTCTTTAATAAATAATTTGAATGCCTCAACAATGGGTTGTAATAATTCATGGGGGCTGATGATTGTTGACCCTTTCTGGATTTGTATATAGCTTAGGATTTTCCATTTAGTTAATATGAGGAATGCTATGGTGAATTAAATTGGGTAATTTGTGAAAAACTGTTGATTATAAACATATTCTTAGGAAGAGGACTTGAACCAGTACAGATAAAGGTTTCAGTTTTACATAATTACCGGGCTCTGCCACTGTAACAAACCCTTTTCTACAGTAGGGTATGTATAAATTAATTGAATGTAGATTATATCATCATTTAGTTTCAAGACATTTTGTACAGTAAGCTGTATTGCTCTTGTCCTTTCAAACTGGAAGAAATCTGCAATAGACAGAAACCAACCAGGATAACTCCAGTCTGAACTCAGATCACGTGAGATATTAATTGTTGAACAAATAGACAATTAATAGCATTTATACCATTGAAATGTTATGATCCAGCATCAAGGTCGTAAACCATATTGCCTATATGAACTCCAGAATACAATTAGACTGTTATCCTTAGTAAAACCTGTTCCGTTTATCAGTGTTTGAGAAGAACAGGTGATAAAGAATTTTGCCTAGCTGGTCTAAATTGTAATCACTCAGAGGTGGTTTTATTCTCCAAAAATAAATGGCGCACGGGCTCAAGGCACACCAGCTTCAGTAGTTGTGGTGCACAGGCTCACTAGTTGTGGCTCACTGGCTTAATTGCTCCATGGCACGTGGGATCTTCCCGGACCAGGGATCGAACCCGTGTTCCCTGAATTGGCAGGTGAATTCTTAACCACTTCATCACCAGGGAAGTCCCAGAATCGCAGCCTCCCTTTTAATATACCTTAAGCGCAAAGAATCCATGGAAAATTGTTACAGAAAATAAGAGAATAAAATATTGGAAGGAGTATAACAGAAGCATGTAGTACACAGTTCATATAGACACATTCCAAGCAGTTACAAAGTATATTAAAAAGGAGGCTGCAATTTTCAAAGAATAAGATAAATTATACCCACAAACTCCCAATCTTTCCTGGAACGTTGCAATCTGAAACCCTATTGTAGGAAGCAGAACATTCCAGGAGACATTCTGCAAATGAAGGACTCTAAACCCTGTGGGTGGATAAGGAATTCTGGAAGGAAGGTATCCTCACCCAAGGAGAGCAGGTTCCTATACTTTTCTCATATCGCATCCCTGTACAATTCCCATTGATCTTGGTCCAGGCATTCCCAGTCCTCTTGAGAGAAATCTATGGGCACATCCTGGAATGTCAGCAGTCCCTGAAATTAAAAATACACATGACATGTGGCCACGGATGAGTTCATAATGTGACTCAAGAAGAAAACAGCAAATTAAGAGAACTGGTATTAATTTAGAAGAGTGTCTTCAATTATCCACTAATATCTATCTATCTATCTATCTATCTATTTATATATTTTTACAAAGTAACTTTCTCTAATTCTAAGTACAAAAAAGAGTATGACATGTGATCCACAAAAGCAGTATAGAGACTATACTTATCTGGAAAAGAAATGATAAAATGATGGTTTCAACACAGGCATATGAATTTTTGAGTGTTTTATTTATATCAAACTGGATAAAATGTGTGTATTTCTGACAGAAAAGACATGTCGAGGTAGAAATGAACCTTTCAACTATTCATGGGTCCACAAGTACACTGGAGAGATTGTAAAATAGCAGATTCTGATTCAGTAGGTCCGGTGGGCCTGAGTTCTATTTTTTTAACAAGCTCATTTTTAACTAGTGGTGCCACAGTCTCTGATTCATTAACGACAATTGTGAATAGCAGAGACATAATAAGGAAAGGTAAAAATTCATAGTTAACTTTTAACTTCATGTTTTATGGAGTTCAAACGTTTAATACGATAGTAAGCACAGCAGCAACAATCATTTGTGAACATTTACTGTAGACCGTGGATCTTTCCGACATTTTGTGTAGGATTCCAGGAAAAAGGTCTGCGCTGCGGCCACAGTGGGCGGGGCTCCCAGGCCGGGCCGCCCCTCCAGGACCCCCGACGGGACCCTGAGCTCCTGGCAGCTCCTCCCCCGGCGCCCCCTCCCTCCCGGAAGGCCTCGGGGCAGAGCGGCCCCACCCGCTGCGCCCAGAACGGAGCCCGCGTTTCCGCAGAGCTGGAACTCCCCGCTCGGGGTCTCTTCCCTCCGCCGTCACGGAGCTGCCACGGGGCCCGTGGGGAGGGCGGCCTCACTGAGGCTGCCGGCTGCGGAGGGGCCCCGGCGGCCGAAGCCGCGACAGACTTCGGGACGGCGGGCCGGGTACGTGAGTCCGGTGCCCGGGCCGCAGGGCAAGAGCAGCTTCTGAGGGGCAGGGGTTCGCTGTCACCCGCCGCTGCTGTGCAGAACGAGCGGCGCCGGGGTCTGGTCCCAGGGAACTTCGGCCCCTCCTCTCGGCCCTGCCCTCGGCCTGGCTCGCAGGGCCTAGGGCCGTGGAGAGGGGGCGGCCTGAGGGGTCTGAGGGGACACAGGCAAGGGAGGCGCAGGGTCCGGCCGCAGCGTCAGCACCCCTCCTCCCGACGGCGGGGAAAGCGGCCGAAAGTTCCTCCCGAGGCTCGCAGGCCTCTTATTCAGCCGAGCCCCTCTGCGCCCCTTCCTCCCTGAGCTAAAGTACCGGGGGGAGGGGACAGGAGGGGGGGCTGGCGCAGGTGTTGGGGGACGTGAAAAGGTGATTGTCAGCTAAGGAAAACCAGCTCTCCCAAGGTGAGGAATGCAGGGCTTTCCTTTTCATAGGCAGATGCCAGAGTTGGGCTCACCGAATTCCTTCCTTTGATATGCACCTCAGCTCTCTGGGGCCTGCATTCTGGATTTGCATATCCTGAGTGCCTCAGGACCTGTTAGCTCACATTGCAGGCCTGCAGGTGCTGATGGCTGTGACATCTTTTGTTTACTGAGATGGCAAGAAATATTCCATTTCTCACAGGCTTTAGGGGCAGACAGTGAAAAAGAGTCGGAGAATCTCACTTGGCATGTACTTTGGTTTACGTATAGATAATATTTATACTTAACTGTGCTAATAGAGGCTCTCGAGTACAATCAACTTGTACTACTGCCCTCTATGTATTAATGTCGTCAATATCATAAGATAAATGCCTATAGAATTGAGTTAATCCAGTTAAATAGGATAATGATTTTAAAAGGAAACATAATAGAAATATAACAACAAAACCTTTACCACTAAAGGCTGGGTCTGGAACAGCCTAAATAAATGTTCCATTGTTAAAATATTGAAAGAGTATTCAATAGAAATATCAACAAAAATGACAAATAATAAGGGCAGCAGAATGTTGAAATGTTCTATCTTTATCATTAAAGTGGCAGAAAATCATTTATTAGTAGGCACTGGGGCAGAAGATGCCTGATTTTATATCTTTGTCATATTTGTGCAGTTGTTTGAACAAGTAACTGAAAGACAAAATGGAAAAACAAGGAGATTTGTGCCTGAGATCATGGTGATGTGAAACCAGGGATGGCCCCCTTGTGCCAGGTGAGTTAAGTTTACATCACAGGTAGCCCTCAGAGCTCCTGAGAAACAAGGACTGGAATTTTTCTGCTGGGTGCCCCTTAGGTTCTGTGACTTGATTGATTGTGAGTCATGTTTCATCACAGGAAGAGGGTGGGAATAGAGTGATTTGGGGAGCAGCTGACAACATTTATCACAGCTCATGGCCTGAATGAATTTTAAGGAAAGAGGAAAACAAATGATTCTTATGGAATCAGAGAATGTGAGGGCTGGACAATCCCAGGAAATGAGGAACACCCATCCCATTTTCCAGATGAGAAAGCAGAGCCCTAGCAAGGTTAAATCCCTAAGCCAAGTTGCACCCTTCTCTCCTCCCCACTACATGGTTCATGTAAGCAGGACTCTTCCTGTCTTGATCACTGCTGAACCCCAAAAAGGGCCACGCCTCTAGCAGCTGCTCCAAAAATTTTGATTGCCTGTATGAACAATGCTATTTCTTTCTTTCTCATTCTTATTCAGGATTGTGCCAAGTACTCCCCAGGTTGCAATGTAATTCGATAAATGTAAATATGAATTGAGTTTTGTTGTGATGAGGACTTAGGCTTTGAAGGTAACAGACGTGGTTCAGATCCTGGTTCTGCCACTCAATAGCTGTTTGGCTTTGGGAAAATTACTAAACCTCTCTGAGATTATTTCCTCCTTTGTAAAAGTGGAGATAAAACTATCTGAGCCAGCAGAGTACCTGCATGAGACATGTGCACTAAATATTGGTCTTTCTCACTCTCCCATACCATCTCTCTGTTCTTCCCAGAGAAGTTGTACAGAAGGATATAGTACTTAAAAAATATATTTATTTATTTATTTATTTATTTATTTTTTGCTGCTTTGGGTCTTTGTTGTTATGCGTGGGCTTTCTCTAGTTGCAACAAGCGGGGGCTACTCTTTGTTGCAGTGCGCGGGCTTCTCATTGCAGTGGCTTCTCTTGCTGCGCTTGTTGTGGAGCATCGGCTCTAGGCGTGTGGGCCTCAGTAGTTGTGGCCTCCAGGCTCAGTAGTTGTGGCGCATGGGCTTAGCTGCTCCGCAGCCTGTGGGATCTTCCCTGACCAGGGCTCGAACCCATGTCCCCTGCCTTGGCAGGCAGATTCTTAACCACTGTGCCACCAGGGGAGTCCGATACAGTACTTTATAGAGAGGGGATTTAATTTAATTCAGATAGTGTCCATTTTTCTTGTAGAAAAGATTATTCCACTGTAGAAACTTTAATACACAATACCACTACAAATGCAGTATTCTATGGGTTAGATATTATCAGTAAATTTTATAAGGAATTGGGCAAATGCCAAAGCACTAGCCACTGTTGAGTAAGAGGATTCAAATCTGGGGTGCCCCCACCCCAATTTCAAGAGCAGCGTGTGTTTTTCAAATCCATGTTTCATCTGGTCTTTGTTTCTCATCCATCCCCTGGGTTTGCCTTTTTCAAGAAGGCTCAGATCCTCCGCTTTCACAGCCTCGCGGCTTGCTGTGCCCCAGCTCCCGTCCTGGAACCTCTGCATGCCTGGGTGTGCCTGCTCTCCCTGTGCATCACCAGCTTTGCCAGGGAGCTGCTGCGTCCTGTACTGCTTGCTGTACCTCAGGGTACCTAGACCCTTCTGGTACATGAAGTACACCCTCATACCATGTGTGTACGCCCATCCCCTTACCTTATATCCTGCCTCTAAGCCAGGCTTGGGGATTAGTACAGTGTGCATTCAGCTATGTTAGGTGCTGGGATCAAAGTGAAGTTCCCAACTTTTGAAGTTGCAGGCTTGAGGGGCACACAGTGATTTAAAGTCGCGTCACCTGACTTAAAGGCGGGGGGCTGCTTGATTTAAAGCCAGGGCAGCTGACTTAAAGCCTGCGTCCCTCAGCTGCAGGATGAGACCAAATTTGGCGGTGCACGGGTTCGCTCCAAGCCAGCACTGCTGTTCAGGAAGAGCTTCCAGTAGCGCCTTAGTGCAGGGGGACTTGGTCCGTTGTCTTGCCCCTGCCCTCAGAGGGAGGCCACCTGCTCTTCTGGAGGAGAATCAGGGAGGGGGAAGTGCAGAGTCCCGGCTGAAGTTGCGGCACCCCTTGTCTGATGGCAGGGAAAGGGGGGAGGGGCTTTGTGGTGTCCTGGGGCTGGACTCACCAGGTCGACTCAGCCTCTCAACCTCCTAACCTCACCCTACACACCGCACAAGAGTTTCCAATAATATGTAATTGTGCTTTAGGTTCTCGGTCTTCAAACTCATACCCAGGCTCCCAGGTCCATTGATCAGCCAATTCCTCTGTGCTCTTCCTTCTATTAGATACAGTCCCAGAGGGAGCGGCCGGGGGATGGGACTGGAGGGACCCCGGCAGCACTGGCCTCAGCTGAGTGCATAGATCCGGGACCTGTGCTCTCACACATGTGCGAGGACCCTTAAGGCGGAATCGAGGGGGCCAGTTAGAGGCAGTCCTTTCTGCCTCAAGTGAGTATGGATCACCGTCGGGTGGGGAGCCCGCTGAGCCCTGAGAAGTACTGTTAGGAGGATGTGTTCCTCCCCCGGCTTCAAGGACATGGTTGGGCTTCACGGCTCCAGTTCCCCTCCAGGCTTCCAGGTCCGACTGCACCCCAGCGGCCTTGCAGAGCTGCCTTCCTGTCCCAGAACATGCCAGGCTCCAGGAAGAATCCAGACTGCAGAGATGGTGCCTGAGCGCTCCAGCTTAAGAAGTGCTGTCCCTGGGGACCCAACAGTGGAGGCAGGAAGGGTGAAGGGAGTAGGGGGGTGGGGTAGGGAGGGGTGGCTGCCCTGGGAGACGTTGAGAGAGAAATATCGTCCCCCACACCCCCTGCCCCCTGCAACTGACCCACTGATGCCATAGGATCTCAGGGCCCTTTAGTCAGAGATGCCTCTGCTTCTTTACTCCTGTGTTCAAAACTATGCAAAACCAACTCTTCATCCTCTTGCTGCCTTGCCAGGACTTTTAAAGCACTGTTCTTTTGAAGCACTCGTTCCCTAAACTGCAGTTTGGAGCTGCCCCAGCTATTTAAAAGTGTTTTCCTTAAACCGAGACTAAATCCTACTCTTTTGGAAAAACGACCTTCACTTCAGAGGAGATCGTCTTTTCTGCCCATTCCTTCCTTCTACTGCCCTCTTAAAAACCCCTGTGCTTAAAGAGCTTGGTGATTTATTTTTTGCTTGATGTCAAAAAGAAACCTTCCCCATGCACCCCAAAAATCTTTCCTGGAACATAGGTGTTTCAAAACCATGACAGTGTTTTGCAGTTAGTATACACTCGGTAGACTGCCTAGCAATCCCTCCAAGAGGCAGAGGTGAGCAACACCTTTACTTATTTGATTGGATGCCCTTCAAATTGAGGAAGGTCCCATTCTTATGACCCAGCAGATAAGACAGAGCCCTGGATGGCTGTGGCTGTGATTAGATAACTTCTGGTGATTTTATTTCCCTTACTGAGCTGCTGCTTCTAGGTTAAATTCATTTTGTTACCTGTCCATTTTTAAAGAAAGACTGACAAAGTCACTGTAATAGGTCAGGAGTTTGAGCTCAGGGTTGGTCAAAGGTACTCACAGGGAGGAAGGTGGATAAAAATAGGTGGGTAAAATAGGAGGGTTGGCAAGTACAGCCAGGACACCTGTGTTCACCTTGCATACTAATAAAGGCCAGAATCTCCTCATTTATCTCTGGTGGGAAGTTCTGATGGTTCACAGGATCAAACTCAAATCATATTTAAACTAGGGGATATTCCTGAGCATAAAAGGAAGTATCCATCCCTAGCAGGAGTTGCTGCAGAGGAATAAAGATGTAGGGAACAGACTTGAGGACACAGGGAGGGGGAAGGGTAAGCTGGGATGAAGTGAGAGAGTGGCATGGACATACATACACTAGCAAACGTGAAGTAGATAGCTAGTGGGAAGCAGCTGCATATAGAACAGGAAGATCAGCTCAGTGCTTTGTGACCACCTAGAGGGGTGGGATAGGGAGGGTGGGAGGGAGATGCAAGAGAGCACGGATATGGCAATATATGTATACGAATAGCTGACTCACTTTGTTATACAGAAGAAGCTAACACAACATGGTAAAGCAATTGTACTCCAATAAGGATGTTAACAACAGCAACAAAAAAAACCCCCAAAACTAAGTCAATCAAGCCAACGGAGACATTGTACATTCTTACAGTTCAAGAAATCCACAAGAGAATCCTTTATTCTGTATTTAATGAATGGTCCATTCAAAAAGAAAAAACACTTTCTAAATGTTGTTTTTCCATTTATTGTTCAGAATGTCATTTTTCACCACTGCATTTCTTACTATTCAAAGCCAAGTCACCTGAGTTACAGGGAAGCAGCTGATTGATTTAAAGTTGGGTCATGTGATTTGAAAACCAGTGGCAGTTGATTGATTTAAATCTCAGTCATATGACATGAGGAGAGGGTGCTAAAAACTGCTTTTTCATCTCTGGCTCAGAATATCATATTTACCTTGGTTTTTCTTATGATTTAGAAAACATGAGCTGTCTCTCCTTGGAATCATCAGGAGAAAAATATAGTATTTCAGGTTCATTCTTGAAACCAACTTCTCACTGTTAAGGTGTATTGACTAAAAGATCTTCCTTCTTCAAGAGATTCCATACCTCTGTAAGACACTTCATTGTAATTGGTGAAAAAAGAAGAAGGAAAACAGGCCAGCAGCTGCAGGAGGCCAAGGCGGACCCCAGGACTAGGGAAGAAGGAGGGGGAAAGGCTGAGAGTTGCCATTAGAGCAGACAACCTTCAGAGTGCGCTGAAGCACCGGCAGAGCCCACCTGTCACTTCCAGTTCGGCACTCCAGGGTCAGATTTGGGCTTGGAGATGGGGTTGCTGTTACCTCAAGGAGGTGATCAGAGAGGAGGAGTTGATTACCAGTCTCCTCTGACTCTCTGGCCAAAATTGCCTGGCTTCACAGGGGGGACGGAGTTTTGCTTTCAGCAACTGATGGGGCACTTCCAGGCTGGTCGGGTTGCCAGTGGCCCGACAGCCTGACAGGCTGACTGCGGTGTGGCCGCCCTTTGTTTCTCCAGAATGTGTACATCAGGAGGTGCATGGTTGTGGGAGCCCATTCACCCCCCCACTGCAAGGGGGATGGCACCTTCCCTGGCTGTACCCCATGATCACCAGGTACTTGAAGTGAATGCAAGTTTTTTGACTTCAAGGAAAAGCTCACATAACTGCTTCTGCCTCATCATGTGTGGGATTTACTATAATGGAAGGACATTATAATGAACAGGTAGAAAAAAACTCACCTGTTGTTCTCCATGTAGGAGTTTATTTTGCATGAATCCCTCCTACATGAGTAGATAGCAGAGGTTTATTTTTGTTCCCGTGTGTGTAGTTGTGGCAGAGGATGTAGGTATGGTGATTTGAAGACCTCAAAGAAATATTCTCAGAACTCTCAAGACTTCTCTTGATTGGAACCGAAAGAGACCTGGAAAAGGAGGAAAAGAAAAGGAGGAGGGAGAACGAATGGCTGTTTCTCAGTAAATTCACCTTCCTGGTTGATTGTTCTGTCTTCTCCTTTCTTTTAACTTCTATGTATGTCTAATGGAATAATGCAGAAAGGCTGATTTTATGCTTTAAAAGATTTTACATCACAGAGAAACTAAAAGTGGCTAACAGAACTTATTCAAATCAATTTTACATGGAGACTTTGATATTAAATTTGTATACTAAAATGGGTTAATCCAAATTTTCTCTTTCTTTTAGAGTGAATATTTGTAACATATTTTTGTAGATAATAATTTACCCTAGGGCTTCCCTGGTGGCACAGTGGTTGAGAGTCTGCCTGCCGATGCAGGGGACACGGGTTCGTGCCCCGGTCCGGGAGGATCCCACATGCCGCGGAGCGGCTGGGCCCGTGAGCCATGGCCGCTGAGCCTGCGCGTCCGGAGCCTGTGCTCCGCAATGGGAGAGGCCACAACAGTGAGAGGCCCGCGTACCGCAAAAAAAAAAAAAAAAAAAAATTACCCTAGATATACAAAATTGTGAGAATGGGTACCATTTTCACCACTTAAATGATTTCTTTTAAATAAATAGATTGTGCACTTCAAATGCCAATGTTGTGTCTTACATGTTGTTTTTTAATTCCTTGATTTTCAAAACTTGTGTTTATTTAATTGATTTCTATCTAATAATCTGTGTCTCCCTTTTATTGTTTCTTACTTTATATTTTATTGATCTATAGTTAATATACATTATTATATTAGTTTCAGAGGTACAACATAGTGATTCATAAAAGTTTAGGTTCTTCTCCATTTATACTTATTATAAAAGAGTGGCTATATTCCCCATGGTATACAGTACATCACTGTAGATTATTGATTTTATACCTAGTGATTATACCTCAAAATCTCCTACCATCATTTTGCTCTTCCACCCTATCTCTCCCTGCTGGTAACCACTAGTCTGTTCTTTAATCTGTGAGTCTGTTTTTTCTTGTTGTTGTTGTTGTATTCAATTTTTTAGATGCCACGTGTAAGTGATAACCTACCATGCTTGTTTTCTCTGCGGCTTATTTTACTAAGCATAATACCCTCCAAGTCCATCCATGTTCCTGCAAATGGCAAAATTTCATTTTATGCTGAAGTCATCATAAAAAAATCTTTTTTATCCCCTAACCTGTTGATGAACACTTAGTTTGACTCTATATCTTGGCTATGGCAAATAACACTGTTATGAATATTGGTGTGCAGTTATTTTTTTGAAATAGTGTTTTTGTTTTCTTCTGATATACCCAAGAGTGAAATTGTTGGATATTATGGTAGTTCTTTTTTTAGTTTTTTGTGGAACCTCCATTCTGCTTTCCACAGTAGCTGCACTACTTCACCTTCACATCAAGAGTGTACATGTGTTTCCCTTTCTCCACATCCTCACTAACCTTTGTTATTTGTGATCTTTTTGATGACAGCCATTTTGACAAGACTGAGGTGATATATCTCATAGTTTTGATTTGCATTTTACTGCCGATTAGCTATGTTTAGCATCTTTGTGAGTTCTGTCTGTCTATCTGTATCTTTTCCTTGGAAAAATGTCTATTTAGGTCTTCTCATTTAAAAAAAAAAGATGTTGGGTATTTTTTTGATATTGAGTTGTATGTGCTGTTTCTGTAGTTTAGATATGAACTCTTGCTTGGTCATCTTTTTGATGTTAATGTCTTATCATGTGCAAATATTGTCACTACTTCAGCAGGTTGTCTTTTCATTTTGTCTTTGGTTTCCTTTGCTATGCAAAATCTTTTAAGTTTAGTGCAGTCCCATTTGTTTATTTTTGCTTTTGTTTCATTTGTCTTAGTAGACTGAACCTAAAACTGTTGCTATCATTTATGTTCAAGAATGTTCTATATTTTCCTCTAGGGGTTTTATGGTCTCTGGTCCTACATTTAGGTCTTTATTCAGTTTTGCATTTATTTTATATATGGTGTTCTAAAATAATCTAATTTTATTCTTTTCCATGTAGCTGACCAGTTTTCCCAGTACCACTTATTGAAGAGACAGTTTTTTCTCCATATTGCCTGCTTCATCATAAATCAACTAAATATAAGTGTGTGGGCTTATTTCTGGGATATCTATTCTATTCCAGTGATCTTTGTATCTGTTTTTGCTCCGGTACGATTCTCTTTGATTACTGTCGCTTTGCAGTCTAATCTGAAGTCAAGGTGCGTGATGCCTCCAGCTCTGTTCTTTCTCAAGATTGTTTGGCTATTTGGAGTCTTTGTGTTTCTATAAATATTTTAAAATTACTTTTTCAAGTTCTGTGAAAATGCTTTGGTATTCTTATAGGGATTGCATTAAATCTGTAGGTTGTCTTTGGTAGTAAGTTCATTTTAACAGTATTAATTCTTCCATCCACGCACATGCTATATTTTCCCATCTTTTTCTGTTGCCTTCAACTTCTTTCACTAATGACTGATAGATTTCTGAGTACATGTCTTTTACTGCTTAGGTGTGTTTGTTCCTAGGTATCTTATTCTTTTTGGTGTGATTGCATATGGTATTGTTTTCTTAATTTTTTTCTTTCTGACAGCTTTGAGTTTTGTTTTGTTCTTTTTCTAATTCCTTCAGGTGTAATGTTAGGTTGTTTATTTGATATTTTTCTTGTTTCCTAACAATAAGTTTGTATCACTATAACTTCTCCCTGTGAACTGCATTGGCTGTGTCCCATAGATTTTGGATCATTGTGTGTTCATTTTCATTTGTCTTGGGTATTTTTAGAATCTCTCTTTAATTTCTTCAGTGTTCCTTTCTTCTCCTTTTATTCCCTTCATCTGTGATGTGAGGACTATCTTTAATATTATGTTTGGATTTCTTTCAGTTTTTTTTTGTGTGTGTGTATGTGTGTGTGTGTGATTATTTAAGTTGCTGAGCTCTTAATTTCACATGGACACTAACAACCCTGCATTGTTACTCTGCTCCACCACAGTTACTGAATTGGACCTTATATTTTACATCTACTTGTTTTGTGTGTCTCTTACCTTCTTATTGTGAATATAGATGATTTTATTAGTATTTTCTTTCATCCTTCCTATTAGCTGTGTTCATGGTTGATTTACTACCTTTGTTGAATATATGCCTTATCCAGTGAGGTTTTTCCTTTAGTAAGTTTCCGTTCCTAATTTTTATGTTTCAATCGTGGCCTTTTCTTTTTCATTTAGAAAAGCTCCTTTAAGATTTCTCATCCAGCTGGTTTGACGCTGTGAGCTATTTTAGTTTTGCTTCTCTGTAAATCTTTAGATCTCACCACCAAATCTGAAGGAGAGCCTTGCTGGGTAGAGTATTTTTGGTTATAAGCTTTTCCCTTTCATGACTTTAAATATACCATGCCACTCCCTTCTGGCATGCAGAGGTTAATCTGAAAAGTCAGCTGATAACTTTATGCAAGTTCCCATGTTTGTAACTTGTTGCATTCCCTTTGCTCCTTTTAATAGTGTCTTTTAATCTTTATTTTTTGGCCATTTTATTTACAATGAGTCTTGGTGTGGTCCTCTTTGGGTTGATCCTGTTTTGGCCTTAATGTGTTTACTGGACTTGGATGTCTGTTTTCTTTTTTTCTTTCCCAGGTTATGGAACTTTTCAGCTCTTATGTCTTCAGGTATGTTCTACATTGCTTTCTCTTACCTTTTTGCTTCTGGGACCAGTATAATGCAAACATTAGTACACTTGATGTTGTTTCACACGTCTGTTCAACTTTCCTCATTTCATTTTAATCTATTGTTTTACCATTCATCCTCAGTGATTGCCAGTACTCTGTCCTTCAGTTTTCTGATTCATTCCTCTGTATCATTTAGTCTACAGTAGTTTCCTTTTAGTGTATTTTTCATTTATTTTTCAGTTATTGTATTCCTAATCTCTGTTTTGTTGTTCTTTAATGGTCTAATTCTTTAAAAAAATTTTAACTTCTTGCTCTGGTTGTCCATTCTTCTCCTGAGTTCTTTGATCATCTTTACAGTCATTACCTTGAACTCTTTGTTGAGGAGATTGGCTATCTCCACTTCACTTAGACCTTCTTCTGAGTTCTTATCTTGTTCCTTCATTTGGATCATGTTTCTGTATCACCTCATTTTTCTTAACTTGCTGTTTTTATTGCTCTGTATGTAGTAGGTTTGTTACATTTCCTGACCTTGGAGAAGTGGCTTTTTGTAGGAGAGGTCCTATGTGTCCCAGCAACCCACTGTCCCCTGGTCACTAGAACTATATGTTCTAGGTGTACCCCCTATGTGGGCTGCTTGGGCTCTTCTGTGTGGATGGTCTGGTAGGCTTGACTGTCCCCAGAGTGCTTGTTTGCCAGACTCTGCCTTGTATGGAGGCTGTCTGTGCTGCTTGGTGAGGCTAAATCATAAGGCAGCTCGCTGAAAAGCTCTGGGAGAACCAAATCTAGTGCTGGTTCACTTGTGGGTAGAATTGCAGTCCAGGTGATACCAGGGCTAGTGCCCAGTCACTGGTCCTGGGGCTATGCTGGCTACTGGGAGGAAGACACAGGTCCTGAGTTCTGGCTGCAGGCCCCAGGAGTCACAGAGTTGGTGTTGGATCACTGTCCCTGACACAGCTCTCTGCAGGGTCTGGGGTATCCCTAATCTTGTGTTGGCATTCTGATGGGCAGGGTCAGGACCCAGCTGAGCCCATGGCTGCTTCTGGCCTGCAAGGGAGTGTTTTGGTCACACAGGCTTCTGGGCTGTGGTATTCCTGGAGCCGGTGTGTGCCTGTTGGTGTATGAGGCTGATCCCACTGCTAGTGCAGGTTTGCCATTGTGTAGGTCCAAGCTCCATCCAGTCCCTGTGCAGTAATCACCTGGCAACGGTGAGGCTGATTCCAAGGCCAGAGGAGGCTCACTTTTCAGAGGGGTCAGGGACTCTGGGGCTGGTGCCTGTCCACTGAGGTGTGGAGGTGTGGAGGCTGGTCCTGGGGCGTTTGGTGGCTGGGCCCATGTCCAGGGGCAGCTGTGCACTGACGGTCTGAAGGCATCCTTTTCGCTGGTGGATGTGTCTATGCCCCTGCTCAGTTAGTTGCTTGGCCTGCAGCCCCCTAGTGCTTGTGTGTATAGTGTGGTGGAAATGGGTGGGGCTAGGTCTTGAGGCTAAAATGATAGAGGGAGGGTTCTGAAATTTTGCTTGCTGGTACCAGTGGCCACGAGGTAGAAGGAGCTCCCCCAGATGGCTGCTGCCAGTGTCCATGTCCCTGAGGCTGTGCTGTAATTACCTCTTGCGTCTCTGGGAGACTCTCCAAGATCAGGAGGTAGGTGTAACCCAGGATCCTTTCAAATGACTGCTTCTGTTCTGATTCTCGGATCATGTGAGATTTTGTGAACATCTTTTAAGAGTGGAATCTCTATTTCCCACAACCCTCTGGCTCTCTGGAAAATAAGCACTACTGTTGTTCAAAGCCCAACTTTCTAGGAACTCTTCTTCCCAGCACAGGATCCCTGGGCTTGGGAGCCTGGTGTTGGGTTCATACCCCTTGCTCCCTGGGAGCCCCTCAGAAACTGTAATAATTCTCCCAAGTGTGGGCCACCCCCCCTGGTGGTGTGGGTCATGACGCTATTGAGATGTTGCCCATCCTTCCTGCCTTGCCGAGGGGCCTCCTTATGTCTTTAGCTATAAAAGAGCTTTCATGGGGGGTCCCGCCTTTTTCATCAGTTGCTGTTCTGTAAACAGTTGTGACTTTGGTGTGCACATGAGAGGCATCGAGCTCTGGGTCTCTGAACACTGTCATCTTGGACAATCTCTCCACTTCATTCTTAAATCATATTGTTTATTTTTTCTTAGTATCTTGTTTGATTAGCACAGTTTGAAATTTATTATCACTCATGTTTACTTCACCTGTTTTAAAAAATTGAATAGTGCATTCATTCATTTTGAAATGAAGGTAGTGACCTGTGAATTTCCATACCTGAAAAATGAAGGATATGACAAAAGCCTTTTCTACCTGTGTTACCCTCAAACTCTGCACCCCAGCCCAGCCTGGGGATTAACCTCTTGCACCCATGCTCACCTTCTGTTTTTGGAACCTAAACCATCATTGCATCTGCATGTGTGTTGACAATGTGAACATTGGTCTTTCCAGTTTTTTGTGTTTTGTTTTTTGGTTTAAGGAACAGTCCTACTATGAATGTACATTTACTGGTCTGCTGAAGTTCATATATAAACCTGTCAAACACATTACCAGAATTGGAATTGCTTGTATATACACTTTGCTAAATTTTAGAGACAATGTTAGAACAGAAGTAAATTGTATTTCAAATCCCACAATATTCTCACACCATGAAAACCCTTCCCCTTTTAATATATTTGTGTGTAGTTTATCTTTATACCCATACTATATTTCACAGAGATGGGTAAGTGTTATGTTTCTTGCCAGCACATTTACCGTATTGTTCAAAGTGAGACGTTTAGTGGTTTTAGCATGATCATATTTCCATGGACTGGCAAATACAAGATCTTCTCTCACACTGTCTTTTACTCCCTGCTGTTTTATATTGCCCTCCTAATTCTCAGTCCTGGTCTTTATGTTCTTCATCAACCTGGATAGGTTATACTATTTTCTCCTTTATTCAAGACCAATAGAATAGAATAGAACACCTAGAAACAAACCCTGATATATGGCCAAATGATTTTTGACAAGTTGCCAAGACTTTTCAAAGTAGAAAGGATAGTATTTTCAACAAATGGTGCTGAGAAGTCTTGTTGTCAACGTGCAAAATAAGGAAGATGGACCCTTACCTAATATCATATGCAAAAATTAATGAAAACATATCAAGAAACTAAATATAAGACCTTATAAACTAAAAAGTCTTAGAAGAAGACACAAGACAAGGGCTTCATGACATTGGATTTGGCAGTGTGTTCCTCAGTATGAAATGAAGGAACAACAAAGGTACAGCTAACAAAAAAATAAACAATTTGTAGTACATAATTAAAAAATAATGTGTATGAAAGAAATGTAAACAGAATAAAATGACAACCCACAGATGGGAGAAAATATTTGAAGGCCATCTATCTGACAAGAGATTTCTCTTCAGAATATACCAAGAACTTCTACAACTCAACTAAAAGCAAACACCCTGATTCAAAAATGGATAAAAGACTTGAATAGATGGTTCTTCAAAAAGATGTACAAATGACTAAGCACTTGAATAGATGCTCCATATTACTAAATGCGTGTTTATATATTTGTGTGCATGCATACACACACAAGCACACACACACATACACAAGCAGAAAACAAGTATTGGTGAGGAAGTGAGGGAGTAGGAAGCATTGTGCTATGTCAGTAGGAATGTAGAATGATACAGGTGTTTTGCAAAAGAGGGTGGCAGTTTTTCAGATATTGAAAAATAGAATTACTACATGATCCAGGAATCTTACTCTGAGGTATAACCAAAGGAATTGAAATCAGGGTCTTAAATATTTGTACTCCAGTGTTTAGAGCAGTAATAATCAGAGTAGCTAAAATATGAAAGCAAAGTAAGTGTTCATCCACTAGTTCCTGGATAAGCAAAGTGTGGTATACCCATATAATACAATATTATTCAGTGTTAAGATGGAAAAGATCAAGAATGTGCTACAACATGGATGAATTTTGAGGAAATTTAGTTTCCCAGAATGCCATTTTTATGACTTTTACTGAGTCATAACAATACAACTACTTATTTCAATTATACGGGATACTTAGTGCAGTCAAAACCATAGAATCTGGGAGGGTAATGATGCTTTTCATGTGTTTATGGAACAAAAAGGAAAGTTATGTTTAAAGGATATAGAGTTACAGTTTTCAAACGTAGAAAAGAATTAGAAAGATAAATGGCGATGTTGATCGCCCAATAATATGAAGGTATTTAATATTACTGAACGGTGCACTTTATAATAATTAACATGTTATATTTTATGTTATTTGATTTTACCAACATACAAAACTGGGAAAGAATGTAATATGAGGAAAGGGAGTGGACCTGGGATAGAGCAGAGAGTAAGCAGATGGGTGAGTCATTGCATATGTTGAAGAAGAGCTGAGAGTCTTCATTACTCTGAGGGTGTATTAAATAGATATCTGTGGGTGTACTGCTGTCTCCCATGGGTTATCTTAAAGAGTCTTTAATAAAGTCCATAAGGCTCGCTGTGTTTTTTTAAAAAACTGGACAACCTAGGAGACAATTAGAGGGTGGTACTTAAGTCTATGTCTAGGTTGACCGATTTTGCAGGGAACACGAACCTGAGAACAGTGGAGGTCCTGAGAGTGTAAGTACATGGAAATTAGAAAAAAATAATAATAAAGGGAATTAGGAAAACTTTGGACTTCGAAGGTCATGTATTAATGAGTCAGACCTGAGGTTTCTAAGGAGTGATATACACAGTTGCTATTTGGATTACTTGTTGATAAAGATCAGTGGAAAAACTAGAGTCGTTTCCAAGTGTAGGTAAGATATACTGAGAGGATGGAGGTGGAAAGTAGGGAGGCCCAGAGAAAAGTGGGAAGGTCATATTGGGCTAAGGTGGTGGTAATATCCAGCAGAACAGATGGTAGGGGAGAGTATGGATTCATCTTTCTTCTTTCGGTTCCCCACCTCATCCTTAATAATTCTTTGGGAATATTTCATTGCTCTGTGATGCAGGTACAGAATTCGAGTGAGGAGACGACACCCTCAGTGTCCAGCTGTCTGAGTCGTCAGTGTGCTTCAAATAATGGAGAACTATTTCTTCTTTATGAGAAGAGTTAGTACCTCGTAGCTAAGCTTAGGCTGGAGCTTATGCAATATTGATTCCATACTGTTGGCATAGAGGTTCCTCCTCCTCTTTTCTTGACCATTATGAAATGAATCTATATTTCTCAATATTTGGGTATATCAGATAAATACATTAAGTAAAGGAATGTTATATATTGCTCCCTGCATAGTTTGCTCTTTCTTGTTTCTCCTTTACCTTTACTAAATTATCACAGGGAGAGACCTTGAAATGTTCTAATCAGGAGATATTAGAACATCGTATTTCTAGAGAGGTTTGTTGGACAGAGCAGGGGTCCCAGTGAAAATCAAAACTTCCATTTCTACGTGGAAGTCCTGTGTAGAGTAGAGAGCTCCAGGAAATATCCTGGAATATTCCAATGTCCCTGCAGGAGATCATTAAGAGAGGCAGGATGTGGTACCAGATCAGGGTACTATGACATGTTTGTCCGTCATCTGATGTGAGATTCTCAGAGCCAATCCCATATGGTAGGGCTGGCTGCAGAGTGATGTAGAACCTGTTAAAACCTTTGATTCCATGTTAAAGATGAAGCTCTGATTTTGGGGAGAAGTTTCTTACCTGACTGAATGTCACCCTTCTGTGGGGATGAGATTCTGTGCTTTTCTTCTCTTGATGACCACTGACTGAAAATCATTAGAGGATCATGTCTAGAAAGCATTCTTTATTTAATTTCTTAAAGAAGAAAACATTTTTATCCACTTTCAAATTGAGGATCAAGGGGAATGACATCAGTGAAAATGTCAGAGTAGGGAGCTCTGGTTTGTGTCCATCGCCAGAAACACTGACATACGTGGTCAAACCTGTCAGAATGATCTTTTCAACACGTGTAAGTTTTCTTTTCTTTTCGCCCTGTAGATTTATCTTTTATTGACACTTAGTTTACTACAGGATGTGGAGAATAAACAGGGAAGGTGAAACTGTATTTCCTGATGAGAGAATCAGTAAGTCACATTAGCTGTTCTGAGCTATGTCTTACTCACCGTGACTGTAATTAAAACAAACAAACAAAACACTTTTTTTTTGGTAAGTAAGTTCTGACATTTCCTCGTTAAAGACAGGGTAACAGATACAGACTTAGATCTACCAGAAATGAGCAAACTTTTGATTGTACCTGTGCTGAATATATGAGCATGACCTGCTATAAATCTTCATTATACTTATTGCCACAACTGACAAATCCCCTTTTTTCCACTCCTGATATGTTGCACGTAAGGAATGCCTAGGTCACTAACCCCAACTGGTCACAGGTAAACTCTGCCACATGGATTACTGCATGTTTTCCTGCCAGAAGACTACACATTCTCGAGTATCATGCCTGCAGAGTATTTGGACTCTTCTTTTTTCTGGATAATTTTATGAGAAATATATAAATTGTATTTGCATGTTCTTCATGTTTTTATGTATCCATTCTCGTTCAAGTCTTAAGTGCAGATTTTAAAATGATTTCCAAGAGGGTGGTAAAAAAGACAGCTAAGTATATGCTCCAAAATTAGCGATAAAGCATAATACAATTGTAAATGCATTAATGTGTGATTAATATGCATATATTTATGTAAATGGAATCTTAGTAATGCTTTGTGGAGAGCTTCAGAATCTAAGTATTACAAAAAAGAAGGAGTTCTTCAAGCTCTCAGGGAATTCTAGAGAAGTCTTTGTGTCTAGAAATATCAATCTGAAATAATGCATATTTTCAGAAATAAACTAGGCATAAAATTGTAGGAAAAAACTTCATGAAATGAAAGACCATGTGATGGCGATAAAAGAAAAATAATATTCTCAGAGAATAATGAACAGTGTGGAGTTCAGCAGAAGGTTAATACAGATTCAGAGAGTAAAGCTTTGGAGACCCTAATTATGAGTTCCTCATATTTCATCTTTGGAGAAAGAGTAGTCAGCCATTTGAAATATGATGTTATAAGAAGACGATAAAATACTTAAATACTTTCATTTAGATATGATCACTTAGAACCAGAATAAGTGAAAGAGATCAAAAAATTATGCTTTTGTTGATTTTTAAAGACCTCAGGTGAGTGCTGTTAATTTAAAAATACATGATGTCTTTCACCGCAAAGTAAAGAAACTGTTACAGTGGAGGATTACAGCACTGAATGTCAATATTACGACATAGTATGAGTGTGTTTTGTAATTGCAATCATTGATACTTTGGTTGTGGTCATCCATTTACAATGCTTGGGTTAAGTAGCACACCTTTTTGTCCATTATTCTCTTCCCTGAGATAGGAAAGGTGTACCGAAGTCCAGGTTTTTGTAAAGAGAAAAGCCTTACCCATTGGGGTGCCTGAGTCTGGTTGATTTTTAGTTTTCCAAAGATATAGGCCCATGTGTGGAGGTGCCCTATGCTCCATGCTTCTGTTCTGTACGTGTTTTAGGAAAGAGCTGTTCACTGAGGAAGGATTAGGTGGTGTCTACTATATATTTGCTCCTCGGACCGGTATCTGTGCTCATTTCCAAGTCGTGTTTTATGCATCACGCCAGCTCACCTTTCCGCTTAAGCAGGCCTAAGTGTGTTTTCGAAAAGCGTGAGTCTGTTCTCTTTTGTCATTCGGGTCGTGGGTAGCGATTTTTACATTCCCTCTCTAAGTGATATCCCAAGTTTCTTTTTCTGTGGGACAGATTTCACTTAGCATCATCGTACCTCAATCCACTCATTATGCTGGAACCAGCCTTATGACATGGATTCCATGGCTGAGGGATATTCCATCGTACCTAAGTAGCACAAATTCTTGGTCCATTTCTCTCTTCCCCGGCTTATGAAGGGTGTCCCGAAGTCGAGGTTGTTGTAAAGAGAGAAGCCCTAAACTTTGGGGTGCCTGCGTCTGGTTGATTTTTAGTTTTCCCAAGATATAGGCCCACGTGTGGAGGTGCCCTATGCTCTGTGGTTCTGTGGTGTACGTGTTTTAGGAACGAGCATACGCTTCTCCAGAGTGGCTGTTGGCATTTTGCGTCCCTCCCGGCAACTGAACAAGGCTCCCTTATCTCCTTGGCCTGTCCTGCCTTTCTGGGTTTTTGACATTTTCCGGATGGCTCTTTTGCCCGGGGGGGGGGGGAGTGAGATTTCTTTGTAGTGCCGATTTGCTCTCCCCGGGTGCTGGGTTGGCCAAAAAGGGCGTATGCGTTTTTTCCTGAATATATTCAGGAAAAAACGCATACGCCCTTTTTGGCCCACTGCATCATTGTCCACGTTCTGCCGCTTTTCCTGTGCTGGGAAGGCCATTCCCATCTACCTCCTGAACTCCGTTTCGTGCAATTCTGCCTTGCGTTCAAATCCCCTTCGTGGCCTTACCTCAGTATGTTTTTGGACGAGTGTTATCATTTAGAGCTCGGCAGGTTTGTGAAGTGCAGTGCCCCAGAGCTCCGTTTGGCAGCTCGCTTTGGTGTGAGCTGGCCGCAATAGCGCAAGATTGCTTCAGGCCCTGTTGTGCTTCCGGCGAGGCAGGCCGAGCCTTTGGTGAATTCCTCTTCGTGATGGGAAATTAGAGTGACATGGGCCTGTCCGAACACCGCCAGCTGGTCTCTCATTGGTTGCCCCTCTTCCAGTTCATCCTTCGGACCACTTGCAGAGACTACGAAAGAGGAGTGTCAAGACGCTGATCCTGCAAGTGGGCGAATTGTTAGTCAAGCGGCTGGAATGGCGGACGCTAGCACCCGGAGGTGAAAAATGAGGTGCGCTTTCGAAAGCTTTCCCGATCACACGGTGTACCATCCCCTGGGATTCCCATGAGTGGTTTGGCTGTAGGAAAGTTGCCTTGAACCTGGAGAGGTGGGACCCATGGAATGGGTAGCACGCAGTATAACTCTAGAGGCTCTGCCTTTGCTCCTCCAACCTCAGCAATCCTCTCAGCCTGAGGAGTATCCAGCCTTATGTCTTATGCCGCTGTGGGTGTAGATGTGGTCAATCCTGGTTGCATCACAGCCCCTGAACGCATTTTGGCAGAATTTCCCTCCCTCTCGCCGTGCTTCTTTCTTCTGTGTTTTGGAAATGTATTTTTAGAATGGGCTTTAGCTGATTTTCAGTGCTGTGTTGATGCCGCTTGACACACACTTGATTCACTTACAGAGAGATATCAATACTTAGGTTTTCAGATGCTGACGAGTCTGATATATTCTTCTGTGATGAGTAGGAGCTGTTGAGTCCTGTTCACTGAGCAAGGAGTAGGTGGTGTCTATTATATATTTGCTTTTCCGACCGGTATCTGTGCTCATTTCCAAGTCGTGTTTTATGCATCACGCCACCTCACCTTTCCGTTTAAGCAGGCCTAAGTGTGTTTTCGAAAAGCGTGAGTCTGTTCTCTTTTGTCATTCGGGTCGTGGGTAGCGATTTTTACATTCCCTCTCTAAGTGATATCCCAAGTTTCTTTTTCTGTGGGACAGATTTCACTTAGCATCATCGTACCTCAATCGACTCATTATGCTGGAAGCAGCCTTATGACATGGATTCCATGGCTGAGGGATATTCCATCATACCTAAGTAGCACAAATTCTTCTTCCATTTCTCTCTTCCCCGGCATATGAAGGGTGTCCCGAAGTCGAGGTTGTTGTAAAGAGAGAAGCCCTAAACTTTGGGGTGCCTGCGTCTGGTTGATTTTTAGTTTTCCCAAGATATAGGCCCACGTGTGGAGGTGCCCTATGCTCTGTGGTTCTGTTCTGTACGTGTTTTAGGAACGAGCATACGCTTCTCCAGAGTGGCTGTTGGCATTTTGCGTCCCTCCCGGCAACTGAACAAGGCTCCCTTATCTCCTTGGCCTGTCCTGCCTTTCTGGTTTTTTGACATTTTCCGGATGGCTCTTTTGCCCGGGGGGGGAGTGAGATTTCTTTGTAGGGCCCACCTTCTCTCCCCGGGTGCTTGGTTGGCCAAAAAGGGCGTATGCGTTTTTTCCTGAATATATTCAGGAAAAAACGCATACGCCCTTTTTGGCCAACTGCATCATTGTCCACGTTCTGCCGCTTTTCCTGTGCTGGGAAGGCCATTCCCATCTACCTCGTGAACTCCGTTTCGTGCAATTCTGCCTTGCGTTCAAATCCCCTTCGTGGCCTTACCTCAGTATGTTTTTGGACGAGTGTTATCATTTAGAGCTCGGCAGGTTTGTGAAGTGCAGTGCCCCAGAGCTCCGTTTGGCAGCTCGCTTTGGTGTGAGCTGGCCGCAATAGCGCAAGATTGCTTCAGGCCCTGTTGTGCTTCCGGCGAGGCAGGCCGAGCCTTTGGTGAATTCCTCTTCGTGATGGGAAATTAGAGTGACATGGGCCTGTCCGAACACCGCCAGCTGGTCTCTCATTGGTTGCCCCTCTTCCAGTTCATCCTTCGGACCACTTGCAGAGACTACGAAAGAGGAGTGTCAAGACGCTGATCCTGCAAGTGGGCGAATTGTTAGTCAAGCGGCTGGGATGGCGGACGCTAGCACCCGGAGGTGAAAAATGAGGTGCGCTTTCGAAAGCTTTCCCGATCACACGGTGTACCATCCCCTGGGATTCCCATGAGTGGTTTGGCTGTAGGAAAGTTGCCTTGAACCTGGAGAGGTGGGACCCATGGAATGGGTAGCACGCAGTATAACTCTAGAGGCTCTGCCTCTGCTCCTCCAACCTCAGCAACCCTCTCAGCCTGAGGAGTATCCAGCCTTATGTCTTATGCCGCTGTGGGTGTAGATGTGGTCAATCCTGGTTGCATCACAGCCCCTGAACGCATTTTGGCAGAATTTCCCTCCCTCTCGCCGTGCTTCTTTCTTCTGTGTTTTGGAAATGTATTTTTAGAATGGGCTTTAGCTGATTTTCAGTGCTGTGTTGATGCCGCTTGACACACACTTGATTCACTTACAGAGAGATATCAATACTTAGGTTTTCAGATGCTGACGAGTCTGATATATTCTTCTGTGATGAGTAGGAGCTGTTGAGTCCTGTTCACTGAGCAAGGAGTAGGTGGTGTCTATTATATATTTGCTTTTCCGACCGGTATCTGTGCTCATTTCCAAGTCGTGTTTTATGCATCACGCCACCTCACCTTTCCGTTTAAGCAGGCCTAAGTGTGTTTTCGAAAAGCGTAAGTCTGTTCTCTTTTGTCATTCGGGTCGTGGGTAGCGATTTTTACATTCCCTCTCTAAGTGATATCCCAAGTTTCTTTTTCTGTGGGACAGATTTCACTTAGCATCATCGTACCTCAATCCACTCATTATGCTGGAACCAGCCTTATGACATGGATTCCATGGCTGAGGGATATTCCATCGTACCTAAGTAGCACAAATTCTTGGTCCATTTCTCTCTTCCCCGGCATATGAAGGGTGTCCCGAAGTCGAGGTTGTTGTAAAGAGAGAAGCCCTAAACTTTGGGGTGCCTGCGTCTGGTTGATTTTTAGTTTTCCCAAGATATAGGCCCACGTGTGGAGGTGCCCTATGCTCTGTGGTTCTGTTCTGTACGTGTTTTAGGAACGAGCATACGCTTCTCCAGAGTGGCTGTTGGCATTTTGCGTCCCTCCCGGCAACTGAACAAGGCTCCCTTATCTCCTTGGCCTGTCCTGCCTTTCTGGTTTTTTGACATTTTCCGGATGGCTCTTTTGCCCGGGGGGGGAGTGAGATTTCTTTGTAGTGCCGATTTGCTCTCCCCGGGTGCTGGGTTGGCCAAAAAGGGCGTATGCGTTTTTTCCTGAATATATTCAGGAAAAAACGCATACGCCCTTTTTGGCCCACTGCATCATTGTCCACGTTCTGCCGCTTTTCCTGTGCTGGGAAGGCCATTCCCATCTACCTCCTGAACTCCGTTTCGTGCAATTCTGCCTTGCGTTCAAATCCCCTTCGTGGCCTTACCTCAGTATGTTTTTGGACGAGTGTTATCATTTAGAGCTCGGCAGGTTTGTGAAGTGCAGTGCCCCAGAGCTCCGTTTGGCAGCTCGCTTTGGTGTGAGCTGGCCGCAATAGCGCAAGATTGCTTCAGGCCCTGTTGTGCTTCCGGCGAGGCAGGCCGAGCCTTTGGTGAATTCCTCTTCGTGATGGGAAATTAGAGTGACATGGGCCTGTCCGAACACCGCCAGCTGGTCTCTCATTGGTTGCCCCTCTTCCAGTTCATCCTTCGGACCACTTGCAGAGACTACGAAAGAGGAGTGTCAAGACGCTGATCCTGCAAGTGGGCGAATTGTTAGTCAAGCGGCTGGGATGGCGGACGCTAGCACCCGGAGGTGAAAAATGAGGTGCGCTTTCGAAAGCTTTCCCGATCACACGGTGTACCTTCCCCTGGCATTCCCATGAGTGGTTTGGCTGTAGGAAAGTTGCCTTGAACCTGGAGAGGTGGGACCCATGGAATGGGTAGCACGCAGTATAACTCTAGAGGCTCTGCCTCTGCTCCTCCAACCTCAGCAACCCTCTCAGCCTGAGGAGTATCCAGCCTTATGTCTTATGCCGCTGTGGGTGTAGATGTGGTCAATCCTGGTTGCATCACAGCCCCTGAACGCATTTTGGCAGAATTTCCCTCCCTCTCGCCGTGCTTCTTTCTTCTGTGTTTTGGAAATGTATTTTTAGAATGGGCTTTAGCTGATTTTCAGTGCTGTGTTGATGCCGCTTGACACACACTTGATTCACTTACAGAGAGATATCAATACTTAGGTTTTCAGATGCTGACGAGTCTGATATATTCTTCTGTGATGAGTAGGAGCTGTTGAGTCCTGTTCACTGAGCAAGGAGTAGGTGGTGTCTATTATATATTTGCTTTTCCGACCGGTATCTGTGCTCATTTCCAAGTCGTGTTTTATGCATCACGCCACCTCACCTTTCCGCTTAAGCAGGCCTAAGTGTGTTTTCGAAAAGCGTGAGTCTGTTCTCTTTTGTCATTCGGGTCGTGGGTAGCGATTTTTACATTCCCTCTCTAAGTGATATCCCAAGTTTCTTTTTCTGTGGGACAGATTTCACTTAGCATCATCGTACCTCAATCCACTCATTATGCTGGAACCAGCCTTATGACATGGATTCCATGGCTGAGGGATATTCCATCGTACCTAAGTAGCACAAATTCTTGGTCCATTTCTCTCTTCCCCGGCATATGAAGGGTGTCCCGAAGTCGAGGTTGTTGTAAAGAGAGAAGCCCTAAACTTTGGGGTGCCTGCGTCTGGTTGATTTTTAGTTTTCCCAAGATATAGGCCCACGTGTGGAGGTGCCGTATGCTCTGTGGTTCTGTTCTGTACGTGTTTTAGGAACGAGCATACGCTTCTCCAGAGTGGCTGTTGGCATTTTGCGTCCCTCCCGGCAACTGAACAAGGCTCCCTTATCTCCTTGGCCTGTCCTGCCTTTCTGGTTTTTTGACATTTTCCGGATGGCTCTTTTGCCCGGGGGGAGGGGGAGTGACATTTCTTTGTAGTGCCGATTTGCTCTCCCCGGGTGCTGGGTTGGCCAAAAAGGGCGTATGCGTTTTTTCCTGAATATATTCAGGAAAAAACGCATACGCCCTTTTTGGCCCACTGCATCATTGTCCACGTTCTGCCGCTTTTCCTGTGCTGGGAAGGCCATTCCCATCTACCTCCTGAACTCCGTTTCGTGCAATTCTGCCTTGCGTTCAAATCCCCTTCGTGGCCTTACCTCAGTATGTTTTTGGACGAGTGTTATCATTTAGAGCTCGGCAGGTTTGTGAAGTGCAGTGCCCCAGAGCTCCGTTTGGCAGCTCGCTTTGGTGTGAGCTGGCCGCAATAGCGCAAGATTGCTTCAGGCCCTGTTGTGCTTCCGGCGAGGCAGGCCGAGCCTTTGGTGAATTCCTCTTCGTGATGGGAAATTAGAGTGACATGGGCCTGTCCGAACACCGCCAGCTGGTCTCTCATTGGTTGCCCCTCTTCCAGTTCATCCTTCGGACCACTTGCAGAGACTACGAAAGAGGAGTGTCAAGACGCTGATCCTGCAAGTGGGCGAATTGTTAGTCAAGCGGCTGGAATGGCGGACGCTAGCACCCGGAGGTGAAAAATGAGGTGCGCTTTCGAAAGCTTTCCCGATCACACGGTGTACCATCCCCTGGGATTCCCATGAGTGGTTTGGCTGTAGGAAAGTTGCCTTGAACCTGGAGAGGTGGGACCCATGGAATGGGTAGCACGCAGTATAACTCTAGAGGCTCTGCCTTTGCTCCTCCAACCTCAGCAACCCTCTCAGCCTGAGGAGTATCCAGCCTTATGTCCTATGCCGCTGTGGGTGTAGATGTGGTCAATCCTGGTTGCATCACAGCCCCTGAACGCATTTTGGCAGAATTTCCCTCCCTCTCGCCGTGCTTCTTTCTTCTGTGTTTTGGAAATGTATTTTTAGAATGGGCTTTAGCTGATTTTCAGTGCTGTGTTGATGCCGCTTGACACACACTTGATTCACTTACAGAGAGATATCAATACTTAGGTTTTCAGATGCTGACGAGTCTGATATATTCTTCTGTGATGAGTAGGAGCTGTTGAGTCCTGTTCACTGAGCAAGGAGTAGGTGGTGTCTATTATATATTTGCTTTTCCGACCGGTATCTGTGCTCATTTCCAAGTCGTGTTTTATGCATCACGCCACCTCACCTTTCCGCTTAAGCAGGCCTAAGTGTGTTTTCGAAAATCGTGAGTCTGTTCTCTTTTGTCATTCGGGTCGTGGGTAGCGATTTTTACATTCCCTCTCTAAGTGATATCCCAAGTTTCTTTTTCTGTGGGACAGATTTCACTTAGCATCATCGTACCTCAATCCACTCATTATGCTGGAACCAGCCTTATGACATGGATTCCATGGCTGAGGGATATTCCCTCGTACCTAAGTAGCACAAATTCTTGGTCCATTTCTCTCTTCCCTGGCATATGAAGGGTGTCCCGAAGTCGAGGTTGTTGTAAAGAGAGAAGCCCTAAACTTTGGGGTGCCTGCGTCTGGTTGATTTTTAGTTTTCCCAAGATATAGGCCCACGTGTGGAGGTGCCCTATGCTCTGTGGTTCTGTTCTGTACGTGTTTTAGGAACGAGCATACGCTTCTCCAGAGTGGCTGTTGGCATTTTGCGTCCCTCCCGGCAACTGAACAAGGCTCCCTTATCTCCTTGGCCTTTCCTGCCTTTCTGGTTTTTTGACATTTTCCGGATGGCTCTTTTGCCCGGGGGAGGGGGGAGTGAGATTTCTTTGTAGTGCCGATTTGCTCTCCCCGGGTGCTGGGTTGGCCAAAAAGGGCGTATGCGTTTTTTCCTGAATATATTCAGGAAAAAACGCATACGCCCTTTTTGGCCCACTGCATCATTGTCCACGTTCTGCCGCTTTTCCTGTGCTGGGAAGGCCATTCCCATCTACCTCGTGAACTCCGTTTCGTGCAATTCTGCCTTGCGTTCAAATCCCCTTCGTGGCCTTACCTCAGTATGTTTTTGGACGAGTGTTATCATTTAGAGCTCGGCAGGTTTGTGAAGTGCAGTGCCCCAGAGCTCCGTTTGGCAGCTCGCTTTGGTGTGAGCTGGCCGCAATAGCGCAAGATTGCTTCAGGCCCTGTTGTGCTTCCGGCGAGGCAGGCCGAGCCTTTGGTGAATTCCTCTTCGTGATGGGAAATTAGAGTGACATGGGCCTGTCCGAACACCGCCAGCTGGTCTCTCATTGGTTGCCCCTCTTCCAGTTCATCCTTCGGACCACTTGCAGAGACTACGAAAGAGGAGTGTCAAGACGCTGATCCTGCAAGTGGGCGAATTGTTAGTCAAGCGGCTGGGATGGCGGACGCTAGCACCCGGAGGTGAAAAATGAGGTGCGCTTTCGAAAGCTTTCCCGATCACACGGTGTACCATCCCCTGGGATTCCCATGAGTGGTTTGGCTGTAGGAAAGTTGCCTTGAACCTGGAGAGGTGGGACCCATGGAATGGGTAGCACGCAGTATAACTCTAGAGGCTCTGCCTCTGCTCCTCCAACCTCAGCAACCCTCTCAGCCTGAGGAGTATCCAGCCTTATGTCTTATGCCGCTGTGGGTGTAGATGTGGTCAATCCTGGTTGCATCACAGCCCCTGAACGCATTTTGGCAGAATTTCCCTCCCTCTCGCCGTGCTTCTTTCTTCTGTGTTTTGGAAATGTAGTTTTAGAATGGGCTTTAGCTGATTTTCAGTGCTGTGTTGATGCCGCTTGACACACACTTGATTCACTTACAGAGAGATATCAATACTTAGGTTTTCAGATGCTGACGAGTCTGATATATTCTTCTGTGATGAGTAGGAGCTGTTGAGTCCTGTTCACTGAGCAAGGAGTAGCTGGTGTCTATTATATATTTGCTTTTCCGACCGGTATCTGTGTTCATTTCCAAGTCGTGTTTTATGCATCACGCCACCTCACCTTTCCGTTTAAGCAGGCCTAAGTGTGTTTTCGAAAAGCGTGAGTCTGTTCTCTTTTGTCATTCGGGTCGTGGGTAGCGATTTTTACATTCCCTCTCTAAGTGATATCCCAAGTTTCTTTTTCTGTGGGACAGATTTCACTTAGCATCATCGTACCTCAATCCACTCATTATGCTGGAACCAGCCTTATGACATGGATTCCATGGCTGAGGGATATTCCATCGTACCTAAGTAGCACAAATTCTTGGTCCATTTCTCTCTTCCCCGGCATATGAAGGGTGTCCCGAAGTCGAGGTTGTTGTAAAGAGAGAAGCCCTAAACTTTGGGGTGCCTGCGTCTGGTTGATTTTTAGTTTTCCCAAGATATAGGCCCACGTGTGGAGGTGCCCTATGCTCTGTGGTTCTGTTCTGTACGTGTTTTAGGAACGAGCATACGCTTCTCCAGAGTGGCTGTTGGCATTTTGCGTCCCTCCCGGCAACTGAACAAGGCTCCCTTATCTCCTTGGCCTGTCCTGCCTTTCTGGTTTTTAGACATTTTCCGGATGGCTCTTTTGCCCGGGGGGGGAGTGAGATTTCTTTGTAGTGCCGATTTGCTATCCCTGGGTGCTGGGTTGGCCAAAAAGGGCGTATGCGTTTTTTCCTGAATATATTCAGGAAAAAACGCTTACGCCCTTTTTGGCCAACTGCATCATTGTCCACGTTCTGCCGCTTTTCCTGTGCTGGGAAGGCCATTCCCATCTACCTCGTGAACTCCGTTTCGTGCAATTCTGCCTTGCGTTCAAATCCCCTTCGTGGCCTTACCTCAGTATGTTTTTGGACGAGTGTTATCATTTAGAGCTCGGCAGGTTTGTGAAGTGCAGTGCCCCAGAGCTCCGTTTGGCAGCTCGCTTTGGTGTGAGCTGGCCGCAATAGCGCAAGATTGCTTCAGGCCCTGTTGTGCTTCCGGCGAGGCAGGCCGAGCCTTTGGTGAATTCCTCTTCGTGATGGGAAATTAGAGTGACATGGGCCTGTCCGAACACCGCCAGCTGGTCTCTCATTGGTTGCCCCTCTTCCAGTTCATCCTTCGGACCACTTGCAGAGACTACGAAAGAGGAGTGTCAAGACGCTGATCCTGCAAGTGGGGAAATTGTTAGTCAAGCGGCTGGGATGGCGGACGCTAGCACCCGGAGGTGAAAAATGAGGTGCGCTTTCGAAACCTTTCCCGATCACACGGTGTACCATCCCCTGGGATTCCCATGAGTGGTTTGGCTGTAGGAAAGTTGCCTTGAACCTGGAGAGGTGGGACCCATGGAATGGGTAGCACGCAGTATAACTCTAGAGGCTCTGCCTTTGCTCCTCCAACCTCAGCAACCCTCTCAGCCTGAGGAGTATCCAGCCGTATGTCTTATGCCGCTGTGGGTGTAGATGTGGTCAATCCTGGTTGCATCACAGCCCCTGAACGCATTTTGGCAGAATTTCCCTCCCGCTCGCCGTGCTTCTTTCTTCTGTGTTTTGGAAATGTATTTTTAGAATGGGCTTTAGCTGATTTTCAGTGCTGTGTTGATGCCGCTTGACACACACTTGATTCACTTACAGAGAGATATCAATACTTAGGTTTTCAGATGCTGACGAGTCTGATATATTCTTCTGTGATGAGTAGGAGCTGTTGAGTCCTGTTCACTGAGCAAGGAGTAGGTGGTGTCTATTATATATTTGCTTTTCCGACCGGTATCTGTGCTCATTGCCAATTCGTGTTTTATGCATCACACCACCTCACGTTTCCGCTTAAGCAGGCCTAAGTGTGTTTTCGAAAAGCGTGAGTCTCTTCTCTTTTGTCATTCGGGTCGTGGGTAGCGATTTTTACATTCCCTCTCTAAGTGATATCCCAAGTTTCTTTTTCTGTGGGACAGATTTCACTTAGCATCATCGTACCTCAATCCACTCATTATGCTGGAACCAGCCTTATGACATGGATTCCATGGCTGAGGGATATTCCATCGTACCTAAGTAGCACAAATTCTTGGTCCATTTCTCTCTTCCCCGGCATATGAAGGGTGTCCCGAAGTCGAGGTTGTTGTAAAGAGAGAAGCCCTAAACTTTGGGGTGCCTGCGTCTGGTTGATTTTTAGTTTTCCCACGATATAGGCCCACGTGTGGAGGTGCCCTATGCTCTGTGGTTCTGTTCTGTACGTGTTTTAGGAACGAGCATACGCTTCTCCAGAGTGGCTGTTGGCACTTTGCGTCCCGCCCGGCAACTGAACAAGGCTCCCTTATCTCCTTGGCCTGTCCTACCTTTCTGGTTTTTTGACATTTTCCGGATGGCTCTTTTGCCCGGGGGGGGAGTGAGATTTCTTTGTAGTGCCGATTTGCTCTCCCCGGGTGCTGGGTTGGCCAAAAAGGGCGTATGCGTTTTTTCCTGAATATATTCAGGAAAAAACGCATACGCCCTTTTTGGCCAACTGCATCATTGTCCACGTTCTGCCGCTTTTCCTGTGCTGGGAAGGCCATTCCCATCTACCTCCTGAACTCCGTTTCGTGCAATTCTGCCTTGCGTTCAAATCCCCTTCGTGGCCTTACCTCAGTATGTTTTTGGACGAGTGTTATCATTTAGAGCTCGGCAGGTTTGTGAAGTGCAGTGCCCCAGAGCTCCGTTTGGCAGCTCGCTTTGGTGTGAGCTGGCCGCAATAGCGCAAGATTGCTTCAGGCCCTGTTGTGCTTCCGGCGAGGCAGGCCGAGCCTTTGGTGAATTCCTCTTCGTGATGGGAAATTAGAGTGACATGGGCCTGTCCGAACACCGCCAGCTGGTCTCTCATTGGTTGCCCCTCTTCCAGGTCATCCTTCGGACCACTTGCAGAGACTACGAAAGAGGAGTGTCAAGACGCTGATCCTGCAAGTGGGGAAATTGTTAGTCAAGCGGCTGGGATGGCGGACGCTAGCACCCGGAGGTGAAAAATGAGGTGCGCTTTCGAAAGCTTTCCCGATCACACGGTGTACCATCCCCTGGGATTCCCATGAGTGGTTTGGCTGTAGGAAAGTTGCCTTGAACCTGGAGAGGTGGGACCCATGGAATGGGTAGCACGCAGTATAACTCTAGAGGCTCTGCCTCTGCTCCTCCAACCTCAGCAACCCTCTCAGCCTGAGGAGTATCCAGCCGTATGTCTTATGCCGCTGTGGGTGTAGATGTGGTCAATCCTGGTTGCATCACAGCCCCTGAACGCATTTTGGCAGAATTTCCCTCCCTCTGGCCGTGCTTCTTTCTTCTGTGTTTTGGAAATGTATTTTTAGAATGGGCTTTAGCTGATTTTCAGTGCTGTGTTGATGCCGCTTGACACACACTTGATTCACTTACAGAGAGATATCAATACTTAGGTTTTCAGATGCTGACGAGTCTGATATATTCTTCTGTGATGAGTAGGAGCTGTTGAGTCCTGTTCACTGAGCAAGGAGTAGGTGGTGTCTATTATATATTTGCTTTTCCGACCGGTATCTGTGCTCATTGCCAATTCGTGTTTTATGCATCACGACACCTCACCTTTCCGCTTAAGCAGGCCTAAGTGTGTTTTCAAAAAGCGTGAGTCTGTTCTCTTTTGTCATTCGGGTCGTGGGTAGCGATTTTTACATTCCCTCTCTAAGTGATATCCCAAGTTTCTTTTTCTGTGGGACAGATTTCACTTAGCATCATCGTACCTCAATCCACTCATTATGCTGGAACCAGCCTTATGACATGGATTCCATGGCTGAGGGATATTCCATCGTACCTAAGTAGCACAAATTCTTGGTCCATTTCTCTCTTCCCCGGCATATGAAGGGTGTCCCGAAGTCGAGGTTGTTGTAAAGAGAGAAGCCCTAAACTTTGGGGTGCCTGCGTCTGGTTGATTTTTAGTTTTCCCAAGATATAGGCCCACGTGTGGAGGTGCCCTATGCTCTGTGGTTCTGTTCTGTACGTGTTTTAGGAACGAGCATACGCTTCTCCAGAGTGGCTGTTGGCATTTTGCGTCCCTCCCGGCAACTGAACAAGGCTCCCTTATCTCCTTGGCCTGTCCTGCCTTTCTGTTTTTTTGACATTTTCCGGATGGCTCTTTTGCCCGGGGGGGGGGGGGGGGGAGTGAGATTTCTTTGTAGTGCCGATTTGCTCTCCCCGGGTGCTGGGTTGGCCAAAAAGGGCGTATGCGTTTTTTCCTGAATATATTCAGGAAAAAACGCATACGCCCTTTTTGGCCAACTGCATCATTGTCCACGTTCTGCCGCTTTTCCTGTGCTGGGAAGGCCATTCCCATCTACCTCCTGAACTCCGTTTCGTGCAATTCTGCCTTGCGTTCAAATCCCCTTCGTGGCCTTACCTCAGTATGTTTTTGGACGAGTGTTATCATTTAGAGCTCGGCAGGTTTGTGAAGTGCAGTGCCCCAGAGCTCCGTTTGGCAGCTCGCTTTGGTGTGAGCTGGCCGCAATAGCGCAAGATTGCTTCAGGCCCTGTTGTGCTTCCGGCGAGGCAGGCCGAGCCTTTGGTGAATTCCTCTTCGTGATGGGAAATTAGAGTGACATGGGCCTGTCCGAACACCGCCAGCTGGTCTCTCATTGGTTGCCCCTCTTCCAGGTCATC
Organism: Kogia breviceps; assembly: GCF_026419965.1. Lineage (NCBI taxonomy): Eukaryota > Metazoa > Chordata > Mammalia > Artiodactyla > Physeteridae > Kogia > Kogia breviceps. The sequence goes on from NC_081318.1 coordinate 54,549,471, forward strand.
CTTCGGACCACTTGCAGAGACTACGAAAGAGGAGTGTCAAGACGCTGATCCTGCAGGTGGGCGAATTGTTAGTCAAGCGGCTGGGATGGCGGACGCTAGCACCCGGAGGTGAAAAATGAGGTGCGCTTTCGAAAGCTTTCCCGATCACACGGTGTACCTTCCCCTGGGATTCCCATGAGTGGTTTGGCTGTAGGAAAGTTGCCTTGAACCTGGAGAGGTGGGACCCATGGAATGGGTAGCACGCAGTATAACTCTAGAGGCTCTGCCTCTGCTCCTCCAACCTCAGCAACCCTCTCAGCCTGAGGAGTATCCAGCCTTATGTCTTATGCCGCTGTGGGTGTAGATGTGGTCAATCCTGGTTGCATCACAGCCCCTGAACGCATTTTGGCAGAATTTCCCTCCCTCTCGCCGTGCTTCTTTCTTCTGTGTTTTGGAAATGTATTTTTAGAATGGGCTTTAGCTGATTTTCAGTGCTGTGTTGATGCCGCTTGACACACACTTGATTCACTTACAGAGAGATATCAATACTTAGGTTTTCAGATGCTGACGAGTCTGATATATTCTTCTGTGATGAGTAGGAGCTGTTGAGTCCTGTTCACTGAGCAAGGAGTAGGTGGTGTCTATTATATATTTGCTTTTCCGACCGGTATCTGTGTTCATTTCCAAGTCGTGTTTTATGCATCACGCCACCTCACCTTTCCGCTTAAGCAGGCCTAAGTGTGTTTTCAAAAAGCGTGAGTCTGTTCTCTTTTGTCATTCGGGTCGTGGGTAGCGATTTTTACATTCCCTCTCTAAGTGATATCCCAAGTTTCTTTTTCTGTGGGACAGATTTCACTTAGCATCATCGTACCTCAATCCACTCATTATGCTGGAACCAGCCTTATGACATGGATTCCATGGCTGAGGGATATTCCATCGTACCTAAGTAGCACAAATTCTTGGTCCATTTCTCTCTTCCCCGGCATATGAAGGGTGTCCCGAAGTCGAGGTTGTTGTAAAGAGAGAAGCCCTAAACTTTGGGGTGCCTGCGTCTGGTTGATTTTTAGTTTTCCCAAGATATAGGCCCACGTGTGGAGGTGCCCTATGCTCTGTGGTTCTGTTCTGTACGTGTTTTAGGAACGAGCATACGCTTCTCCAGAGTGGCTGTTGGCATTTTGCGTCCCTCCCGGCAACTGAACAAGGCTCCCTTATCTCCTTGGCCTGTCCTGCCTTTCTGGTTTTTTGACATTTTCCGGATGGCTCTTTTGCCCGGGGGGGGGGGGGGGAGTGAGATTTCTTTGTAGTGCCGATTTGCTCTCCCCGGGTGCTGGGTTGGCCAAAAAGGGCGTATGCGTTTTTTCCTGAATATATTCAGGAAAAAACGCATACGCCCTTTTTGGCCAACTGCATCATTGTCCACGTTCTGCCGCTTTTCCTGTGCTGGGAAGGCCATTCCCATCTACCTCCTGAACTCCGTTTCGTGCAATTCTGCCTTGCGTTCAAATCCCCTTCGTGGCCTTACCTCAGTATGTTTTTGGACGAGTGTTATCATTTAGAGCTCGGCAGGTTTGTGAAGTGCAGTGCCCCAGAGCTCCGTTTGGCAGCTCGCTTTGGTGTGAGCTGGCCGCAATAGCGCAAGATTGCTTCAGGCCCTGTTGTGCTTCCGGCGAGGCAGGCCGAGCCTTTGGTGAATTCCTCTTCGTGATGGGAAATTAGAGTGACATGGGCCTGTCCGAACACCGCCAGCTGGTCTCTCATTGGTTGCCCCTCTTCCAGTTCATCCTTCGGACCACTTGCAGAGACTACGAAAGAGGAGTGTCAAGACGCTGATCCTGCAGGTGGGCGAATTGTTAGTCAAGCGGCTGGGATGGCGGACGCTAGCACCCGGAGGTGAAAAATGAGGTGCGCTTTCGAAAGCTTTCCCGATCACACGGTGTACCTTCCCCTGGGATTCCCATGAGTGGTTTGGCTGTAGGAAAGTTGCCTTGAACCTGGAGAGGTGGGACCCATGGAATGGGTAGCACGCAGTATAACTCTAGAGGCTCTGCCTCTGCTCCTCCAACCTCAGCAACCCTCTCAGCCTGAGGAGTATCCAGCCTTATGTCTTATGCCGCTGTGGGTGTAGATGTGGTCAATCCTGGTTGCATCACAGCCCCTGAACGCATTTTGGCAGAATTTCCCTCCCTCTCGCCGTGCTTCTTTCTTCTGTGTTTTGGAAATGTATTTTTAGAATGGGCTTTAGCTGATTTTCAGTGCTGTGTTGATGCCGCTTGACACACACTTGATTCACTTACAGAGAGATATCAATACTTAGGTTTTCAGATGCTGACGAGTCTGATATATTCTTCTGTGATGAGTAGGAGCTGTTGAGTCCTGTTCACTGAGCAAGGAGTAGGTGGTGTCTATTATATATTTGCTTTTCCGACCGGTATCTGTGCTCATTTCCAAGTCGTGTTTTATGCATCACGCCACCTCACCTTTCCGCTTAAGCAGGCCTAAGTGTGTTTTCGAAAAGCGTGAGTCTGTTCTCTTTTGTCATTCGGGTCGTGGGTAGCGATTTTTACATTCCCTCTCTAAGTGATATCCCAAGTTTCTTTTTCTGTGGGACAGATTTCACTTAGCATCATCGTACCTCAATCCACTCATTATGCTGGAACCAGCCTTATGACATGGATTCCATGGCTGAGGGATATTCCATCGTACCTAAGTAGCACAAATTCTTGGTCCATTTCTCTCTTCCCCGGCATATGAAGGGTGTCCCGAAGTCGAGGTTGTTGTAAAGAGAGAAGCCCTAAACTTTGGGGTGCCTGCGTCTGGTTGATTTTTAGTTTTCCCAAGATATAGGCCCACGTGTGGAGGTGCCGTATGCTCTGTGGTTCTGTTCTGTACGTGTTTTAGGAACGAGCATACGCTTCTCCAGAGTGGCTGTTGGCATTTTGCGTCCCTCCCGGCAACTGAACAAGGCTCCCTTATCTCCTTGGCCTGTCCTGCCTTTCTGGTTTTTTGACATTTTCCGGATGGCTCTTTTGCCCGGGGGGAGGGGGAGTGAGATTTCTTTGTAGTGCCGATTTGCTCTCCCCGGGTGCTGGGTTGGCCAAAAAGGGCGTATGCGTTTTTTCCTGAATATATTCAGGAAAAAACGCATACGCCCTTTTTGGCCCACTGCATCATTGTCCACGTTCTGCCGCTTTTCCTGTGCTGGGAAGGCCATTCCCATCTACCTCCTGAACTCCGTTTCGTGCAATTCTGCCTTGCGTTCAAATCCCCTTCGTGGCCTTACCTCAGTATGTTTTTGGACGAGTGTTATCATTTAGAGCTCGGCAGGTTTGTGAAGTGCAGTGCCCCAGAGCTCCGTTTGGCAGCTCGCTTTGGTGTGAGCTGGCCGCAATAGCGCAAGATTGCTTCAGGCCCTGTTGTGCTTCCGGCGAGGCAGGCCGAGCCTTTGGTGAATTCCTCTTCGTGATGGGAAATTAGAGTGACATGGGCCTGTCCGAACACCGCCAGCTGGTCTCTCATTGGTTGCCCCTCTTCCAGTTCATCCTTCGGACCACTTGCAGAGACTACGAAAGAGGAGTGTCAAGACGCTGATCCTGCAAGTGGGCGAATTGTTAGTCAAGCGGCTGGAATGGCGGACGCTAGCACCCGGAGGTGAAAAATGAGGTGCGCTTTCGAAAGCTTTCCCGATCACACGGTGTACCATCCCCTGGGATTCCCATGAGTGGTTTGGCTGTAGGAAAGTTGCCTTGAACCTGGAGAGGTGGGACCCATGGAATGGGTAGCACGCAGTATAACTCTAGAGGCTCTGCCTTTGCTCCTCCAACCTCAGCAACCCTCTCAGCCTGAGGAGTATCCAGCCTTATGTCCTATGCCGCTGTGGGTGTAGATGTGGTCAATCCTGGTTGCATCACAGCCCCTGAACGCATTTTGGCAGAATTTCCCTCCCTCTCGCCGTGCTTCTTTCTTCTGTGTTTTGGAAATGTATTTTTAGAATGGGCTTTAGCTGATTTTCAGTGCTGTGTTGATGCCGCTTGACACACACTTGATTCACTTACAGAGAGATATCAATACTTAGGTTTTCAGATGCTGACGAGTCTGATATATTCTTCTGTGATGAGTAGGAGCTGTTGAGTCCTGTTCACTGAGCAAGGAGTAGGTGGTGTCTATTATATATTTGCTTTTCCGACCGGTATCTGTGCTCATTTCCAAGTCGTGTTTTATGCATCACGCCACCTCACCTTTCCGCTTAAGCAGGCCTAAGTGTGTTTTCGAAAATCGTGAGTCTGTTCTCTTTTGTCATTCGGGTCGTGGGTAGCGATTTTTACATTCCCTCTCTAAGTGATATCCCAAGTTTCTTTTTCTGTGGGACAGATTTCACTTAGCATCATCGTACCTCAATCCACTCATTATGCTGGAACCAGCCTTATGACATGGATTCCATGGCTGAGGGATATTCCCTCGTACCTAAGTAGCACAAATTCTTGGTCCATTTCTCTCTTCCCTGGCATATGAAGGGTGTCCCGAAGTCGAGGTTGTTGTAAAGAGAGAAGCCCTAAACTTTGGGGTGCCTGCGTCTGGTTGATTTTTAGTTTTCCCAAGATATAGGCCCACGTGTGGAGGTGCCCTATGCTCTGTGGTTCTGTTCTGTACGTGTTTTAGGAACGAGCATACGCTTCTCCAGAGTGGCTGTTGGCATTTTGCGTCCCTCCCGGCAACTGAACAAGGCTCCCTTATCTCCTTGGCCTTTCCTGCCTTTCTGGTTTTTTGACATTTTCCGGATGGCTCTTTTGCCCGGGGGAGGGGGGAGTGAGATTTCTTTGTAGTGCCGATTTGCTCTCCCCGGGTGCTGGGTTGGCCAAAAAGGGCGTATGCGTTTTTTCCTGAATATATTCAGGAAAAAACGCATACGCCCTTTTTGGCCCACTGCATCATTGTCCACGTTCTGCCGCTTTTCCTGTGCTGGGAAGGCCATTCCCATCTACCTCGTGAACTCCGTTTCGTGCAATTCTGCCTTGCGTTCAAATCCCCTTCGTGGCCTTACCTCAGTATGTTTTTGGACGAGTGTTATCATTTAGAGCTCGGCAGGTTTGTGAAGTGCAGTGCCCCAGAGCTCCGTTTGGCAGCTCGCTTTGGTGTGAGCTGGCCGCAATAGCGCAAGATTGCTTCAGGCCCTGTTGTGCTTCCGGCGAGGCAGGCCGAGCCTTTGGTGAATTCCTCTTCGTGATGGGAAATTAGAGTGACATGGGCCTGTCCGAACACCGCCAGCTGGTCTCTCATTGGTTGCCCCTCTTCCAGTTCATCCTTCGGACCACTTGCAGAGACTACGAAAGAGGAGTGTCAAGACGCTGATCCTGCAAGTGGGCGAATTGTTAGTCAAGCGGCTGGGATGGCGGACGCTAGCACCCGGAGGTGAAAAATGAGGTGCGCTTTCGAAAGCTTTCCCGATCACACGGTGTACCATCCCCTGGGATTCCCATGAGTGGTTTGGCTGTAGGAAAGTTGCCTTGAACCTGGAGAGGTGGGACCCATGGAATGGGTAGCACGCAGTATAACTCTAGAGGCTCTGCCTCTGCTCCTCCAACCTCAGCAACCCTCTCAGCCTGAGGAGTATCCAGCCTTATGTCTTATGCCGCTGTGGGTGTAGATGTGGTCAATCCTGGTTGCATCACAGCCCCTGAACGCATTTTGGCAGAATTTCCCTCCCTCTCGCCGTGCTTCTTTCTTCTGTGTTTTGGAAATGTAGTTTTAGAATGGGCTTTAGCTGATTTTCAGTGCTGTGTTGATGCCGCTTGACACACACTTGATTCACTTACAGAGAGATATCAATACTTAGGTTTTCAGATGCTGACGAGTCTGATATATTCTTCTGTGATGAGTAGGAGCTGTTGAGTCCTGTTCACTGAGCAAGGAGTAGCTGGTGTCTATTATATATTTGCTTTTCCGACCGGTATCTGTGTTCATTTCCAAGTCGTGTTTTATGCATCACGCCACCTCACCTTTCCGTTTAAGCAGGCCTAAGTGTGTTTTCGAAAAGCGTGAGTCTGTTCTCTTTTGTCATTCGGGTCGTGGGTAGCGATTTTTACATTCCCTCTCTAAGTGATATCCCAAGTTTCTTTTTCTGTGGGACAGATTTCACTTAGCATCATCGTACCTCAATCCACTCATTATGCTGGAACCAGCCTTATGACATGGATTCCATGGCTGAGGGATATTCCATCGTACCTAAGTAGCACAAATTCTTGGTCCATTTCTCTCTTCCCCGGCATATGAAGGGTGTCCCGAAGTCGAGGTTGTTGTAAAGAGAGAAGCCCTAAACTTTGGGGTGCCTGCGTCTGGTTGATTTTTAGTTTTCCCAAGATATAGGCCCACGTGTGGAGGTGCCCTATGCTCTGTGGTTCTGTTCTGTACGTGTTTTAGGAACGAGCATACGCTTCTCCAGAGTGGCTGTTGGCATTTTGCGTCCCTCCCGGCAACTGAACAAGGCTCCCTTATCTCCTTGGCCTGTCCTGCCTTTCTGGTTTTTAGACATTTTCCGGATGGCTCTTTTGCCCGGGGGGGGAGTGAGATTTCTTTGTAGTGCCGATTTGCTATCCCTGGGTGCTGGGTTGGCCAAAAAGGGCGTATGCGTTTTTTCCTGAATATATTCAGGAAAAAACGCTTACGCCCTTTTTGGCCAACTGCATCATTGTCCACGTTCTGCCGCTTTTCCTGTGCTGGGAAGGCCATTCCCATCTACCTCGTGAACTCCGTTTCGTGCAATTCTGCCTTGCGTTCAAATCCCCTTCGTGGCCTTACCTCAGTATGTTTTTGGACGAGTGTTATCATTTAGAGCTCGGCAGGTTTGTGAAGTGCAGTGCCCCAGAGCTCCGTTTGGCAGCTCGCTTTGGTGTGAGCTGGCCGCAATAGCGCAAGATTGCTTCAGGCCCTGTTGTGCTTCCGGCGAGGCAGGCCGAGCCTTTGGTGAATTCCTCTTCGTGATGGGAAATTAGAGTGACATGGGCCTGTCCGAACACCGCCAGCTGGTCTCTCATTGGTTGCCCCTCTTCCAGTTCATCCTTCGGACCACTTGCAGAGACTACGAAAGAGGAGTGTCAAGACGCTGATCCTGCAAGTGGGGAAATTGTTAGTCAAGCGGCTGGGATGGCGGACGCTAGCACCCGGAGGTGAAAAATGAGGTGCGCTTTCGAAACCTTTCCCGATCACACGGTGTACCATCCCCTGGGATTCCCATGAGTGGTTTGGCTGTAGGAAAGTTGCCTTGAACCTGGAGAGGTGGGACCCATGGAATGGGTAGCACGCAGTATAACTCTAGAGGCTCTGCCTTTGCTCCTCCAACCTCAGCAACCCTCTCAGCCTGAGGAGTATCCAGCCGTATGTCTTATGCCGCTGTGGGTGTAGATGTGGTCAATCCTGGTTGCATCACAGCCCCTGAACGCATTTTGGCAGAATTTCCCTCCCGCTCGCCGTGCTTCTTTCTTCTGTGTTTTGGAAATGTATTTTTAGAATGGGCTTTAGCTGATTTTCAGTGCTGTGTTGATGCCGCTTGACACACACTTGATTCACTTACAGAGAGATATCAATACTTAGGTTTTCAGATGCTGACGAGTCTGATATATTCTTCTGTGATGAGTAGGAGCTGTTGAGTCCTGTTCACTGAGCAAGGAGTAGGTGGTGTCTATTATATATTTGCTTTTCCGACCGGTATCTGTGCTCATTGCCAATTCGTGTTTTATGCATCACACCACCTCACGTTTCCGCTTAAGCAGGCCTAAGTGTGTTTTCGAAAAGCGTGAGTCTCTTCTCTTTTGTCATTCGGGTCGTGGGTAGCGATTTTTACATTCCCTCTCTAAGTGATATCCCAAGTTTCTTTTTCTGTGGGACAGATTTCACTTAGCATCATCGTACCTCAATCCACTCATTATGCTGGAACCAGCCTTATGACATGGATTCCATGGCTGAGGGATATTCCATCGTACCTAAGTAGCACAAATTCTTGGTCCATTTCTCTCTTCCCCGGCATATGAAGGGTGTCCCGAAGTCGAGGTTGTTGTAAAGAGAGAAGCCCTAAACTTTGGGGTGCCTGCGTCTGGTTGATTTTTAGTTTTCCCACGATATAGGCCCACGTGTGGAGGTGCCCTATGCTCTGTGGTTCTGTTCTGTACGTGTTTTAGGAACGAGCATACGCTTCTCCAGAGTGGCTGTTGGCACTTTGCGTCCCGCCCGGCAACTGAACAAGGCTCCCTTATCTCCTTGGCCTGTCCTACCTTTCTGGTTTTTTGACATTTTCCGGATGGCTCTTTTGCCCGGGGGGGGAGTGAGATTTCTTTGTAGTGCCGATTTGCTCTCCCCGGGTGCTGGGTTGGCCAAAAAGGGCGTATGCGTTTTTTCCTGAATATATTCAGGAAAAAACGCATACGCCCTTTTTGGCCAACTGCATCATTGTCCACGTTCTGCCGCTTTTCCTGTGCTGGGAAGGCCATTCCCATCTACCTCCTGAACTCCGTTTCGTGCAATTCTGCCTTGCGTTCAAATCCCCTTCGTGGCCTTACCTCAGTATGTTTTTGGACGAGTGTTATCATTTAGAGCTCGGCAGGTTTGTGAAGTGCAGTGCCCCAGAGCTCCGTTTGGCAGCTCGCTTTGGTGTGAGCTGGCCGCAATAGCGCAAGATTGCTTCAGGCCCTGTTGTGCTTCCGGCGAGGCAGGCCGAGCCTTTGGTGAATTCCTCTTCGTGATGGGAAATTAGAGTGACATGGGCCTGTCCGAACACCGCCAGCTGGTCTCTCATTGGTTGCCCCTCTTCCAGGTCATCCTTCGGACCACTTGCAGAGACTACGAAAGAGGAGTGTCAAGACGCTGATCCTGCAAGTGGGGAAATTGTTAGTCAAGCGGCTGGGATGGCGGACGCTAGCACCCGGAGGTGAAAAATGAGGTGCGCTTTCGAAAGCTTTCCCGATCACACGGTGTACCATCCCCTGGGATTCCCATGAGTGGTTTGGCTGTAGGAAAGTTGCCTTGAACCTGGAGAGGTGGGACCCATGGAATGGGTAGCACGCAGTATAACTCTAGAGGCTCTGCCTCTGCTCCTCCAACCTCAGCAACCCTCTCAGCCTGAGGAGTATCCAGCCGTATGTCTTATGCCGCTGTGGGTGTAGATGTGGTCAATCCTGGTTGCATCACAGCCCCTGAACGCATTTTGGCAGAATTTCCCTCCCTCTGGCCGTGCTTCTTTCTTCTGTGTTTTGGAAATGTATTTTTAGAATGGGCTTTAGCTGATTTTCAGTGCTGTGTTGATGCCGCTTGACACACACTTGATTCACTTACAGAGAGATATCAATACTTAGGTTTTCAGATGCTGACGAGTCTGATATATTCTTCTGTGATGAGTAGGAGCTGTTGAGTCCTGTTCACTGAGCAAGGAGTAGGTGGTGTCTATTATATATTTGCTTTTCCGACCGGTATCTGTGCTCATTGCCAATTCGTGTTTTATGCATCACGACACCTCACCTTTCCGCTTAAGCAGGCCTAAGTGTGTTTTCAAAAAGCGTGAGTCTGTTCTCTTTTGTCATTCGGGTCGTGGGTAGCGATTTTTACATTCCCTCTCTAAGTGATATCCCAAGTTTCTTTTTCTGTGGGACAGATTTCACTTAGCATCATCGTACCTCAATCCACTCATTATGCTGGAACCAGCCTTATGACATGGATTCCATGGCTGAGGGATATTCCATCGTACCTAAGTAGCACAAATTCTTGGTCCATTTCTCTCTTCCCCGGCATATGAAGGGTGTCCCGAAGTCGAGGTTGTTGTAAAGAGAGAAGCCCTAAACTTTGGGGTGCCTGCGTCTGGTTGATTTTTAGTTTTCCCAAGATATAGGCCCACGTGTGGAGGTGCCCTATGCTCTGTGGTTCTGTTCTGTACGTGTTTTAGGAACGAGCATACGCTTCTCCAGAGTGGCTGTTGGCATTTTGCGTCCCTCCCGGCAACTGAACAAGGCTCCCTTATCTCCTTGGCCTGTCCTGCCTTTCTGTTTTTTTGACATTTTCCGGATGGCTCTTTTGCCCGGGGGGGGGGGGGGGAGTGAGATTTCTTTGTAGTGCCGATTTGCTCTCCCCGGGTGCTGGGTTGGCCAAAAAGGGCGTATGCGTTTTTTCCTGAATATATTCAGGAAAAAACGCATACGCCCTTTTTGGCCAACTGCATCATTGTCCACGTTCTGCCGCTTTTCCTGTGCTGGGAAGGCCATTCCCATCTACCTCCTGAACTCCGTTTCGTGCAATTCTGCCTTGCGTTCAAATCCCCTTCGTGGCCTTACCTCAGTATGTTTTTGGACGAGTGTTATCATTTAGAGCTCGGCAGGTTTGTGAAGTGCAGTGCCCCAGAGCTCCGTTTGGCAGCTCGCTTTGGTGTGAGCTGGCCGCAATAGCGCAAGATTGCTTCAGGCCCTGTTGTGCTTCCGGCGAGGCAGGCCGAGCCTTTGGTGAATTCCTCTTCGTGATGGGAAATTAGAGTGACATGGGCCTGTCCGAACACCGCCAGCTGGTCTCTCATTGGTTGCCCCTCTTCCAGGTCATCCTTCGGACCACTTGCAGAGACTACGAAAGAGGAGTGTCAAGACGCTGATCCTGCAGGTGGGCGAATTGTTAGTCAAGCGGCTGGGATGGCGGACGCTAGCACCCGGAGGTGAAAAATGAGGTGCGCTTTCGAAAGCTTTCCCGATCACACGGTGTACCTTCCCCTGGGATTCCCATGAGTGGTTTGGCTGTAGGAAAGTTGCCTTGAACCTGGAGAGGTGGGACCCATGGAATGGGTAGCACGCAGTATAACTCTAGAGGCTCTGCCTCTGCTCCTCCAACCTCAGCAACCCTCTCAGCCTGAGGAGTATCCAGCCTTATGTCTTATGCCGCTGTGGGTGTAGATGTGGTCAATCCTGGTTGCATCACAGCCCCTGAACGCATTTTGGCAGAATTTCCCTCCCTCTCGCCGTGCTTCTTTCTTCTGTGTTTTGGAAATGTATTTTTAGAATGGGCTTTAGCTGATTTTCAGTGCTGTGTTGATGCCGCTTGACACACACTTGATTCACTTACAGAGAGATATCAATACTTAGGTTTTCAGATGCTGACGAGTCTGATATATTCTTCTGTGATGAGTAGGAGCTGTTGAGTCCTGTTCACTGAGCAAGGAGTAGGTGGTGTCTATTATATATTTGCTTTTCCGACCGGTATCTGTGTTCATTTCCAAGTCGTGTTTTATGCATCACGCCACCTCACCTTTCCGCTTAAGCAGGCCTAAGTGTGTTTTCAAAAAGCGTGAGTCTGTTCTCTTTTGTCATTCGGGTCGTGGGTAGCGATTTTTACATTCCCTCTCTAAGTGATATCCCAAGTTTCTTTTTCTGTGGGACAGATTTCACTTAGCATCATCGTACCTCAATCCACTCATTATGCTGGAACCAGCCTTATGACATGGATTCCATGGCTGAGGGATATTCCATCGTACCTAAGTAGCACAAATTCTTGGTCCATTTCTCTCTTCCCCGGCATATGAAGGGTGTCCCGAAGTCGAGGTTGTTGTAAAGAGAGAAGCCCTAAACTTTGGGGTGCCTGCGTCTGGTTGATTTTTAGTTTTCCCAAGATATAGGCCCACGTGTGGAGGTGCCCTATGCTCTGTGGTTCTGTTCTGTACGTGTTTTAGGAACGAGCATACGCTTCTCCAGAGTGGCTGTTGGCATTTTGCGTCCCTCCCGGCAACTGAACAAGGCTCCCTTATCTCCTTGGCCTGTCCTGCCTTTCTGGTTTTTTGACATTTTCCGGATGGCTCTTTTGCCCGGGGGGGGGGGGGGGAGTGAGATTTCTTTGTAGTGCCGATTTGCTCTCCCCGGGTGCTGGGTTGGCCAAAAAGGGCGTATGCGTTTTTTCCTGAATATATTCAGGAAAAAACGCATACGCCCTTTTTGGCCAACTGCATCATTGTCCACGTTCTGCCGCTTTTCCTGTGCTGGGAAGGCCATTCCCATCTACCTCCTGAACTCCGTTTCGTGCAATTCTGCCTTGCGTTCAAATCCCCTTCGTGGCCTTACCTCAGTATGTTTTTGGACGAGTGTTATCATTTAGAGCTCGGCAGGTTTGTGAAGTGCAGTGCCCCAGAGCTCCGTTTGGCAGCTCGCTTTGGTGTGAGCTGGCCGCAATAGCGCAAGATTGCTTCAGGCCCTGTTGTGCTTCCGGCGAGGCAGGCCGAGCCTTTGGTGAATTCCTCTTCGTGATGGGAAATTAGAGTGACATGGGCCTGTCCGAACACCGCCAGCTGGTCTCTCATTGGTTGCCCCTCTTCCAGTTCATCCTTCGGACCACTTGCAGAGACTACGAAAGAGGAGTGTCAAGACGCTGATCCTGCAGGTGGGCGAATTGTTAGTCAAGCGGCTGGGATGGCGGACGCTAGCACCCGGAGGTGAAAAATGAGGTGCGCTTTCGAAAGCTTTCCCGATCACACGGTGTACCTTCCCCTGGGATTCCCATGAGTGGTTTGGCTGTAGGAAAGTTGCCTTGAACCTGGAGAGGTGGGACCCATGGAATGGGTAGCACGCAGTATAACTCTAGAGGCTCTGCCTCTGCTCCTCCAACCTCAGCAACCCTCTCAGCCTGAGGAGTATCCAGCCTTATGTCTTATGCCGCTGTGGGTGTAGATGTGGTCAATCCTGGTTGCATCACAGCCCCTGAACGCATTTTGGCAGAATTTCCCTCCCTCTCGCCGTGCTTCTTTCTTCTGTGTTTTGGAAATGTATTTTTAGAATGGGCTTTAGCTGATTTTCAGTGCTGTGTTGATGCCGCTTGACACACACTTGATTCACTTACAGAGAGATATCAATACTTAGGTTTTCAGATGCTGACGAGTCTGATATATTCTTCTGTGATGAGTAGGAGCTGTTGAGTCCTGTTCACTGAGCAAGGAGTAGGTGGTGTCTATTATATATTTGCTTTTCCGACCGGTATCTGTGTTCATTTCCAAGTCGTGTTTTATGCATCACGCCACCTCACCTTTCCGTTTAAGCAGGCCTAAGTGTGTTTTCGAAAAGCGTGAGTCTGTTCTCTTTTGTCATTCGGGTCGTGGGTAGCGATTTTTACATTCCCTCTCTAAGTGATATCCCAAGTTTCTTTTTCTGTGGGACAGATTTCACTTAGCATCATCGTACCTCAATCCACTCATTATGCTGGAACCAGCCTTATGACATGGATTCCATGGCTGAGGGATATTCCATCGTACCTAAGTAGCACAAATTCTTGGTGCATTTCTCTCTTCCCCGGCATATGAAGGGTGTCCCGAAGTCGAGGTTGTTGTAAAGAGAGAAGCCCTAAACTTTGGGGTGCCTGCGTCTGGTTGATTTTTAGTTTTCCCAAGATATAGGCCCACGTGTGGAGGTGCCGTATGCTCTGTGGTTCTGTTCTGTACGTGTTTTAGGAACGAGCATACGCTTCTCCAGAGTGGCTGTTGGCATTTTGCGTCCCTCCCGGCAACTGAACAAGGCTCCCTTATCTCCTTGGCCTGTCCTGCCTTTCTGTTTTTTTGACATTTTCCGGATGGCTCTTTTGCCCGGGGGGGGGGGGGGAGTGAGATTTCTTTGTAGTGCCGATTTGCTCTCCCCGGGTGCTGGGTTGGCCAAAAAGGGCGTATGCGTTTTTTCCTGAATATATTCAGGAAAAAACGCATACGCCCTTTTTGGCCAACTGCATCATTGTCCACGTTCTGCCGCTTTTCCTGTGCTGGGAAGGCCATTCCCATCTACCTCCTGAACTCCGTTTCGTGCAATTCTGCCTTGCGTTCAAATCCCCTTCGTGGCCTTACCTCAGTATGTTTTTGGACGAGTGTTATCATTTAGAGCTCGGCAGGTTTGTGAAGTGCAGTGCCCCAGAGCTCCGTTTGGCAGCTCGCTTTGGTGTGAGCTGGCCGCAATAGCGCAAGATTGCTTCAGGCCCTGTTGTGCTTCCGGCGAGGCAGGCCGAGCCTTTGGTGAATTCCTCTTCGTGATGGGAAATTAGAGTGACATGGGCCTGTCCGAACACCGCCAGCTGGTCTCTCATTGGTTGCCCCTCTTCCAGGTCATCCTTCGGACCACTTGCAGAGACTACGAAAGAGGAGTGTCAAGACGCTGATCCTGCAGGTGGGCGAATTGTTAGTCAAGCGGCTGGGATGGCGGACGCTAGCACCCGGAGGTGAAAAATGAGGTGCGCTTTCGAAAGCTTTCCCGATCACACGGTGTACCATCCCCTGGGATTCCCATGAGTGGTTTGGCTGTAGGAAAGTTGCCTTGAACCTGGAGAGGTGGGACCCATGGAATGGGTAGCACGCAGTATAACTCTAGAGGCTCTGCCTCTGCTCCTCCAACCTCAGCAACCCTCTCAGCCTGAGGAGTATCCAGCCTTATGTCTTATGCCGCTGTGGGTGTAGATGTGGTCAATCCTGGTTGCATCACAGCCCCTGAACGCATTTTGGCAGAATTTCCCTCCCTCTCGCCGTGCTTCTTTCTTCTGTGTTTTGGAAATGTATTTTTAGAATGGGCTTTAGCTGATTTTCAGTGCTGTGTTGATGCCGCTTGACACACACTTGATTCACTTACAGAGAGATATCAATACTTAGGTTTTCAGATGCTGACGAGTCTGATATATTCTTCTGTGATGAGTAGGAGCTGTTGAGTCCTGTTCACTGAGCAAGGAGTAGGTGGTGTCTATTATATATTTGCTTTTCCGACCGGTATCTGTGTTCATTTCCAAGTCATGTTTTATGCATCACGCCACCTCACCTTTCCGCTTAAGCAGGCCTAAGTGTGTTTTCAAAAAGCGTGAGTCTGTTCTCTTTTGTCATTCGGGTCGTGGGTAGCGATTTTTACATTCCCTCTCTAAGTGATATCCCAAGTTTCTTTTTCTGTGGGACAGATTTCACTTAGCATCATCGTACCTCAATCCACTCATTATGCTGGAACCAGCCTTATGACATGGATTCCATGGCTGAGGGATATTCCATCGTACCTAAGTAGCACAAATTCTTGGTCCATTTCTCTCTTCCCCGGCATATGAAGGGTGTCCCGAAGTCGAGGTTGTTGTAAAGAGAGAAGCCCTAAACTTTGGGGTGCCTGCGTCTGGTTGATTTTTAGTTTTCCCAAGATATAGGCCCACGTGTGGAGGTGCCGTATGCTCTGTGGTTCTGTTCTGTACGTGTTTTAGGAACGAGCATACGCTTCTCCAGAGTGGCTGTTGGCATTTTGCGTCCCTCCCGGCAACTGAACAAGGCTCCCTTATCTCCTTGGCCTGTCCTGCCTTTCTGTTTTTTTGACATTTTCCGGATGGCTCTTTTGCCCGGGGGGGGGGGGGGAGTGAGATTTCTTTGTAGTGCCGATTTGCTCTCCCCGGGTGCTGGGTTGGCCAAAAAGGGTGTATGCGTTTTTTCCTGAATATATTCAGGAAAAAACGCATACGCCCTTTTTGGCCAACTGCATCATTGTCCACGTTCTGCCGCTTTTCCTGTGCTGGGAAGGCCATTCCCATCTACCTCCTGAACTCCGTTTCGTGCAATTCTGCCTTGCGTTCAAATCCCCTTCGTGGCCTTACCTCAGTATGTTTTTGGACGAGTGTTATCATTTAGAGCTCGGCAGGTTTGTGAAGTGCAGTGCCCCAGAGCTCCGTTTGGCAGCTCGCTTTGGTGTGAGCTGGCCGCAATAGCGCAAGATTGCTTCAGGCCCTGTTGTGCTTCCGGCGAGGCAGGCCGAGCCTTTGGTGAATTCCTCTTCGTGATGGGAAATTAGAGTGACATGGGCCTGTCCGAACACCGCCAGCTGGTCTCTCATTGGTTGCCCCTCTTCCAGTTCATCCTTCGGACCACTTGCAGAGACTACGAAAGAGGAGTGTCAAGACGCTGATCCTGCAGGTGGGCGAATTGTTAGTCAAGCGGTTGGGATGGCGGACGCTAGCACCCGGAGGTGAAAAATGAGGTGCGCTTTCGAAAGCTTTCCCGATCACACGGTGTACCTTCCCCTGGGATTCCCATGAGTGGTTTGGCTGTAGGAAAGTTGCCTTGAACCTGGAGAGGTGGGACCCATGGAATGGGTAGCACGCAGTATAACTCTAGAGGCTCTGCGTCTGCTCCTCCAACCTCAGCAACCCTCTCAGCCTGAGGAGTATCCAGCCTTATGTCTTATGCCGCTGTGGGTGTAGATGTGGTCAATCCTGGTTGCATCACAGCCCCTGAACGCATTTTGGCAGAATTTCCCTCCCTCTCGCCGTGCTTCTTTCTTCTGTGTTTTGGAAATGTATTTTTAGAATGGGCTTTAGCTGATTTTCAGTGCTGTGTTGATGCCGCTTGACACACACTTGATTCACTTACAGAGAGATATCAATACTTAGGTTTTCAGATGCTGACGAGTCTGATATATTCTTCTGTGATGAGTAGGAGCTGTTGAGTCCTGTTCACTGAGCAAGGAGTAGGTGGTGTCTATTATATATTTGCTTTTCCGACCGGTATCTGTGTTCATTTCCAAGTCGTGTTTTATGCATCACGCCACCTCACCTTTCCGTTTAAGCAGGCCTAAGTGTGTTTTCGAAAAGCGTGAGTCTGTTCTCTTTTGTCATTCGGGTCGTGGGTAGCGATTTTTACATTCCCTCTCTAAGTGATATCCCAAGTTTCTTTTTCTGTGGGACAGATTTCACTTAGCATCATCGTACCTCAATCCACTCATTATGCTGGAACCAGCCTTATGACATGGATTCCATGGCTGAGGGATATTCCATCGTACCTAAGTAGCACAAATTCTTGGTCCATTTCTCTCTTCCCCGGCATATGAAGGGTGTCCCGAAGTCGAGGTTGTTGTAAAGAGAGAAGCCCTAAACTTTGGGGTGCCTGCGTCTGGTTGATTTTTAGTTTTCCCAAGATATAGGCCCACGTGTGGAGGTGCCGTATGCTCTGTGGTTCTGTTCTGTACGTGTTTTAGGAACGAGCATACGCTTCTCCAGAGTGGCTGTTGGCATTTTGCGTCCCTCCCGGCAACTGAACAAGGCTCCCTTATCTCCTTGGCCTGTCCTGCCTTTCTGTTTTTTTGACATTTTCCGGAAGACTCTTTTGCCCGGGGGGGGGGAGTGAGATTTCTTTGTAGTGCCGATTTGCTCTCCCCGGGTGCTGGGTTGGCCAAAAAGGGCGTATGCGTTTTTTCCTGAATATATTCAGGAAAAAACGCATACGCCCTTTTTGGCCCACTGCATCATTGTCCACGTTCTGCCGCTTTTCCTGTGCTGGGAAGGCCATTCCCATCTACCTCCTGAACTCCGTTTCGTGCAATTCTGCCTTGCGTTCAAATCCCCTTCGTGGCCTTACCTCAGTATGTTTTTGGACGAGTGTTATCATTTAGAGCTCGGCAGGTTTGTGAAGTGCAGTGCCCCAGAGCTCCGTTTGGCAGCTCGCTTTGGTGTGAGCTGGCCGCAATAGCGCAAGATTGCTTCAGGCCCTGTTGTGCTTCCGGCGAGGCAGGCCGAGCCTTTGGTGAATTCCTCTTCGTGATGGGAAATTAGAGTGACATGGGCCTGTCCGAACACCGCCAGCTGGTCTCTCATTGGTTGCCCCTCTTCCAGTTCATCCTTCGGACCACTTGCAGAGACTACGAAAGAGGAGTGTCAAGACGCTGATCCTGCAAGTGGGCGAATTGTTAGTCAAGCGGCTGGGATGGCGGACGCTAGCACCCGGAGGTGAAGAATGAGGTGCACTTTCGAAAGCTTTCCCGATCACACGGTGTACCATCCCCTGGGATTCCCATGAGTGGTTTGGCTGTAGGAAAGTTGCCTTGAACCTGGAGAGGTGGGACCCATGGAATGGGTAGCACGCAGTATAACTCTAGAGGCTCTGCCTCTGCTCCTCCAACCTCAGCAACCCTCTCAGCCTGAGGAGTATCCAGCCTTATGTCTTATGCCGCTGTGTGTGTAGATGTGGTCAATCCTGGTTGCATCACAGCCCCTGAACGCATTTTGGCAGAATTTCCCTCCCTCTCGCCGTGCTTCTTTCTTCTGTGTTTTGGAAATGTATTTTTAGAATGGGCTTTAGCTGATTTTCAGTGCTGTGTTGATGCCGCTTGACACACACTTGATTCACTTACAGAGAGATATCAATACTTAGGTTTTCAGATGCTGACGAGTCTGATATATTCTTCTGTGATGAGTAGGAGCTGTTGAGTCCTGTTCACTGAGCAAGGAGTAGGTGGTGTCTATTATATATTTGCTTTTCCGACCGGTATCTGTGCTCATTTCCAATTCGTGTTTTATGCATCACACCACCTCACCTTTCCGCTTAAGCAGGCCTAAGTGTGTTTTCGAAAAGCGTGAGTCTGTTCTCTTTTGTCATTCGGGTCGTGGGTAGCGATTTTTACATTCCCTCTCTAAGTGATATCCCAAGTTTCTTTTTCTGTGGGACAGATTTCACTTAGCATCATCGTACCTCAATCCACTCATTATGCTGGAACCAGCCTTATGACATGGATTCCATGGCTGAGGGATATTCCATCGTACCTAAGTAGCACAAATTCTTGGTCCATTTCTCTCTTCCCCGGCATATGAAGGGTGTCCCGAAGTCGAGGTTGTTGTAAAGAGAGAAGCCCTAAACTTTGGGGTGCCTGCGTCTGGTTGATTTTTAGTTTTCCCAAGATATAGGCCCACGTGTGGAGGTGCCGTATGCTCTGTGGTTCTGTTCTGTACGTGTTTTAGGAACGAGCATACGCTTCTCCAGAGTGGCTGTTGGCATTTTGCGTCCCTCCCGGCAACTGAACAAGGCTCCCTTATCTCCTTGGCCTGTCCTGCCTTTCTGGTTTTTTGACATTTTCCGGATGGCTCTTTTGCCCGGGGGGGGGGGGAGTGAGATTTCTTTGTAGTGCCGATTTGCTCTCCCCGGGTGCTGGGTTGGCCAAAAAGGGCGTATGCGTTTTTTCCTGAATATATTCAGGAAAAAACGCATACGCCCTTTTTGGCCCACTGCATCATTGTCCACGTTCTGCCGCTTTTCCTGTGCTGGGAAGGCCATTCCCATCTACCTCCTGAACTCCGTTTCGTGCAATTCTGCCTTGCGTTCAAATCCCCTTCGTGGCCTTACCTCAGTATGTTTTTGGACGAGTGTTATCATTTAGAGCTCGGCAGGTTTGTGAAGTGCAGTGCCCCAGAGCTCCGTTTGGCAGCTCGCTTTGGTGTGAGCTGGCCGCAATAGCGCAAGATTGCTTCAGGCCCTGTTGTGCTTCCGGCGAGGCAGGCCGAGCCTTTGGTGAATTCCTCTTCGTGATGGGAAATTAGAGTGACATGGGCCTGTCCGAACACCGCCAGCTGGTCTCTCATTGGTTGCCCCTCTTCCAGTTCATCCTTCGGACCACTTGCAGAGACTACGAAAGAGGAGTGTCAAGACGCTGATCCTGCAAGTGGGCGAATTGTTAGTCAAGCGGCTGGGATGGCGGACGCTAGCACCCGGAGGTGAAGAATGAGGTGCACTTTCGAAAGCTTTCCCGATCACACGGTGTACCATCCCCTGGGATTCCCATGAGTGGTTTGGCTGTAGGAAAGTTGCCTTGAACCTGGAGAGGTGGGACCCATGGAATGGGTAGCACGCAGTATAACTCTAGAGGCTCTGCCTCTGCTCCTCCAACCTCAGCAACCCTCTCAGCCTGAGGAGTATCCAGCCTTATGTCTTATGCCGCTGTGTGTGTAGATGTGGTCAATCCTGGTTGCATCACAGCCCCTGAACGCATTTTGGCAGAATTTCCCTCCCTCTCGCCGTGCTTCTTTCTTCTGTGTTTTGGAAATGTATTTTTAGAATGGGCTTTAGCTGATTTTCAGTGCTGTGTTGATGCCGCTTGACACACACTTGATTCACTTACAGAGAGATATCAATACTTAGGTTTTCAGATGCTGACGAGTCTGATATATTCTTCTGTGATGAGTAGGAGCTGTTGAGTCCTGTTCACTGAGCAAGGAGTAGGTGGTGTCTATTATATATTTGCTTTTCCGACCGGTATCTGTGCTCATTTCCAATTCGTGTTTTATGCATCACACCACCTCACCTTTCCGCTTAAGCAGGCCTAAGTGTGTTTTCGAAAAGCGTGAGTCTGTTCTCTTTTGTCATTCGGGTCGTGGGTAGCGATTTTTACATTCCCTCTCTAAGTGATATCCCAAGTTTCTTTTTCTGTGGGACAGATTTCACTTAGCATCATCGTACCTCAATCCACTCATTATGCTGGAACCAGCCTTATGACATGGATTCCATGGCTGAGGGATATTCCATCGTACCTAAGTAGCACAAATTCTTGGTCCATTTCTCTCTTCCCCGGCATATGAAGGGTGTCCCGAAGTCGAGGTTGTTGTAAAGAGAGAAGCCCTAAACTTTGGGGTGCCTGCGTCTGGTTGATTTTTAGTTTTCCCAAGATATAGGCCCACGTGTGGAGGTGCCGTATGCTCTGTGGTTCTGTTCTGTACGTGTTTTAGGAACGAGCATACGCTTCTCCAGAGTGGCTGTTGGCATTTTGCGTCCCTCCCGGCAACTGAACAAGGCTCCCTTATCTCCTTGGCCTGTCCTGCCTTTCTGGTTTTTTGACATTTTCCGGATGGCTCTTTTGCCCGGGGGGGGGGGGAGTGAGATTTCTTTGTAGTGCCGATTTGCTCTCCCCGGGTGCTGGGTTGGCCAAAAAGGGCGTATGCGTTTTTTCCTGAATATATTCAGGAAAAAACGCATACGCCCTTTTTGGCCCACTGCATCATTGTCCACGTTCTGCCGCTTTTCCTGTGCTGGGAAGGCCATTCCCATCTACCTCCTGAACTCCGTTTCGTGCAATTCTGCCTTGCGTTCAAATCCCCTTCGTGGCCTTACCTCAGTATGTTTTTGGACGAGTGTTATCATTTAGAGCTCGGCAGGTTTGTGAAGTGCAGTGCCCCAGAGCTCCGTTTGGCAGCTCGCTTTGGTGTGAGCTGGCCGCAATAGCGCAAGATTGCTTCAGGCCCTGTTGTGCTTCCGGCGAGGCAGGCCGAGCCTTTGGTGAATTCCTCTTCGTGATGGGAAATTAGAGTGACATGGGCCTGTCCGAACACCGCCAGCTGGTCTCTCATTGGTTGCCCCTCTTCCAGTTCATCCTTCGGACCACTTGCAGAGACTACGAAAGAGGAGTGTCAAGACGCTGATCCTGCAAGTGGGCGAATTGTTAGTCAAGCGGCTGGGATGGCGGACGCTAGCACCCGGAGGTGAAAAATGAGGTGCGCTTTCGAAAGCTTTCCCGATCACACGGTGTACCTTCCCCTGGGATTCCCATGAGTGGTTTGGCTGTAGGAAAGTTGCCTTGAACCTGGAGAGGTGGGACCCATGGAATGGGTAGCACGCAGTATAACTCTAGAGGCTCTGCCTCTGCTCCTCCAACCTCAGCAACCCTCTCAGCCTGAGGAGTATCCAGCCTTATGTCTTATGCCGCTGTGGGTGTAGATGTGGTCAATCCTGGTTGCATCACAGCCCCTGAACGCATTTTGGCAGAATTTCCCTCCCTCTCGCCGTGCTTCTTTCTTCTGTGTTTTGGAAATGTATTTTTAGAATGGGCTTTAGCTGATTTTCAGTGCTGTGTTGATGCCGCTTGACACACACTTGATTCACTTACAGAGAGATATCAATACTTAGGTTTTCAGATGCTGACGAGTCTGATATATTCTTCTGTGATGAGTAGGAGCTGTTGAGTCCTGTTCACTGAGCAAGGAGTAGGTGGTGTCTATTATATATTTGCTTTTCCGACCGGTATCTGTGCTCATTTCCAAGTCGTGTTTTATGCATCACGCCACCTCACCTTTCCGTTTAAGCAGGCCTAAGTGTGTTTTCGAAAAGCGTGAGTCTGTTCTCTTTTGTCATTCGGGTCGTGGGTAGCGATTTTTACATTCCCTCTCTAAGTGATATCCCAAGTTTCTTTTTCTGTGGGACAGATTTCACTTAGCATCATCGTACCTCAATCCACTCATTATGCTGGAACCAGCCTTATGACATGGATTCCATGGCTGAGGGATATTCCATCGTACCTAAGTAGCACAAATTCTTGGTCCATTTCTCTCTTCCCCGGCATATGAAGGGTGTCCCGAAGTCGAGGTTGTTGTAAAGAGAGAAGCCCTAAACTTTGGGGTGCCTGCGTCTGGTTGATTTTTAGTTTTCCCAAGATATAGGCCCACGTGTGGAGGTGCCGTATGCTCTGTGGTTCTGTTCTGTACGTGTTTTAGGAACGAGCATACGCTTCTCCAGAGTGGCTGTTGGCATTTTGCGTCCCTCCCGGCAACTGAACAAGGCTCCCTTATCTCCTTGGCCTGTCCTGCCTTTCTGTTTTTTTGACATTTTCCGGATGGCTCTTTTGCCCGGGGGGGGGGGGGAGTGAGATTTCTTTGTAGTGCCGATTTGCTCTCCCCGGGTGCTGGGTTGGCCAAAAAGGGCGTATGCGTTTTTTCCTGAATATATTCAGGAAAAAACGCATACGCCCTTTTTGGCCCACTGCATCATTGTCCACGTTCTGCCGCTTTTCCTGTGCTGGGAAGGCCATTCCCATCTACCTCCTGAACTCCGTTTCGTGCAATTCTACCTTGCGTTCAAATCCCCTTCGTGGCCTTACCTCAGTATGTTTTTGGACGAGTGTTATCATTTAGAGCTCGGCAGGTTTGTGAAGTGCAGTGCCCCAGAGCTCCGTTTGGCAGCTCGCTTTGGTGTGAGCTGGCCGCAATAGCGCAAGATTGCTTCAGGCCCTGTTGTGCTTCCGGCGAGGCAGGCCGAGCCTTTGGTGAATTCCTCTTCGTGATGGGAAATTAGAGTGACATGGGCCTGTCCGAACACCGCCAGCTGGTCTCTCATTGGTTGCCCCTCTTCCAGTTCATCCTTCGGACCACTTGCAGAGACTACGAAAGAGGAGTGTCAAGACGCTGATCCTGCAAGTGGGCGAATTGTTAGTCAAGCGGCTGGAATGGCGGACGCTAGCACCCGGAGGTGAAAAATGAGGTGCGCTTTCGAAAGCTTTCCCGATCACACGGTGTACCATCCCCTGGGATTCCCATGAGTGGTTTGGCTGTAGGAAAGTTGCCTTGAACCTGGAGAGGTGGGACCCATGGAATGGGTAGCACGCAGTATAACTCTAGAGGCTCTGCCTTTGCTCCTCCAACCTCAGCAACCCTCTCAGCCTGAGGAGTATCCAGCCTTATGTCCTATGCCGCTGTGGGTGTAGATGTGGTCAATCCTGGTTGCATCACAGCCCCTGAACGCATTTTGGCAGAATTTCCCTCCCTCTCGCCGTGCTTCTTTCTTCTGTGTTTTGGAAATGTATTTTTAGAATGGGCTTTAGCTGATTTTCAGTGCTGTGTTGATGCCGCTTGACACACACTTGATTCACTTACAGAGAGATATCAATACTTAGGTTTTCAGATGCTGACGAGTCTGATATATTCTTCTGTGATGAGTAGGAGCTGTTGAGTCCTGTTCACTGAGCAAGGAGTAGGTGGTGTCTATTATATATTTGCTTTTCCGACCGGTATCTGTGCTCATTTCCAAGTCGTGTTTTATGCATCACGCCACCTCACCTTTCCGCTTAAGCAGGCCTAAGTGTGTTTTCGAAAAGCGTGAGTCTGTTCTCTTTTGTCATTCGGGTCGTGGGTAGCGATTTTTACATTCCCTCTCTAAGTGATATCCCAAGTTTCTTTTTCTGTGGGACAGATTTCACTTAGCATCATCGTACCTCAATCCACTCATTATGCTGGAACCAGCCTTATGACATGGATTCCATGGCTGAGGGATATTCCCTCGTACCTAAGTAGCACAAATTCTTGGTCCATTTCTCTCTTCCCTGGCATATGAAGGGTGTCCCGAAGTCGAGGTTGTTGTAAAGAGAGAAGCCCTAAACTTTGGGGTGCCTGCGTCTGGTTGATTTTTAGTTTTCCCAAGATATAGGCCCACGTGTGGAGGTGCCCTATGCTCTGTGGTTCTGTTCTGTACGTGTTTTAGGAACGAGCATACGCTTCTCCAGAGTGGCTGTTGGCATTTTGCGTCCCTCCCGGCAACTGAACAAGGCTCCCTTATCTCCTTGGCCTTTCCTGCCTTTCTGGTTTTTTGACATTTTCCGGATGGCTCTTTTGCCCGGGGGGGGAGTGAGATTTCTTTGTAGTGCCGATTTGCTCTCCCCGGGTGCTGGGTTGGCCAAAAAGGGCGTATGCGTTTTTTCCTGAATATATTCAGGAAAAAACGCATACGCCCTTTTTGGCCCACTGCATCATTGTCCACGTTCTGCCGCTTTTCCTGTGCTGGGAAGGCCATTCCCATCTACCTCCTGAACTCCGTTTCGTGCAATTCTGCCTTGCGTTCAAATCCCCTTCGTGGCCTTACCTCAGTATGTTTTTGGACGAGTGTTATCATTTAGAGCTCGGCAGGTTTGTGAAGTGCAGTGCCCCAGAGCTCCGTTTGGCAGCTCGCTTTGGTGTGAGCTGGCCGCAATAGCGCAAGATTGCTTCAGGCCCTGTTGTGCTTCCGGCGAGGCAGGCCGAGCCTTTGGTGAATTCCTCTTCGTGATGGGAAATTAGAGTGACATGGGCCTGTCCGAACACCGCCAGCTGGTCTCTCATTGGTTGCCCCTCTTCCAGTTCATCCTTCGGACCACTTGCAGAGACTACGAAAGAGGAGTGTCAAGACGCTGATCCTGCAAGTGGGCGAATTGTTAGTCAAGCGGCTGGGATGGCGGACGCTAGCACCCGGAGGTGAAAAATGAGGTGCGCTTTCGAAAGCTTTCCCGATCACACGGTGTACCATCCCCTGGGATTCCCATGAGTGGTTTGGCTGTAGGAAAGTTGCCTTGAACCTGGAGAGGTGGGACCCATGGAATGGGTAGCACGCAGTATAACTCTAGAGGCTCTGCCTCTGCTCCTCCAACCTCAGCAACCCTCTCAGCCTGAGGAGTATCCAGCCGTATGTCTTATGCCGCTGTGGGTGTAGATGTGGTCAATCCTGGTTGCATCACAGCCCCTGAACGCATTTTGGCAGAATTTCCCTCCCTCTCGCCGTGCTTCTTTCTTCTGTGTTTTGGAAATGTATTTTTAGAATGGGCTTTAGCTGATTTTCAGTGCTGTGTTGATGCCGCTTGACACACACTTGATTCACTTACAGAGAGATATCAATACTTAGGTTTTCAGATGCTGACGAGTCTGATATATTCTTCTGTGATGAGTAGGAGCTGTTGAGTCCTGTTCACTGAGCAAGGAGTAGGTGGTGTCTATTATATATTTGCTTTTCCGACCGGTATCTGTGTTCATTTCCAAGTCGTGTTTTATGCATCACGCCACCTCACCTTTCCGTTTAAGCAGGCCTAAGTGTGTTTTCGAAAAGCGTGAGTCTGTTCTCTTTTGTCATTCGGGTCGTGGGTAGCGATTTTTACATTCCCTCTCTAAGTGATATCCCAAGTTTCTTTTTCTGTGGGACAGATTTCACTTAGCATCATCGTACCTCAATCCACTCATTATGCTGGAACCAGCCTTATGACATGGATTCCATGGCTGAGGGATATTCCATCGTACCTAAGTAGCACAAATTCTTGGTCCATTTCTCTCTTCCCCGGCATATGAAGGGTGTCCCGAAGTCGAGGTTGTTGTAAAGAGAGAAGCCCTAAACTTTGGGGTGCCTGCGTCTGGTTGATTTTTAGTTTTCCCACGATATAGGCCCACGTGTGGAGGTGCCCTATGCTCTGTGGTTCTGTTCTGTACGTGTTTTAGGAACGAGCATACGCTTCTCCAGAGTGGCTGTTGGCACTTTGCGTCCCGCCCGGCAACTGAACAAGGCTCCCTTATCTCCTTGGCCTGTCCTACCTTTCTGGTTTTTTGACATTTTCCGGATGGCTCTTTTGCCCGGGGGGGGAGTGAGATTTCTTTGTAGTGCCGATTTGCTCTCCCCGGGTGCTGGGTTGGCCAAAAAGGGCGTATGCGTTTTTTCCTGAATATATTCAGGAAAAAACGCATACGCCCTTTTTGGCCAACTGCATCATTGTCCACGTTCTGCCGCTTTTCCTGTGCTGGGAAGGCCATTCCCATCTACCTCCTGAACTCCGTTTCGTGCAATTCTGCCTTGCGTTCAAATCCCCTTCGTGGCCTTACCTCAGTATGTTTTTGGACGAGTGTTATCATTTAGAGCTCGGCAGGTTTGTGAAGTGCAGTGCCCCAGAGCTCCGTTTGGCAGCTCGCTTTGGTGTGAGCTGGCCGCAATAGCGCAAGATTGCTTCAGGCCCTGTTGTGCTTCCGGCGAGGCAGGCCGAGCCTTTGGTGAATTCCTCTTCGTGATGGGAAATTAGAGTGACATGGGCCTGTCCGAACACCGCCAGCTGGTCTCTCATTGGTTGCCCCTCTTCCAGGTCATCCTTCGGACCACTTGCAGAGACTACGAAAGAGGAGTGTCAAGACGCTGATCCTGCAAGTGGGGAAATTGTTAGTCAAGCGGCTGGGATGGCGGACGCTAGCACCCGGAGGTGAAAAATGAGGTGCGCTTTCGAAAGCTTTCCCGATCACACGGTGTACCATCCCCTGGGATTCCCATGAGTGGTTTGGCTGTAGGAAAGTTGCCTTGAACCTGGAGAGGTGGGACCCATGGAATGGGTAGCACGCAGTATAACTCTAGAGGCTCTGCCTCTGCTCCTCCAACCTCAGCAACCCTCTCAGCCTGAGGAGTATCCAGCCGTATGTCTTATGCCGCTGTGGGTGTAGATGTGGTCAATCCTGGTTGCATCACAGCCCCTGAACGCATTTTGGCAGAATTTCCCTCCCTCTGGCCGTGCTTCTTTCTTCTGTGTTTTGGAAATGTATTTTTAGAATGGGCTTTAGCTGATTTTCAGTGCTGTGTTGATGCCGCTTGACACACACTTGATTCACTTACAGAGAGATATAAATACTTAGGTTTTCAGATGCTGACGAGTCTGATATATTCTTCTGTGATGAGTAGGAGCTGTTGAGTCCTGTTCACTGAGCAAGGAGTAGGTGGTGTCTATTATATATTTGCTTTTCCGACCGGTATCTGTGCTCATTGCCAATTCGTGTTTTATGCATCACGCCACCTCACCTTTCCGCTTAAGCAGGCCTAAGTGTGTTTTCAAAAAGCGTGAGTCTGTTCTCTTTTGTCATTCGGGTCGTGGGTAGCGATTTTTACATTCCCTCTCTAAGTGATATCCCAAGTTTCTTTTTCTGTGGGACAGATTTCACTTAGCATCATCGTACCTCAATCCACTCATTATGCTGGAACCAGCCTTATGACATGGATTCCATGGCTGAGGGATATTCCATCGTACCTAAGTAGCACAAATTCTTGGTCCATTTCTCTCTTCCCCGGCATATGAAGGGTGTCCCGAAGTCGAGGTTGTTGTAAAGAGAGAAGCCCTAAACTTTGGGGTGCCTGCATCTGGTTGATTTTTAGTTTTCCCAAGATATAGGCCCACGTGTGGAGGTGCCCTATGCTCTGTGGTTCTGTTCTGTACGTGTTTTAGGAACGAGCATACGCTTCTCCAGAGTGGCTG
This sequence comes from Kogia breviceps, assembly GCF_026419965.1. Lineage (NCBI taxonomy): Eukaryota > Metazoa > Chordata > Mammalia > Artiodactyla > Physeteridae > Kogia > Kogia breviceps. The sequence goes on from NC_081318.1 coordinate 54,576,983, forward strand.
TTGGCATTTTGCGTCCCTCCCGGCAACTGAACAAGGCTCCCTTATCTCCTTGGCCTGTCCTGCCTTTCTGTTTTTTTGACATTTTCCGGATGGCTCTTTTGCCCGGGGGGGGGGGGGGGAGTGAGATTTCTTTGTAGTGCCGATTTGCTCTCCCCGGGTGCTGGGTTGGCCAAAAAGGGCGTATGCGTTTTTTCCTGAATATATTCAGGAAAAAACGCATACGCCCTTTTTGGCCCACTGCATCATTGTCCACGTTCTGCCGCTTTTCCTGTGCTGGGAAGGCCATTCCCATCTACCTCCTGAACTCCGTTTCGTGCAATTCTGCCTTGCGTTCAAATCCCCTTCGTGGCCTTACCTCAGTATGTTTTTGGACGAGTGTTATCATTTAGAGCTCGGCAGGTTTGTGAAGTGCAGTGCCCCAGAGCTCCGTTTGGCAGCTCGCTTTGGTGTGAGCTGGCCGCAATAGCGCAAGATTGCTTCAGGCCCTGTTGTGCTTCCGGCGAGGCAGGCCGAGCCTTTGGTGAATTCCTCTTCGTGATGGGAAATTAGAGTGACATGGGCCTGTCCGAACACCGCCAGCTGGTCTCTCATTGGTTGCCCCTCTTCCAGTTCATCCTTCGGACCACTTGCAGAGACTACGAAAGAGGAGTGTCAAGACGCTGATCCTGCAAGTGGTCGAATTGTTAGTCAAGCGGCTGGGATGGCGGACGCTAGCACCCGGAGGTGAAAAATGAGGTGCGCTTTCGAAAGCTTTCCCGATCACACGGTGTACCATCCCCTGGGATTCCCATGAGTGGTTTGGCTGTAGGAAAGTTGCCTTGAACCTGGAGAGGTGGGACCCATGGAATGGGTAGCACGCAGTATAACTCTAGAGGCTCTGCCTCTGCTCCTCCAACCTCAGCAACCCTCTCAGCCTGAGGAGTATCCAGCCTTATGTCTTATGCCGCTGTGGGTGTAGATGTGGTCAATCCTGGTTGCATCACAGCCCCTGAACGCATTTTGGCAGAATTTCCCTCCCTCTCGCCGTGCTTCTTTCTTCTGTGTTTTGGAAATGTAGTTTTAGAATGGGCTTTAGCTGATTTTCAGTGCTGTGTTGATGCCGCTTGACACACACTTGATTCACTTACAGAGAGATATCAATACTTAGGTTTTCAGATGCTGACGAGTCTGATATATTCTTCTGTGATGAGTAGGAGCTGTTGAGTCCTGTTCACTGAGCAAGGAGTAGCTGGTGTCTATTATATATTTGCTTTTCCGACCGGTATCTGTGTTCATTTCCAAGTCGTGTTTTATGCATCACACCACCTCACCTTTCCGTTTAAGCAGGCCTAAGTGTGTTTTCGAAAAGCGTGAGTCTGTTCTCTTTTGTCATTCGGGTCGTGGGTAGCGATTTTTACATTCCCTCTCTAAGTGATATCCCAAGTTTCTTTTTCTGTGGGACAGATTTCACTTAGCATCATCGTACCTCAATCCACTCATTATGCTGGAACCAGCCTTATGACATGGATTCCATGGCTGAGGGATATTCCATCGTACCTAAGTAGCACAAATTCTTGGTCCATTTCTCTCTTCCCCGGCATATGAAGGGTGTCCCGAAGTCGAGGTTGTTGTAAAGAGAGAAGCCCTAAACTTTGGGGTGCCTGCGTCTGGTTGATTTTTAGTTTTCCCAAGATATAGGCCCACGTGTGGAGGTGCCCTATGCTCTGTGGTTCTGTTCTGTACGTGTTTTAGGAACGAGCATACGCTTCTCCAGAGTGGCTGTTGGCACTTTGCGTCCCGCCCGGCAACTGAACAAGGCTCCCTTATCTCCTTGGCCTGTCCTACCTTTCTGGTTTTTTGACATTTTCCGGATGGCTCTTTTGCCCGGGGGGGGGAGTGAGATTTCTTTGTAGTGCCGATTTGCTCTCCCCGGGTGCTGGGTTGGCCAAAAAGGGCGTATGCGTTTTTTCCTGAATATATTCAGGAAAAAACGCATACGCCCTTTTTGGCCCACTGCATCATTGTCCACGTTCTGCCGCTTTTCCTGTGCTGGGAAGGCCATTCCCATCTACCTCGTGAACTCCGTTTCGTGCAATTCTGCCTTGCGTTCAAATCCCCTTCGTGGCCTTACCTCAGTATGTTTTTGGACGAGTGTTATCATTTAGAGCTCGGCAGGTTTGTGAAGTGCAGTGCCCCAGAGCTCCGTTTGGCAGCTCGCTTTGGTGTGAGCTGGCCGCAATAGCGCAAGATTGCTTCAGGCCCTGTTGTGCTTCCGGCGAGGCAGGCCGAGCCTTTGGTGAATTCCTCTTCGTGATGGGAAATTAGAGTGACATGGGCCTGTCCGAACACCGCCAGCTGGTCTCTCATTGGTTGCCCCTCTTCCAGGTCATCCTTCGGACCACTTGCAGAGACTACGAAAGAGGAGTGTCAAGACGCTGATCCTGCAAGTGGGGAAATTGTTAGTCAAGCGGCTGGGATGGCGGACGCTAGCACCCGGAGGTGAAAAATGAGGTGCGCTTTCGAAAGCTTTCCCGATCACACGGTGTACCATCCCCTGGGATTCCCATGAGTGGTTTGGCTGTAGGAAAGTTGCCTTGAACCTGGAGAGGTGGGACCCATGGAATGGGTAGCACGCAGTATAACTCTAGAGGCTCTGCCTCTGCTCCTCCAACCTCAGCAACCCTCTCAGCCTGAGGAGTATCCAGCCGTATGTCTTATGCCGCTGTGGGTGTAGATGTGGTCAATCCTGGTTGCATCACAGCCCCTGAACGCATTTTGGCAGAATTTCCCTCCCTCTCGCCGTGCTTCTTTCTTCTGTGTTTTGGAAATGTATTTTTAGAATGGGCTTTAGCTGATTTTCAGTGCTGTGTTGATGCCGCTTGACACACACTTGATTCACTTACAGAGAGATATCAATACTTAGGTTTTCAGATGCTGACGAGTCTGATATATTCTTCTGTGATGAGTAGGAGCTGTTGAGTCCTGTTCACTGAGCAAGGAGTAGGTGGTGTCTATTATATATTTGCTTTTCCGACCGGTATCTGTGCTCATTGCCAATTCGTGTTTTATGCATCACGCCACCTCACCTTTCCGCTTAAGCAGGCCTAAGTGTGTTTTCAAAAAGCGTGAGTCTGTTCTCTTTTGTCATTCGGGTCGTGGGTAGCGATTTTTACATTCCCTCTCTAAGTGATATCCCAAGTTTCTTTTTCTGTGGGACAGATTTCACTTAGCATCATCGTACCTCAATCCACTCATTATGCTGGAACCAGCCTTATGACATGGATTCCATGGCTGAGGGATATTCCATCGTACCTAAGTAGCACAAATTCTTGGTCCATTTCTCTCTTCCCCGGCATATGAAGGGTGTCCCGAAGTCGAGGTTGTTGTAAAGAGAGAAGCCCTAAACTTTGGGGTGCCTGCGTCTGGTTGATTTTTAGTTTTCCCAAGATATAGGCCCACGTGTGGAGGTGCCGTTTGCTCTGTGGTTCTGTTCTGTACGTGTTTTCGGAACGAGCATACGCTTCTCCAGAGTGGCTGTTGGCATTTTGCGTCCCTCCCGGCAACTGAACAAGGCTCCCTTATCTCCTTGGCCTGTCCTGCCTTTCTGTTTTTTTGACATTTTCCGGATGGCTCTTTTGCCCGGGGGGGGGGGGGGGGAGTGAGATTTCTTTGTAGTGCCGATTTGCTCTCCCCGGGTGCTGGGTTGGCCAAAAAGGGCGTATGCGTTTTTTCCTGAATATATTCAGGAAAAAACGCATACGCCCTTTTTGGCCAACTGCATCATTGTCCACGTTCTGCCGCTTTTCCTGTGCTGGGAAGGCCATTCCCATCTACCTCCTGAACTCCGTTTCGTGCAATTCTGCCTTGCGTTCAAATCCCCTTCGTGGCCTTACCTCAGTATGTTTTTGGACGAGTGTTATCATTTAGAGCTCGGCAGGTTTGTGAAGTGCAGTGCCCCAGAGCTCCGTTTGGCAGCTCGCTTTGGTGTGAGCTGGCCGCAATAGCGCAAGATTGCTTCAGGCCCTGTTGTGCTTCCGGCGAGGCAGGCCGAGCCTTTGGTGAATTCCTCTTCGTGATGGGAAATTAGAGTGACATGGGCCTGTCCGAACACCGCCAGCTGGTCTCTCATTGGTTGCCCCTCTTCCAGTTCATCCTTCGGACCACTTGCAGAGACTACGAAAGAGGAGTGTCAAGACGCTGATCCTGCAAGTGGGGAAATTGTTAGTCAAGCGGCTGGGATGGCGGACGCTAGCACCCGGAGGTGAAAAATGAGGTGCGCTTTCGAAACCTTTCCCGATCACACGGTGTACCATCCCCTGGGATTCCCATGAGTGGTTTGGCTGTAGGAAAGTTGCCTTGAACCTGGAGAGGTGGGACCCATGGAATGGGTAGCACGCAGTATAACTCTAGAGGCTCTGCCTTTGCTCCTCCAACCTCAGCAACCCTCTCAGCCTGAGGAGTATCCAGCCGTATGTCTTATGCCGCTGTGGGTGTAGATGTGGTCAATCCTGGTTGCATCACAGCCCCTGAACGCATTTTGGCAGAATTTCCCTCCCTCTCGCCGTGCTTCTTTCTTCTGTGTTTTGGAAATGTATTTTTAGAATGGGCTTTAGCTGATTTTCAGTGCTGTGTTGATGCCGCTTGACACACACTTGATTCACTTACAGAGAGATATCAATACTTAGGTTTTCAGATGCTGACGAGTCTGATATATTCTTCTGTGATGAGTAGGAGCTGTTGAGTCCTGTTCACTGAGCAAGGAGTAGGTGGTGTCTATTATATATTTGCTTTTCCGACCGGTATCTGTGCTCATTGCCAATTCGTGTTTTATGCATCACACCACCTCACCTTTCCGCTTAAGCAGGCCTAAGTGTGTTTTCGAAAAGCGTGAGTCTCTTCTCTTTTGTCATTCGGGTCGTGGGTAGCGATTTTTACATTCCCTCTCTAAGTGATATCCCAAGTTTCTTTTTCTGTGGGACAGATTTCACTTAGCATCATCGTACCTCAATCCACTCATTATGCTGGAACCAGCCTTATGACATGGATTCCATGGCTGAGGGATATTCCATCGTACCTAAGTAGCACAAATTCTTGGTCCATTTCTCTCTTCCCCGGCATATGAAGGGTGTCCCGAAGTCGAGGTTGTTGTAAAGAGAGAAGCCCTAAACTTTGGGGTGCCTGCGTCTGGTTGATTTTTAGTTTTCCCACGATATAGGCCCACGTGTGGAGGTGCCCTATGCTCTGTGGTTCTGTTCTGTACGTGTTTTAGGAACGAGCATACGCTTCTCCAGAGTGGCTGTTGGCACTTTGCGTCCCGCCCGGCAACTGAACAAGGCTCCCTTATCTCCTTGGCCTGTCCTACCTTTCTGGTTTTTTGACATTTTCCGGATGGCTCTTTTGCCCGGGGGGGGGAGTGAGATTTCTTTGTAGTGCCGATTTGCTCTCCCCGGGTGCTGGGTTGGCCAAAAAGGGCGTATGCGTTTTTTCCTGAATATATTCAGGAAAAAACGCATACGCCCTTTTTGGCCCACTGCATCATTGTCCACGTTCTGCCGCTTTTCCTGTGCTGGGAAGGCCATTCCCATCTACCTCGTGAACTCCGTTTCGTGCAATTCTGCCTTGCGTTCAAATCCCCTTCGTGGCCTTACCTCAGTATGTTTTTGGACGAGTGTTATCATTTAGAGCTCGGCAGGTTTGTGAAGTGCAGTGCCCCAGAGCTCCGTTTGGCAGCTCGCTTTGGTGTGAGCTGGCCGCAATAGCGCAAGATTGCTTCAGGCCCTGTTGTGCTTCCGGCGAGGCAGGCCGAGCCTTTGGTGAATTCCTCTTCGTGATGGGAAATTAGAGTGACATGGGCCTGTCCGAACACCGCCAGCTGGTCTCTCATTGGTTGCCCCTCTTCCAGGTCATCCTTCGGACCACTTGCAGAGACTACGAAAGAGGAGTGTCAAGACGCTGATCCTGCAAGTGGGGAAATTGTTAGTCAAGCGGCTGGGATGGCGGACGCTAGCACCCGGAGGTGAAAAATGAGGTGCGCTTTCGAAAGCTTTCCCGATCACACGGTGTACCATCCCCTGGGATTCCCATGAGTGGTTTGGCTGTAGGAAAGTTGCCTTGAACCTGGAGAGGTGGGACCCATGGAATGGGTAGCACGCAGTATAACTCTAGAGGCTCTGCCTCTGCTCCTCCAACCTCAGCAACCCTCTCAGCCTGAGGAGTATCCAGCCGTATGTCTTATGCCGCTGTGGGTGTAGATGTGGTCAATCCTGGTTGCATCACAGCCCCTGAACGCATTTTGGCAGAATTTCCCTCCCTCTCGCCGTGCTTCTTTCTTCTGTGTTTTGGAAATGTATTTTTAGAATGGGCTTTAGCTGATTTTCAGTGCTGTGTTGATGCCGCTTGACACACACTTGATTCACTTACAGAGAGATATCAATACTTAGGTTTTCAGATGCTGACGAGTCTGATATATTCTTCTGTGATGAGTAGGAGCTGTTGAGTCCTGTTCACTGAGCAAGGAGTAGGTGGTGTCTATTATATATTTGCTTTTCCGACCGGTATCTGTGCTCATTGCCAATTCGTGTTTTATGCATCACGCCACCTCACCTTTCCGCTTAAGCAGGCCTAAGTGTGTTTTCAAAAAGCGTGAGTCTGTTCTCTTTTGTCATTCGGGTCGTGGGTAGCGATTTTTACATTCCCTCTCTAAGTGATATCCCAAGTTTCTTTTTCTGTGGGACAGATTTCACTTAGCATCATCGTACCTCAATCCACTCATTATGCTGGAACCAGCCTTATGACATGGATTCCATGGCTGAGGGATATTCCATCGTACCTAAGTAGCACAAATTCTTGGTCCATTTCTCTCTTCCCCGGCATATGAAGGGTGTCCCGAAGTCGAGGTTGTTGTAAAGAGAGAAGCCCTAAACTTTGGGGTGCCTGCGTCTGGTTGATTTTTAGTTTTCCCAAGATATAGGCCCACGTGTGGAGGTGCCGTTTGCTCTGTGGTTCTGTTCTGTACGTGTTTTCGGAACGAGCATACGCTTCTCCAGAGTGGCTGTTGGCATTTTGCGTCCCTCCCGGCAACTGAACAAGGCTCCCTTATCTCCTTGGCCTGTCCTGCCTTTCTGTTTTTTTGACATTTTCCGGATGGCTCTTTTGCCCGGGGGGGGGGGGGGGGAGTGAGATTTCTTTGTAGTGCCGATTTGCTCTCCCCGGGTGCTGGGTTGGCCAAAAAGGGCGTATGCGTTTTTTCCTGAATATATTCAGGAAAAAACGCATACGCCCTTTTTGGCCAACTGCATCATTGTCCACGTTCTGCCGCTTTTCCTGTGCTGGGAAGGCCATTCCCATCTACCTCCTGAACTCCGTTTCGTGCAATTCTGCCTTGCGTTCAAATCCCCTTCGTGGCCTTACCTCAGTATGTTTTTGGACGAGTGTTATCATTTAGAGCTCGGCAGGTTTGTGAAGTGCAGTGCCCCAGAGCTCCGTTTGGCAGCTCGCTTTGGTGTGAGCTGGCCGCAATAGCGCAAGATTGCTTCAGGCCCTGTTGTGCTTCCGGCGAGGCAGGCCGAGCCTTTGGTGAATTCCTCTTCGTGATGGGAAATTAGAGTGACATGGGCCTGTCCGAACACCGCCAGCTGGTCTCTCATTGGTTGCCCCTCTTCCAGTTCATCCTTCGGACCACTTGCAGAGACTACGAAAGAGGAGTGTCAAGACGCTGATCCTGCAAGTGGGGAAATTGTTAGTCAAGCGGCTGGGATGGCGGACGCTAGCACCCGGAGGTGAAAAATGAGGTGCGCTTTCGAAACCTTTCCCGATCACACGGTGTACCATCCCCTGGGATTCCCATGAGTGGTTTGGCTGTAGGAAAGTTGCCTTGAACCTGGAGAGGTGGGACCCATGGAATGGGTAGCACGCAGTATAACTCTAGAGGCTCTGCCTTTGCTCCTCCAACCTCAGCAACCCTCTCAGCCTGAGGAGTATCCAGCCGTATGTCTTATGCCGCTGTGGGTGTAGATGTGGTCAATCCTGGTTGCATCACAGCCCCTGAACGCATTTTGGCAGAATTTCCCTCCCTCTCGCCGTGCTTCTTTCTTCTGTGTTTTGGAAATGTATTTTTAGAATGGGCTTTAGCTGATTTTCAGTGCTGTGTTGATGCCGCTTGACACACACTTGATTCACTTACAGAGAGATATCAATACTTAGGTTTTCAGATGCTGACGAGTCTGATATATTCTTCTGTGATGAGTAGGAGCTGTTGAGTCCTGTTCACTGAGCAAGGAGTAGGTGGTGTCTATTATATATTTGCTTTTCCGACCGGTATCTGTGCTCATTGCCAATTCGTGTTTTATGCATCACACCACCTCACCTTTCCGCTTAAGCAGGCCTAAGTGTGTTTTCGAAAAGCGTGAGTCTCTTCTCTTTTGTCATTCGGGTCGTGGGTAGCGATTTTTACATTCCCTCTCTAAGTGATATCCCAAGTTTCTTTTTCTGTGGGACAGATTTCACTTAGCATCATCGTACCTCAATCCACTCATTATGCTGGAACCAGCCTTATGACATGGATTCCATGGCTGAGGGATATTCCATCGTACCTAAGTAGCACAAATTCTTGGTCCATTTCTCTCTTCCCCGGCATATGAAGGGTGTCCCGAAGTCGAGGTTGTTGTAAAGAGAGAAGCCCTAAACTTTGGGGTGCCTGCGTCTGGTTGATTTTTAGTTTTCCCACGATATAGGCCCACGTGTGGAGGTGCCCTATGCTCTGTGGTTCTGTTCTGTACGTGTTTTAGGAACGAGCATACGCTTCTCCAGAGTGGCTGTTGGCACTTTGCGTCCCGCCCGGCAACTGAACAAGGCTCCCTTATCTCCTTGGCCTGTCCTACCTTTCTGGTTTTTTGACATTTTCCGGATGGCTCTTTTGCCCGGGGGGGGGAGTGAGATTTCTTTGTAGTGCCGATTTGCTCTCCCCGGGTGCTGGGTTGGCCAAAAAGGGCGTATGCGTTTTTTCCTGAATATATTCAGGAAAAAACGCATACGCCCTTTTTGGCCCACTGCATCATTGTCCACGTTCTGCCGCTTTTCCTGTGCTGGGAAGGCCATTCCCATCTACCTCGTGAACTCCGTTTCGTGCAATTCTGCCTTGCGTTCAAATCCCCTTCGTGGCCTTACCTCAGTATGTTTTTGGACGAGTGTTATCATTTAGAGCTCGGCAGGTTTGTGAAGTGCAGTGCCCCAGAGCTCCGTTTGGCAGCTCGCTTTGGTGTGAGCTGGCCGCAATAGCGCAAGATTGCTTCAGGCCCTGTTGTGCTTCCGGCGAGGCAGGCCGAGCCTTTGGTGAATTCCTCTTCGTGATGGGAAATTAGAGTGACATGGGCCTGTCCGAACACCGCCAGCTGGTCTCTCATTGGTTGCCCCTCTTCCAGGTCATCCTTCGGACCACTTGCAGAGACTACGAAAGAGGAGTGTCAAGACGCTGATCCTGCAAGTGGGGAAATTGTTAGTCAAGCGGCTGGGATGGCGGACGCTAGCACCCGGAGGTGAAAAATGAGGTGCGCTTTCGAAAGCTTTCCCGATCACACGGTGTACCATCCCCTGGGATTCCCATGAGTGGTTTGGCTGTAGGAAAGTTGCCTTGAACCTGGAGAGGTGGGACCCATGGAATGGGTAGCACGCAGTATAACTCTAGAGGCTCTGCCTCTGCTCCTCCAACCTCAGCAACCCTCTCAGCCTGAGGAGTATCCAGCCGTATGTCTTATGCCGCTGTGGGTGTAGATGTGGTCAATCCTGGTTGCATCACAGCCCCTGAACGCATTTTGGCAGAATTTCCCTCCCTCTGGCCGTGCTTCTTTCTTCTGTGTTTTGGAAATGTATTTTTAGAATGGGCTTTAGCTGATTTTCAGTGCTGTGTTGATGCCGCTTGACACACACTTGATTCACTTACAGAGAGATATCAATACTTAGGTTTTCAGATGCTGACGAGTCTGATATATTCTTCTGTGATGAGTAGGAGCTGTTGAGTCCTGTTCACTGAGCAAGGAGTAGGTGGTGTCTATTATATATTTGCTTTTCCGACCGGTATCTGTGCTCATTGCCAATTCGTGTTTTATGCATCACGCCACCTCACCTTTCCGTTTAAGCAGGCCTAAGTGTGTTTTCAAAAAGCGTGAGTCTGTTCTCTTTTGTCATTCGGGTCGTGGGTAGCGATTTTTACATTCCCTCTCTAAGTGATATCCCAAGTTTCTTTTTCTGTGGGACAGATTTCACTTAGCATCATCGTACCTCAATCCACTCATTATGCTGGAACCAGCCTTATGACATGGATTCCATGGCTGAGGGATATTCCATCGTACCTAAGTAGCACAAATTCTTGGTCCATTTCTCTCTTCCCCGGCATATGAAGGGTGTCCCGAAGTCGAGGTTGTTGTAAAGAGAGAAGCCCTAAACTTTGGGGTGCCTGCGTCTGGTTGATTTTTAGTTTTCCCAAGATATAGGCCCACGTGTGGAGGTGCCGTATGCTCTGTGGTTCTGTTCTGTACGTGTTTTAGGAACGAGCATACGCTTCTCCAGAGTGGCTGTTGGCATTTTGCGTCCCTCCCGGCAACTGAACAAGGCTCCCTTATCTCCTTGGCCTGTCCTGCCTTTCTGTTTTTTTGACATTTTCCGGATGGCTCTTTTGCCCGGGGGGGGGGGGGGAGTGAGATTTCTTTGTAGTGCCGATTTGCTCTCCCCGGGTGCTGGGTTGGCCAAAAAGGGCGTATGCGTTTTTTCCTGAATATATTCAGGAAAAAACGCATACGCCCTTTTTGGCCAACTGCATCATTGTCCACGTTCTGCCGCTTTTCCTGTGCTGGGAAGGCCATTCCCATCTACCTCCTGAACTCCGTTTCGTGCAATTCTGCCTTGCGTTCAAATCCCCTTCGTGGCCTTACCTCAGTATGTTTTTGGACGAGTGTTATCATTTAGAGCTCGGCAGGTTTGTGAAGTGCAGTGCCCCAGAGCTCCGTTTGGCAGCTCGCTTTGGTGTGAGCTGGCCGCAATAGCGCAAGATTGCTTCAGGCCCTGTTGTGCTTCCGGCGAGGCAGGCCGAGCCTTTGGTGAATTCCTCTTCGTGATGGGAAATTAGAGTGACATGGGCCTGTCCGAACACCGCCAGCTGGTCTCTCATTGGTTGCCCCTCTTCCAGTTCATCCTTCGGACCACTTGCAGAGACTACGAAAGAGGAGTGTCAAGACGCTGATCCTGCAAGTGGGGAAATTGTTAGTCAAGCGGCTGGGATGGCGGACGCTAGCACCCGGAGGTGAAAAATGAGGTGCGCTTTCGAAAGCTTTCCCGATCACACGGTGTACCATCCCCTGGGATTCCCATGAGTGGTTTGGCTGTAGGAAAGTTGCCTTGAACCTGGAGAGGTGGGACCCATGGAATGGGTAGCACGCAGTATAACTCTAGAGGCTCTGCCTTTGCTCCTCCAACCTCAGCAACCCTCTCAGCCTGAGGAGTATCCAGCCGTATGTCTTATGCCGCTGTGGGTGTAGATGTGGTCAATCCTGGTTGCATCACAGCCCCTGAACGCATTTTGGCAGAATTTCCCTCCCTCTCGCCGTGCTTCTTTCTTCTGTGTTTTGGAAATGTATTTTTAGAATGGGCTTTAGCTGATTTTCAGTGCTGTGTTGATGCCGCTTGACACACACTTGATTCACTTACAGAGAGATATCAATACTTAGGTTTTCAGATGCTGACGAGTCTGATATATTCTTCTGTGATGAGTAGGAGCTGTTGAGTCCTGTTCACTGAGCAAGGAGTAGGTGGTGTCTATTATATATTTGCTTTTCCGACCGGTATCTGTGCTCATTGCCAATTCGTGTTTTATGCATCACACCACCTCACCTTTCCGCTTAAGCAGGCCTAAGTGTGTTTTCGAAAAGCGTGAGTCTCTTCTCTTTTGTCATTCGGGTCGTGGGTAGCGATTTTTACATTCCCTCTCTAAGTGATATCCCAAGTTTCTTTTTCTGTGGGACAGATTTCACTTAGCATCATCGTACCTCAATCCACTCATTATGCTGGAACCAGCCTTATGACATGGATTCCATGGCTGAGGGATATTCCATCGTACCTAAGTAGCACAAATTCTTGGTCCATTTCTCTCTTCCCCGGCATATGAAGGGTGTCCCGAAGTCGAGGTTGTTGTAAAGAGAGAAGCCCTAAACTTTGGGGTGCCTGCGTCTGGTTGATTTTTAGTTTTCCCACGATATAGGCCCACGTGTGGAGGTGCCCTATGCTCTGTGGTTCTGTTCTGTACGTGTTTTAGGAACGAGCATACGCTTCTCCAGAGTGGCTGTTGGCACTTTGCGTCCCGCCCGGCAACTGAACAAGGCTCCCTTATCTCCTTGGCCTGTCCTACCTTTCTGGTTTTTTGACATTTTCCGGATGGCTCTTTTGCCCGGGGGGGGAGTGAGATTTCTTTGTAGTGCCGATTTGCTCTCCCCGGGTGCTGGGTTGGCCAAAAAGGGCGTATGCGTTTTTTCCTGAATATATTCAGGAAAAAACGCATACGCCCTTTTTGGCCAACTGCATCATTGTCCACGTTCTGCCGCTTTTCCTGTGCTGGGAAGGCCATTCCCATCTACCTCCTGAACTCCGTTTCGTGCAATTCTGCCTTGCGTTCAAATCCCCTTCGTGGCCTTACCTCAGTATGTTTTTGGACGAGTGTTATCATTTAGAGCTCGGCAGGTTTGTGAAGTGCAGTGCCCCAGAGCTCCGTTTGGCAGCTCGCTTTGGTGTGAGCTGGCCGCAATAGCGCAAGATTGCTTCAGGCCCTGTTGTGCTTCCGGCGAGGCAGGCCGAGCCTTTGGTGAATTCCTCTTCGTGATGGGAAATTAGAGTGACATGGGCCTGTCCGAACACCGCCAGCTGGTCTCTCATTGGTTGCCCCTCTTCCAGGTCATCCTTCGGACCACTTGCAGAGACTACGAAAGAGGAGTGTCAAGACGCTGATCCTGCAAGTGGGGAAATTGTTAGTCAAGCGGCTGGGATGGCGGACGCTAGCACCCGGAGGTGAAAAATGAGGTGCGCTTTCGAAAGCTTTCCCGATCACACGGTGTACCATCCCCTGGGATTCCCATGAGTGGTTTGGCTGTAGGAAAGTTGCCTTGAACCTGGAGAGGTGGGACCCATGGAATGGGTAGCACGCAGTATAACTCTAGAGGCTCTGCCTCTGCTCCTCCAACCTCAGCAACCCTCTCAGCCTGAGGAGTATCCAGCCGTATGTCTTATGCCGCTGTGGGTGTAGATGTGGTCAATCCTGGTTGCATCACAGCCCCTGAACGCATTTTGGCAGAATTTCCCTCCCTCTGGCCGTGCTTCTTTCTTCTGTGTTTTGGAAATGTATTTTTAGAATGGGCTTTAGCTGATTTTCAGTGCTGTGTTGATGCCGCTTGACACACACTTGATTCACTTACAGAGAGATATCAATACTTAGGTTTTCAGATGCTGACGAGTCTGATATATTCTTCTGTGATGAGTAGGAGCTGTTGAGTCCTGTTCACTGAGCAAGGAGTAGGTGGTGTCTATTATATATTTGCTTTTCCGACCGGTATCTGTGCTCATTGCCAATTCGTGTTTTATGCATCACGCCACCTCACCTTTCCGCTTAAGCAGGCCTAAGTGTGTTTTCAAAAAGCGTGAGTCTGTTCTCTTTTGTCATTCGGGTCGTGGGTAGCGATTTTTACATTCCCTCTCTAAGTGATATCCCAAGTTTCTTTTTCTGTGGGACAGATTTCACTTAGCATCATCGTACCTCAATCCACTCATTATGCTGGAACCAGCCTTATGACATGGATTCCATGGCTGAGGGATATTCCATCGTACCTAAGTAGCACAAATTCTTGGTCCATTTCTCTCTTCCCCGGCATATGAAGGGTGTCCCGAAGTCGAGGTTGTTGTAAAGAGAGAAGCCCTAAACTTTGGGGTGCCTGCGTCTGGTTGATTTTTAGTTTTCCCAAGATATAGGCCCACGTGTGGAGGTGCCATATGCTCTGTGGTTCTGTTCTGTACGTGTTTTAGGAACGAGCATACGCTTCTCCAGAGTGGCTGTTGGCATTTTGCGTCCCTCCCGGCAACTGAACAAGGCTCCCTTATCTCCTTGGCCTGTCCTGCCTTTCTGTTTTTTTGACATTTTCCGGATGGCTCTTTTGCCCGGGGGGGGGGGGGGAGTGAGATTTCTTTGTAGTGCCGATTTGCTCTCCCCGGGTGCTGGGTTGGCCAAAAAGGGCTTATGCGTTTTTTCCTGAATATATTCAGGAAAAAACGCATACGCCCTTTTTGGCCAACTGCATCATTGTCCACGTTCTGCCGCTTTTCCTGTGCTGGGAAGGCCATTCCCATCTACCTCCTGAACTCCGTTTCGTGCAATTCTGCCTTGCGTTCAAATCCCCTTCGTGGCCTTACCTCAGTATGTTTTTGGACGAGTGTTATCATTTAGAGCTCGGCAGGTTTGTGAAGTGCAGTGCCCCAGAGCTCCGTTTGGCAGCTCGCTTTGGTGTGAGCTGGCCGCAATAGCGCAAGATTGCTTCAGGCCCTGTTGTGCTTCCGGCGAGGCAGGCCGAGCCTTTGGTGAATTCCTCTTCGTGATGGGAAATTAGAGTGACATGGGCCTGTCCGAACACCGCCAGCTGGTCTCTCATTGGTTGCCCCTCTTCCAGGTCATCCTTCGGACCACTTGCAGAGACTACGAAAGAGGAGTGTCAAGACGCTGATCCTGCAGGTGGGCGAATTGTTAGTCAAGCGGCTGGGATGGCGGACGCTAGCACCCGGAGGTGAAAAATGAGGTGCGCTTTCGAAAGCTTTCCCGATCACACGGTGTACCTTCCCCTGGGATTCCCATGAGTGGTTTGGCTGTAGGAAAGTTGCCTTGAACCTGGAGAGGTGGGACCCATGGAATGGGTAGCACGCAGTATAACTCTAGAGGCTCTGCCTCTGCTCCTCCAACCTCAGCAACCCTCTCAGCCTGAGGAGTATCCAGCCTTATGTCTTATGCCGCTGTGGGTGTAGATGTGGTCAATCCTGGTTGCATCACAGCCCCTGAACGCATTTTGGCAGAATTTCCCTCCCTCTCGCCGTGCTTCTTTCTTCTGTGTTTTGGAAATGTATTTTTAGAATGGGCTTTAGCTGATTTTCAGTGCTGTGTTGATGCCGCTTGACACACACTTGATTCACTTACAGAGAGATATCAATACTTAGGTTTTCAGATGCTGACGAGTCTGATATATTCTTCTGTGATGAGTAGGAGCTGTTGAGTCCTGTTCACTGAGCAAGGAGTAGGTGGTGTCTATTATATATTTGCTTTTCCGACCGGTATCTGTGTTCATTTCCAAGTCGTGTTTTATGCATCACGCCACCTCACCTTTCCGTTTAAGCAGGCCTAAGTGTGTTTTCGAAAAGCGTGAGTCTGTTCTCTTTTGTCATTCGGGTCGTGGGTAGCGATTTTTACATTCCCTCTCTAAGTGATATCCCAAGTTTCTTTTTCTGTGGGACAGATTTCACTTAGCATCATCGTACCTCAATCCACTCATTATGCTGGAACCAGCCTTATGACATGGATTCCATGGCTGAGGGATATTCCATCGTACCTAAGTAGCACAAATTCTTGGTCCATTTCTCTCTTCCCCGGCATATGAAGGGTGTCCCGAAGTCGAGGTTGTTGTAAAGAGAGAAGCCCTAAACTTTGGGGTGCCTGCGTCTGGTTGATTTTTAGTTTTCCCAAGATATAGGCCCACGTGTGGAGGTGCCCTATGCTCTGTGGTTCTGTTCTGTACGTGTTTTAGGAACGAGCATACGCTTCTCCAGAGTGGCTGTTGGCATTTTGCGTCCCTCCCGGCAACTGAACAAGGCTCCCTTATCTCCTTGGCCTGTCCTGCCTTTCTGTTTTTTTGACATTTTCCGGAAGACTCTTTTGCCCGGGGGGGGGGGGAGTGAGATTTCTTTGTAGTGCCGATTTGCTCTCCCCGGGTGCTGGGTTGGCCAAAAAGGGCGTATGCGTTTTTTCCTGAATATATTCAGGAAAAAACGCATACGCCCTTTTTGGCCAACTGCATCATTGTCCACGTTCTGCCGCTTTTCCTGTGCTGGGAAGGCCATTCCCATCTACCTCGTGAACTCCGTTTCGTGCAATTCTGCCTTGCGTTCAAATCCCCTTCGTGGCCTTACCTCAGTATGTTTTTGGACGAGTGTTATCATTTAGAGCTCGGCAGGTTTGTGAAGTGCAGTGCCCCAGAGCTCCGTTTGGCAGCTCGCTTTGGTGTGAGCTGGCCGCAATAGCGCAAGATTGCTTCAGGCCCTGTTGTGCTTCCGGCGAGGCAGGCCGAGCCTTTGGTGAATTCCTCTTCGTGATGGGAAATTAGAGTGACATGGGCCTGTCCGAACACCGCCAGCTGGTCTCTCATTGGTTGCCCCTCTTCCAGTTCATCCTTCGGACCACTTGCAGAGACTACGAAAGAGGAGTGTCAAGACGCTGATCCTGCAAGTGGGCGAATTGTTAGTCAAGCGGCTGGGATGGCGGACGCTAGCACCCGGAGGTGAAGAATGAGGTGCACTTTCGAAAGCTTTCCCGATCACACGGTGTACCATCCCCTGGGATTCCCATGAGTGGTTTGGCTGTAGGAAAGTTGCCTTGAACCTGGAGAGGTGGGACCCATGGAATGGGTAGCACGCAGTATAACTCTAGAGGCTCTGCCTCTGCTCCTCCAACCTCAGCAACCCTCTCAGCCTGAGGAGTATCCAGCCGTATGTCTTATGCCGCTGTGGGTGTAGATGTGGTCAATCCTGGTTGCATCACAGCCCCTGAACGCATTTTGGCAGAATTTCCCTCCCTCTCGCCGTGCTTCTTTCTTCTGTGTTTTGGAAATGTATTTTTAGAATGGGCTTTAGCTGATTTTCAGTGCTGTGTTGATGCCGCTTGACACACACTTGATTCACTTACAGAGAGATATCAATACTTAGGTTTTCAGATGCTGACGAGTCTGATATATTCTTCTGTGATGAGTAGGAGCTGTTGAGTCCTGTTCACTGAGCAAGGAGTAGGTGGTGTCTATTATATATTTGCTTTTCCGACCGGTATCTGTGCTCATTTCCAAGTCGTGTTTTATGCATCACGCCACCTCACCTTTCCGCTTAAGCAGGCCTAAGTGTGTTTTCGAAAAGCGTGAGTCTGTTCTCTTTTGTCATTCGGGTCGTGGGTAGCGATTTTTACATTCCCTCTCTAAGTGATATCCCAAGTTTCTTTTTCTGTGGGACAGATTTCACTTAGCATCATCGTACCTCAATCCACTCATTATGCTGGAACCAGCCTTATGACATGGATTCCATGGCTGAGGGATATTCCATCGTACCTAAGTAGCACAAATTCTTGGTCCATTTCTCTCTTCCCCGGCATATGAAGGGTGTCCCGAAGTCGAGGTTGTTGTAAAGAGAGAAGCCCTAAACTTTGGGGTGCCTGCGTCTGGTTGATTTTTAGTTTTCCCACGATATAGGCCCACGTGTGGAGGTGCCCTATGCTCTGTGGTTCTGTTCTGTACGTGTTTTTTTCGGAACGAGCATACGCTTCTCCAGAGTGGCTGTTGGCATTTTGCGTCCCTCCCGGCAACTGAACAAGGCTCCCTTATCTCCTTGGCCTGTCCTACCTTTCTGGTTTTTTGACATTTTCCGGATGGCTCTTTTGCCCGGGGGGGGAGTGAGATTTCTTTGTAGTGCCGATTTGCTCTCCCCGGGTGCTGGGTTGGCCAAAAAGGGCGTATGCGTTTTTTCCTGAATATATTCAGGAAAAAACGCATACGCCCTTTTTGGCCCACTGCATCATTGTCCACGTTCTGCCGCTTTTCCTGTGCTGGGAAGGCCATTCCCATCTACCTCCTGAACTCCGTTTCGTGCAATTCTGCCTTGCGTTCAAATCCCCTTCGTGGCCTTACCTCAGTATGTTTTTGGACGAGTGTTATCATTTAGAGCTCGGCAGGTTTGTGAAGTGCAGTGCCCCAGAGCTCCGTTTGGCAGCTCGCTTTGGTGTGAGCTGGCCGCAATAGCGCAAGATTGCTTCAGGCCCTGTTGTGCTTCCGGCGAGGCAGGCCGAGCCTTTGGTGAATTCCTCTTCGTGATGGGAAATTAGAGTGACATGGGCCTGTCCGAACACCGCCAGCTGGTCTCTCATTGGTTGCCCCTCTTCCAGTTCATCCTTCGGACCACTTGCAGAGACTACGAAAGAGGAGTGTCAAGACGCTGATCCTGCAAGTGGGCGAATTGTTAGTCAAGCGGCTGGGATGGCGGACGCTAGCACCCGGAGGTGAAAAATGAGGTGCGCTTTCGAAAGCTTTCCCGATCACACGGTGTACCTTCCCCTGGGATTCCCATGAGTGGTTTGGCTGTAGGAAAGTTGCCTTGAACCTGGAGAGGTGGGACCCATGGAATGGGTAGCACGCAGTATAACTCTAGAGGCTCTGCCTCTGCTCCTCCAACCTCAGCAACCCTCTCAGCCTGAGGAGTATCCAGCCGTATGTCTTATGCCGCTGTGGGTGTAGATGTGGTCAATCCTGGTTGCATCACAGCCCCTGAACGCATTTTGGCAGAATTTCCCTCCCTCTCGCCGTGCTTCTTTCTTCTGTGTTTTGGAAATGTATTTTTAGAATGGGCTTTAGCTGATTTTCAGTGCTGTGTTGATGCCGCTTGACACACACTTGATTCACTTACAGAGAGATATCAATACTTAGGTTTTCAGATGCTGACGAGTCTGATATATTCTTCTGTGATGAGTAGGAGCTGTTGAGTCCTGTTCACTGAGCAAGGAGTAGGTGGTGTCTATTATATATTTGCTTTTCCGACCGGTATCTGTGCTCATTTCCAAGTCGTGTTTTATGCATCACGCCACCTCACCTTTCCGCTTAAGCAGGCCTAAGTGTGTTTTCGAAAAGCGTGAGTCTGTTCTCTTTTGTCATTCGGGTCGTGGGTAGCGATTTTTACATTCCCTCTCTAAGTGATATCCCAAGTTTCTTTTTCTGTGGGACAGATTTCACTTAGCATCATCGTACCTCAATCCACTCATTATGCTGGAACCAGCCTTATGACATGGATTCCATGGCTGAGGGATATTCCATCGTACCTAAGTAGCACAAATTCTTGGTCCATTTCTCTCTTCCCCGGCATATGAAGGGTGTCCCGAAGTCGAGGTTGTTGTAAAGAGAGAAGCCCTAAACTTTGGGGTGCCTGCGTCTGGTTGATTTTTAGTTTTCCCACGATATAGGCCCACGTGTGGAGGTGCCCTATGCTCTGTGGTTCTGTTCTGTACGTGTTTTTTTCGGAACGAGCATACGCTTCTCCAGAGTGGCTGTTGGCATTTTGCGTCCCTCCCGGCAACTGAACAAGGCTCCCTTATCTCCTTGGCCTGTCCTACCTTTCTGGTTTTTTGACATTTTCCGGATGGCTCTTTTGCCCGGGGGGGGAGTGAGATTTCTTTGTAGTGCCGATTTGCTCTCCCCGGGTGCTGGGTTGGCCAAAAAGGGCGTATGCGTTTTTTCCTGAATATATTCAGGAAAAAACGCATACGCCCTTTTTGGCCCACTGCATCATTGTCCACGTTCTGCCGCTTTTCCTGTGCTGGGAAGGCCATTCCCATCTACCTCCTGAACTCCGTTTCGTGCAATTCTGCCTTGCGTTCAAATCCCCTTCGTGGCCTTACCTCAGTATGTTTTTGGACGAGTGTTATCATTTAGAGCTCGGCAGGTTTGTGAAGTGCAGTGCCCCAGAGCTCCGTTTGGCAGCTCGCTTTGGTGTGAGCTGGCCGCAATAGCGCAAGATTGCTTCAGGCCCTGTTGTGCTTCCGGCGAGGCAGGCCGAGCCTTTGGTGAATTCCTCTTCGTGATGGGAAATTAGAGTGACATGGGCCTGTCCGAACACCGCCAGCTGGTCTCTCATTGGTTGCCCCTCTTCCAGTTCATCCTTCGGACCACTTGCAGAGACTACGAAAGAGGAGTGTCAAGACGCTGATCCTGCAAGTGGGCGAATTGTTAGTCAAGCGGCTGGGATGGCGGACGCTAGCACCCGGAGGTGAAAAATGAGGTGCGCTTTCGAAAGCTTTCCCGATCACACGGTGTACCTTCCCCTGGGATTCCCATGAGTGGTTTGGCTGTAGGAAAGTTGCCTTGAACCTGGAGAGGTGGGACCCATGGAATGGGTAGCACGCAGTATAACTCTAGAGGCTCTGCCTCTGCTCCTCCAACCTCAGCAACCCTCTCAGCCTGAGGAGTATCCAGCCTTATGTCTTATGCCGCTGTGGGTGTAGATGTGGTCAATCCTGGTTGCATCACAGCCCCTGAACGCATTTTGGCAGAATTTCCCTCCCTCTCGCCGTGCTTCTTTCTTCTGTGTTTTGGAAATGTATTTTTAGAATGGGCTTTAGCTGATTTTCAGTGCTGTGTTGATGCCGCTTGACACACACTTGATTCACTTACAGAGAGATATCAATACTTACGTTTTCAGATGCTGACGAGTCTGATATATTCTTCTGTGATGAGTAGGAGCTGTTGAGTCCTGTTCACTGAGCAAGGAGTAGGTGGTGTCTATTATATATTTGCTTTTCCGACCGGTATCTGTGCTCATTTCCAAGTCGTGTTTTATGCATCACGCCACCTCACCTTTCCGTTTAAGCAGGCCTAAGTGTGTTTTCGAAAAGCGTGAGTCTGTTCTCTTTTGTCATTCGGGTCGTGGGTAGCGATTTTTACATTCCCTCTCTAAGTGATATCCCAAGTTTCTTTTTCTGTGGGACAGATTTCACTTAGCATCATCGTACCTCAATCCACTCATTATGCTGGAACCAGCCTTATGACATGGATTCCATGGCTGAGGGATATTCCATCGTACCTAAGTAGCACAAATTCTTGGTCCATTTCTCTCTTCCCCGGCATATGAAGGGTGTCCCGAAGTCGAGGTTGTTGTAAAGAGAGAAGCCCTAAACTTTGGGGTGCCTGCGTCTGGTTGATTTTTAGTTTTCCCAAGATATAGGCCCACGTGTGGAGGTGCCGTATGCTCTGTGGTTCTGTTCTGTACGTGTTTTAGGAACGAGCATACGCTTCTCCAGAGTGGCTGTTGGCATTTTGCGTCCCTCCCGGCAACTGAACAAGGCTCCCTTATCTCCTTGGCCTGTCCTGCCTTTCTGGTTTTTTGACATTTTCCGGATGGCTCTTTTGCCCGGGGGCGGGGGGAGTGAGATTTCTTTGTAGTGCCGATTTGCTCTCCCCGGGTGCTGGGTTGGCCAAAAAGGGCGTATGCGTTTTTTCCTGAATATATTCAGGAAAAAACGCATACGCCCTTTTTGGCCCACTGCATCATTGTCCACGTTCTGCCGCTTTTCCTGTGCTGGGAAGGCCATTCCCATCTACCTCGTGAACTCCGTTTCGTGCAATTCTGCCTTGCGTTCAAATCCCCTTCGTGGCCTTACCTCAGTATGTTTTTGGACGAGTGTTATCATTTAGAGCTCGGCAGGTTTGTGAAGTGCAGTGCCCCAGAGCTCCGTTTGGCAGCTCGCTTTGGTGTGAGCTGGCCGTAATAGCGCAAGATTGCTTCAGGCCCTGTTGTGCTTCCGGCGAGGCAGGCCGAGCCTTTGGTGAATTCCTCTTCGTGATGGGAAATTAGAGTGACATGGGCCTGTCCGAACACCGCCAGCTGGTCTCTCATTGGTTGCCCCTCTTCCAGGTCATCCTTCGGACCACTTGCAGAGACTACGAAAGAGGAGTGTCAAGACGCTGATCCTGCAAGTGGGGAAATTGTTAGTCAAGCGGCTGGGATGGCGGACGCTAGCACCCGGAGGTGAAAAATGAGGTGCGCTTTCGAAAGCTTTCCCGATCACACGGTGTACCATCCCCTGGGATTCCCATGAGTGGTTTGGCTGTAGGAAAGTTGCCTTGAACCTGGAGAGGTGGGACCCATGGAATGGGTAGCACGCAGTATAACTCTAGAGGCTCTGCCTCTGCTCCTCCAACCTCAGCAACCCTCTCAGCCTGAGGAGTATCCAGCCTTATGTCTTATGCCGCTGTGGGTGTAGATGTGGTCAATCCTGGTTGCATCACAGCCCCTGAACGCATTTTGGCAGAATTTCCCTCCCTCTGGCCGTGCTTCTTTCTTCTGTGTTTTGGAAATGTATTTTTAGAATGGGCTTTAGCTGATTTTCAGTGCTGTGTTGATGCCGCTTGACACACACTTGATTCACTTACAGAGAGATATCAATACTTAGGTTTGCAGATGCTGACGAGTCTGATATATTCTTCTGTGATGAGTAGGAGCTGTTGAGTCCTGTTCACTGAGCAAGGAGTAGGTGGTGTCTATTATATATTTGCTTTTCCGACCGGTATCTGTGCTCATTGCCAATTCGTGTTTTATGCATCACGCCACCTCACCTTTCCGCTTAAGCAGGCCTAAGTGTGTTTTCAAAAAGCGTGAGTCTGTTCTCTTTTGTCATTCGGGTCGTGGGTAGCGATTTTTACATTCCCTCTCTAAGTGATATCCCAAGTTTCTTTTTCTGTGGGACAGATTTCACTTAGCATCATCGTACCTCAATCCACTCATTATGCTGGAACCAGCCTTATGACATGGATTCCATGGCTGAGGGATATTCCATCGTACCTAAGTAGCACAAATTCTTGGTCCATTTCTCTCTTCCCCGGCATATGAAGGGTGTCCCGAAGTCGAGGTTGTTGTAAAGAGAGAAGCCCTAAACTTTGGGGTGCCTGCGTCTGGTTGATTTTTAGTTTTCCCAAGATATAGGCCCACGTGTGGAGGTGCCCTATGCTCTGTGGTTCTGTTCTGTACGTGTTTTAGGAACGAGCATACGCTTCTCCAGAGTGGCTGTTGGCATTTTGCGTCCCTCCCGGCAACTGAACAAGGCTCCCTTATCTCCTTGGCCTGTCCTGCCTTTCTGTTTTTTTGACATTTTCCGGATGGCTCTTTTGCCCGGGGGGGGGGGGGGAGTGAGATTTCTTTGTAGTGCCGATTTGCTCTCCCCGGGTGCTGGGTTGGCCAAAAAGGGCGTATGCGTTTTTTCCTGAATATATTCAGGAAAAAACGCA